>NC_061113.1:211185979-211258017 GCF_002878395.1 Capsicum annuum
GTCTTGTCTTTTCCCAGCACCCCAATTCATAAAAACAAAGGATTAAACTATTGATAGAGAATTATTTTCTCACATTCCCCAATTGAGGGTAAACCCTAAGCTTTCCCCTAGTTCATCAAGTTAAATCATCTTCCATTGAAGAAAACTCAAGAATTCAAACTTTACCATCCAAGAACTTTCAAGAAAGTTATTCCCTTTCAAGATTTAAGTTTTAAAGGTATGTGTGATGTTCATCTATGATTTCCTTTCACCATGGAATCCAAGAATCCATTGTTATGCTTTAAATCATGAAATTACATGTTTATAATGAGTTATCTCCATGATGCTTTTATGAATTTCAATTATACATGATGTTTAAATATGTTTATCATTGAAAGTAACCCTTACATATTTGAATGAATAAAATCCCATGTTAAATTCCCAATTTATGGTTTTAGTGTTATAATCATGTTATTCACACATGTTTCAATCATTCCTATGCTTAAGTTCATGAATCTCTTGCTATTTAAATTTTAAGTTAAGTTTATAATTGATTTTAAGTGCAATGGATTATAGTATGTTCTAAATATTGTATTTCTCATATCATGTTCATGAGAATTCAGAATAAATCCTCAGTTTATTATTTTGTCCTGTGATCGTGCTATCTCATCATATGTAAAAAGTATTTCCATGTTAAAGTCTTGGTCCCCATGTGTTTGATGAAACACTTAAGTAAATAATTTTTAACAATATTTCCTTCTATGGTTTCAAAGCTTTCATGTGTCCCTATTATTATTGTTATCGAGTCCTAGTGTAATGCCTCGGGAGTACACTCTGGATTCCACACGGTACTAGGAACCACAAGTGGTCCCAAGCTAACTCATGAACTGGCATACTGTTAAGTAATTGAGTTATAATACATTAAATAAAAAGTTCTGCTATGTGGAAACATAATCATACTGAAAATCTGAAATAGTATGTAACTGATAAAGTTTTACAATCTAATAAATCTGAGGAAAGAACTGAAATTACATGACTGACTCTGACTGACATCTATGAAGTATCTACTATACTAACTATAGATAGCTGGGACATGCCTTCAACTACCACTAATCAATACATAAAAATAAAGGAACTGTACATGAACTAAAATTATCTGAGTTTCTAAAATAAGAGAACTCATCACCTGCTGATTGGAAACTGCAACTGTCTGATCATGAAGTACGAGCTACAAATGGTACCTACATTATGAAACAATGTAGCCACACAAACGTATATGTAGATCAGTACTTCTGGAATGTACTGAGTATGCAGGGGTGAATGCAATAAGTAAAACTGAGTTCACACATAATCGTAAAACATGCATACTAAGCATAAGTAGACTCACCAATAGGCAGGAATAAACTGAAAGCTGAAATATCTTAAAACATGTGTAACAAACATGATCTAATAAGCTGATGAATCTCTGCACTTAGTTTCTATAAAACTTTACTTTTATGATATAAGTAGAATAGAAGCCGGGATATGGTAAATTATGAATACTGTATGAGTACTGAGTCTGAAACTACGTGATGAAAACTGACATAATATCAGGGATCTGAATATACAATCATACAGAGCATGAATGCACAAACATACAAAACCAAACATACATGTATTGAGCTTATCTGATTAACTGAATAACTGATAGTTGAATACTGGTCATGTAAGACTAAATTGTACTTAGTCTAAATAACTGGAATGAAATTGTGGAGTACTATACTTAAAAGATAAGGACTATCAATACAACATGAGATAACTGAGCATGAATGCATGGAAACTATAATATCTGAAAATGCAAGACTAAGAGTATATTTGTTATGGTACTGAGATAATCTGTAATCTAAAAGACTGACACTGTTAAACTGAATATATGAAATCATATACACTTAGTCAAGCAAACTTGAACTAAAGATACACTGAATACTGTACTGAGACTGTGGGAGGTATCATCTAACTGACATACCCCAATCTGAGCTAATCGGGGTCCAACCTATAACCCCAGTTGGAAGGGTGTCAGTACCGTGCCACGGTTACTAACATTGGCTGTGTGGATTAACTAAAGTGAAGTCTTAAAGGACTAAAGATTCACCCTCTACTGGTAGGTGCTCTGGTGAGATATGTGTTAACCCTCAACTGGCAGGTTAATATCTCAAATCTATGTTGGCTACATAGTTTTGGAATGCAAGGATTGCTACTAAGAGTCACACCCTCAACTGGCAGGTGAACCCCCATCCCTGAGTTCACTCAATGCTAAATCCTACTCCTAACTGAATGACACTAGAATACTAACTGGTGCATGCACTATTAACTGATAACTAATAAGCTCAGGTGATGGTATTCTTAAAATAATAGTTTATATGAATTCTGAGGTAATTATTAATATGTTAATTGATACTGGAACTAAAATCGGATTGAGCTAACTTAATTGGACTCACAACTAACCATATTATTACTGACTGAATAATATTTCCTATCCTATAACTAAAATCATTCTGTAGATACTAAAACTAGGTAAACAGCTAAATTTTGGGTATTCATAACCCCCAGGACTCGATAGCAATAACAATAAGGACATATAAAAGTATTCAAAACCATGATAGGTAAGCATTATTCAAAATTATTGCTTAGGCATTTCATCAAACACTTGAGGGTCATGAATTGAAGCGTAGAAATAGTTAAAACATGGGAGCATAGCATGATTACATGACTAAGATCATAAATTGGGGAATTTATATAAAATTTGCTTGAAATAGGACATGGGCGTTTCATCAAAATATGTAAAGATCATAGCTTAAACATAAAAATGTCTTAAAAATGAGGGAACAATAGAGTTACATGGAAAAATTCATAAATTGGGGATTCATCTTGAAATTGACTTAACATGATAAGTGAATTTCATCAAACATGTGGAAAACATGAATTTAAAACATGAGAATATTACCAAAACATCATGAATTTAGGAACTATCATGAAATTTACTTGAATAAAGCATGCGAAACTCTAATACATAGCATGAGGAAATCTTGCATGGACTCACACATAGATTGAATTTAATTTAAATCACCATGGAAACATGAAATTCAATCTTCTTGAACATACAAAATACCATAATGACAAAAAGTTCATTCTTTAATTGAAAGAAAAGGGTTTTGGGCTCCATGGTTGAAAGGGGACCCATGGATGAACTCCCACATACCTTAATTAGATGAATTCTTGAAGAAATCTTGGAATTGAAGCTTGAATCCTTATGTTCTTGAGAGGAAAAGCTTGGATTATTATTCTTGGAAAAGGGGAGGGTTTTTACGTGAGTTGGTTTGAAGAAGATGAGCAAATAATGCCCCTTTTTGAGTTATAAATCATGTTTGGACAGCTGGGGATGAGGGAAAAGAACTAAACTGTCCCTTGGCCTCTTTTTCCCGTGTAAATAACCCTCATGGTGTGACCCTCAAAAATGATGAATAGACCTCATGTTGCACCTCCCAGAAACAAGGAATGGACCTTGCGTCGCGAGTCTATCATAAGACCTTACTGTTTCTCACAAAAATAGTCATAACTCTTTGTTCGAGTATCGAATTAAGGAGAAATTGGTATCGTTAGAAAGCTAATTAACTTATCTAAAATTTTGTGGGTCTGGAACTACGAAATTCTATGTATATAAGAAGTTATACATATTCAAAGTAGACTCTTGTAGAATTGAATACCAAACTTTGGACGAATCAAAGGCTCTAAGCTCAACTTTGTTCTAAGTGATTCTTATGAACATTCTCCACCTAAAAAGCACATAAAACACAAGGATGAATATCATTAAAATTATATTCAAAAGGGAATTAGTTGGATTATAAATTATACATGTATGAATGATGGTTCAAAGAATACCCAAAATTTAGTTGTTTACCTAGTTTTCAGTACCCACAAAATGATTTCAGAATACCCCATGAGCATTTTTAGTTAGTTATTATGATCAGTTGTTAGTTCAGTCAACCTTAGTTCATTCTAGTAATCAATGTAAATTTAGTTGGGAGTAGGATTTAGCACTGATCGAACTTAGTGATGGGGGCTCACCTTTCAGTTAGGATTGGGTCCTTAGAAGAAGTCCCTAAGTTCTAGAACTACGTAGCCAGTGTAGGTAATAAGATGTCACCTGCCAGCTTAGGACTGACACTCTTAAAGATCACCCGTCAGCTTAAGACTAATCTCAGGGGTCACTCACCAGATTAGGACTGACTCCACAGCCATTGTTAGTACTCGTGGCACAATACTAGCACCCTTTCAACTGGGGTCACAGGTTGGACCCCGATCATCTCAAACTAGGGCATGTTGGTTAATGATACCTCCCATAGTTTTAGTTTCAGTATTCAGTTCAGAACTCAGTTCAGTTTTGCATGGTCATAGCCTATAATTATCAGTTATTTAGTTATGCATTTTCAGTATTTTAGTTTATAGACTATTTCAGAATCATGTTATAAGCTTGGTCATACATTCTTAGATTTTACAACTTTCATTCATTTATACTCATTTATTTCATGCTATTCATTCAGTCAGTTATTATTCATACACATGAGCCTATGCATATCAGCCTAACCTTATCTAGCATACTAGTACATTCAAAGTACTAAATATATACTTATTTCTTGTACTATTATGTCTTATATCATAGGTTTGGACACTCAAGTTCCCGACTGCACTTAGACATTCCAGTGCATCAGCAGTAGCAGCAGTGGTGAGTCCTCATATTTCGAGGACCGATTCTGTTTATTTTAGTGTTTTTAGTTTTGAAGTTAGTTAAGGAATGTCCCATCAACTTTTATTCAGTTAGTTTTAGAGGCTTTCGAATAGTTCAAACAGTCAGTCAGTTTGTCATTACTTTTATCAGTTTTCAGACTGTTGTTTTTTAGTAGTTATTTTCAGACTTACAATTTGGAAATATTTTAGTATTTAAAACCTTATGGAATATTTAGTTATTCTGCACATGTGTATATTTTTATTATTGTTTAGTGTTCACAGCAGGTACCAGCTCATGGGTTTGCTTGTAGTCTTTCAGGACCGTAAGCACCATGTGATGTCCAGGGTGTATTTCTGGGGTGTTACAAACTTGGTATCAGATTTGAAGGTCTTAAAGTGTCCTAGTAAGTTTGAAATCCGCGTTGAGTAGAGTTTTGTGCATGGGTGTGAAGCGCGCCACACTTATGGATAAGAGGCTAAAAGATATTTTAGGAAAAGTTTCCCTTCTTTCAGTGTTCATGTCGTACAAAAAAGCATGAGCTCTATTCAAACTCTCTATCTAATTCAATATTCCTTCCGTTTATAGAACATTCCTCCCAAAAAGAATAATGGAAGAAGAAATGGGAAGCATCCTGCACCTCTGCCTGTTCAGGAACTGTAATACCCCAATAAATCCAAAACAATGTTAGAGCCATGTACCAAGATCATGCATAGTACATCATGGTTATTTTATAGTTTTATGATTAATTTAGATATATATTAAGGCTTAAAATAACTCTCAGCTATTAGATGAATCAAAACATTCCTTACCGTTTGAATTCTTGAGAAGGATATTGGTATAGTCAACTTCAAATGAGCATATCTCTTATTATACTTGGAATTTTTGAGCTTATGACAAATTAACCGATAGATAATTGAATTATCTTTCCAACGATACCAATTTCACCTAAATCCAATATTAGAGCAAAAAGTTATTCCTATTTTGCTCCAGCATATCAAGTTGGAAACAGTGTCGCGACATTCGTGGTAGCTTACCACATTTGTGATGCCCTATCATGAAGGTCGTCAACCTTAGGCAGAAACCATCTACTAATTGATGACATTTGTGGTAGATTACCATATTTGTGATGCCCTATCACGAAGGTCGTCGGCCTTAGGCAAAAACCAGCTTCTAAGTGACGACATTCGTGGTAGCTTACCATATTTGTGATGCCCTATCACTAAGGTCGTCAGCCTTAGGCTGAAACCAGCTCCAAATTGATGAAATTCATGGTAGCTTACCACATTTGTGATGCCTTTTCAAAAATATCATCAGCTATGATTTTCAGCAACTGGGAATTTATTTTAGTAAGGGTATTTTAATCTTTTTCCTTCACTTCCCACAACTTATAACCTTCAAGGAGCGTATTATCTTCCATTATATTTAGTTAAACATCTCAAAAATCTCTCTCATACACTCACAACACAAGATTAGGATTTTCTCTCAAGATCAAAACTCTCAAGAACAAGCCCTAGGGTTTTCATAGAAGAGTCTATTTCAAGGAAATTTCGCCGTCAATCTTCACGAATTCTTAATCTAAGGTATGCGTAGTGTTCATCTATGGATTCAATTCATTCATAGAGCTCAAGAATCATGCTTTTAAATTTTATTTTGTAAAATTTTTATGGTGATATGAGCATGTACTTGTTGATGATTATTGTTTAAGTTTCAAGATGATATCTAAAGGTGTTTTCATGGAATATACATGGTTGTTAGTTGAAAAACACAAACTTTGGGTGGTGTGATATGATGCAAGTATGAAATCCACCTATTCCTTAAAGAATGCATGCAAGGTGCTTGATAAAATGCCTAGGATGCTAGAAATTCATATTTACATGATTCCATGATATCTAAATGACAAGTCCATGTTATCTATACACTTCAATATGGATTTCCATGCTATTTAGGTGTTGTTATTGTTGTGGTATGAAACATGTATGATAATGGAGATATGAATTATGTACATGAAATATATTCATGCTTTCCCCTACCATGTTTGATATGTTGAATAAATACATGAAGTATAATATCCCTTACTTATGATATTGTCAATTGTGGACTCCGATCTTGTGATCAAGACGTGTCATGTGAGAGTCAGTTTCATTCCATCAAGTTCTGGGGGTATTCATACCTGAAAACTATAGTTGTGTTCCTAGATCCATGTCATGTTTCACGATATACAAAATCAAGCCATAATTCAGTAGAATTCAGTCAGTCATGTGACTTAGGAAAACTCAGTAATCTCAGTAGTTTAGTATTCTCAGTAATCTCAATGCTCAGCAACCTCAGTAATCTCAGTAGTTCAGTAATCTCAGTGATCTCAGTACTCAGTAATATCTATAACCTCAGTATTCAAAGTCAATCTCGGTAACTTTATTACTCTCAACCAATCCTCATAACTCAGTACATTTCGATAGTCGTCGGAATCCAGTAAACTTAGTTTAGAGCTCCACTAAATAATACCACTAGTATCAATCTAGTTAATCAGTATCAGTTCAATTATTCAGTTTAGCCCAGTTATTTAGTTCAGTGTCTTTCAGATAGGAGTAGAATTCAGCACCGAGTGATCCTAGGGATGGGGACTCACCCGCTAGATTAGGACTGAGATCCTTAGAAGCAATCCCTAAGTTCTAGAACTATGTAGCTAGCATAGGTTGAGACACCGTAGCCTGTTATATGAGGGTTGCTCACATATTATCCTTACCAGTGGCGCAGTATTGACACCCTTCCAGTCAGGGCAAAGATTGAACCCCAGTCAGCTTTGCTTGGGGCATGTCAGTTAGATGAATACATCCCATAGTTTCAGTTATAGATTCAGGACTGTCAAATACAGTCAACTCAGTTCAGTAGTACAGATTCAGTACTGTTAGAGACAATCAATCCTTATCATTATAAATAGACTTCAAGATCACCCATTATACAGGACTGATATCAACTATAGTTAACAGTATCAGAATCATCAAATTTAAAGATCACCCTCTAGATAGGACTAATCTCAAATTTAATTACTCTATATAAAACAAAACTCAGATAGTTCCATCAAAACATAGACTGTCAGATATAGTCGCTCAGTATCAGTTACATCGGTTAGGCCGATCATCACAGTTATATCAGTTATATCAATTTTTTGAACTTATGTATCAGTCATATCAGTTATCAAAATTTATGATATCAGTATTCAGCTTCAGGACTGTCAGACATAGTCAACCAGACCAGTTCTTCATAATTCAAACTATCAAAAATAGTCGTTCATCTATTCAGTATCTCAGTATCAGTACACTCATGTTGTCAGTATTCAGACTCAGAATTTAGTATCTCCACGAGTTCTATTACAGTTACGTATGCATGTATGTATTCTCACGTTCATATCAGTCAATATTGTTCATGCATATAACCCTTTGCATTTAGCCTACCTTACTCGTATACTCAGTATATTCAGACGTACTGACGCATTTAGGATATGGCCTTTCTCTTATGTTACACCATAGGTTCAGAGGCACGAGCTCTAGATCAGTAGTCCCATTCCAGTGTTCAGTGTTTGCCTTGAGTTCTTCTTATTTGAGGATGATATGATTATTGCTATATTTACTATTTAGTTATTAGATGGAGTTAGTTGGACATATGTTCCTTCAACTCCTTATTCAGTTCAGTTGGAGGCTTCCAGACTAGATGTCAGATTAGATATTCAGATCTCATTATTTTCAGTATTTATGACTTATTTTGGTATTGTTATACCTTTTTCAGACATTTTGTTATTAAATGTTTATTCAGTTCAAACCTTATGGTCTTTTATGTTTATATTTTTGTATTTTATGATATATTATGCAATATACAGGTACAGATATCAGTCATGGGTTAGCTTGTCGTTTTTTGGGGTCATGAGCACTGTGTAGCATTTTAGTTTAGAAAATTGGGGTGTTACAAACTTTGTATCAGAGCCTAAGGTTCAATAGAGTCCTAGGAAGTCTGAAAGCCGCATCTAGTAGAGTCTTGTACATACATGTGTTGTGAACCACACTTATGTGCAGGAGGCTATGAGATGTTTTAAGAATAGTTTCCCTTCTTTCATGTATCAGATAATGCTATAGCAAGGTTCTATAAGGGACTCATATAGTTTCGCATGATGCTTCCCTCATGTCATCTTTACCTTACTTTCAAAGAAACAGAAATAGTAAAGCTTAAGTCCTAAAGATAGGGCTTTCTCAAATAGTATCACATCAGTTAAGTTATGTTCCAAAGTTGTACGGATCTCATTCATGATCATGAGAGCTCGTTCTCGAACCTAAATTAAGATATGCCATCAGATCCCTTCTCAAAATCCTATGATAGCATATGACCCAGAGTTAGAAGCATGAACCTAGGATTTTAGCAGTAAACAAGTTGGGATACGATATACAGATTGAATAGATTATGTATTCATGGGGATAGTTGTGCTATAATGAATCCGTAGGCTTGAACAGTGTGAGTTAGAAATTTAAGTTTATTGACTTGAAAATAAGCATGAAGGTGTGAATGTGATATTAGTAGTATGAGAGAAAACAGAGGTAGATGATATGTTCAGTAAGGCAAGCATATGTTGATCAAAGTGTAAGTATGTGATGATGATTGCATTTTAGTTCAGAGATTAGTTTAGTGCTCGCAGATTTATGATGATGGCTTTAAACTATGGGAGATATGATAGATCAAGTAACCAAGTCAGGCTCTCAGATTCTAGTAGTAGTTCTAGTATGTACAGAAAAACAGTTAGGGAAGATGGTTCCCGACCCATTCTTATCTCAGCATAAAGCTCCATACTTCAGTCAGCATAGTGCCTATGCATGGTTCATGTCTCAGATTCGATGGATATAGCTTATGTTCACATGTATTCTACAGAATTGTGCGTGCTTTCAGTTCCTAGTATAGGGAGTTCAGCTCTAGATCACTCAGTGTTACAAATCCTGTTCCATGAACTCAGAAATTCTAGACTCAGGTCATGCAGCTCATGACTCATGTACGCGTATCTTGCTCCCCAGTATACTCAGTTTCCATGACTCATGCTACGCCCTCACTGATCAGATAAATTCAGACTATATCATGTATATACTCAGTTGAGACCTTTTTTGTAAATCTATGTTGTTGATATTCTATTCCTCAGGTTTTAGTCATGTGTCAAGTTCAGTCAGTATCTATTCATGTTTCAGGTTCTCCTGATTTAACCCTTCATGAGCTCTCTTTATGAGAATAGTGTATTGTTGAGAAATTGCTTAGATGGGAGAGAGTTAATGTTTTATGTTAAGGAGCATGCATGTTTTATACGAGGGTGTAGATACGAAGATAGGCTTAAATATTCTGTTAGTATACAAGCAAAGGGCTAGCAAGAGGTAATATTTAAAAATTTGGGAAGTTCAGAGTGTGAAGTATATTCAGACCCTTGACTTATGTCAGCCTTTATTATGCGACTATCACAACTCAGTTTCTGTCTCAGTTACAGTTCAGTACTTAGTAATTAGTGTTCAATCTTAGAATTAAGCACTTCAGTATCAGTTTAAACCTCAGTTTTAGTATTCAGTTATTAGGACCCAGTATTTAGATCCAGTATGGATCCCCATTACAGTCTTAAGTTATAGTGTCAGCTTTAGATTAGTATTTAGCTCAGAAATTCAGTTCAGTTTTAGACTTGCTTGACCATAGCATACAGTTATCAGCTACTCAGTTATAGGTATTTCAATACCTCAGTCTATGGAATGTTTCCAAATCATGTAATACGTTTGGTCCTATATTTTCAGACAATATAGCTTTCATGAAATCCATGATCAGTTACCTCATGTTACCCAGTCAGTCCCTTATCATATGCATAATACTTTATGGCCTTAGCCCAGCTACTCAGATTAAGTACAATTCAATCTTGCATACCCAGCGTTCAGTTACCAGTTACTCAGTTAATCAGATAAGTTAGTATGTCTATGCATTCGTGCATCATGCTTCAGTTTTAGATCTCAGATAATCAATCACGATTTCGTACCTAGGTGCCTTTTGCATTGCCTCAACTTTCTTAATATCTCAGCAAGGTCATTCCAGCATTCTTCAAGGGACATAGTGTCCCAAGGGGGAGATACATTATAGCCTCCAAACTTCTATGATTTAAACATGTCATTTTCTTTGATGAATCTATCTTGGAGGAAGTGTTTCTTATGAGCCGATCCTCTTGCCTCAAAACTCAATCGTAGGCCATGTACTCAATGTATCAGTACAGTTCATGAATCAAGTTCCAAATTCAGTTATGTTCTTATGTTTTCGCTCATGCATATTGAGTAATCAATCTCAGACTCATCAGTATTTTCAGTTCATGGTAGCAGTCTTCTTTGAGCTTACTCATTCTCATGTTCAGATTTTAGTACCAAACTTGGTATTCAGTTTCATGCTTAGTTTTTAGTTTAAACTTGGTATCTTTACCATTACATGTTCAGTCACATATTCATAAGTCAGTTCAGTCATGTATTCACACATCAGACATGCGTGGTCAGCTTATCAGTACTTTTAATTATGCATTCACGTATCATGTCAATCATATAGTCATGCATCAGATACGCGTGGATTCAATTTATTAGTTAAGCATCAGATATGCATTCTCATTTTGAGAAACTCATTTTATCATAACACTCAGTCCTATATTCATAAATCAACTACCCATGCATCAGATATGCATGTACAGTATGTTATGCTCAGTTTTCAGTCATGTCACTCATGAAATCATTATCATTCATTCATGCTATATACGTGTCATTTTATCTTTTGTCCCCTCTCAAGCAGTCATCATTCGAGGATGAATGTTTTCAAAGGGGAGATATTGTAATACCCTAAAAAATCCAAACCAATATTAGAGCCATGTACCAAGCTCATTCATAGTACATCATGGTTCTTTTATAGTTTTATGATTAAGTTAGATGTATATTAAGGCTTCAAATATTAAGTTAGACATTCCAGCGCATTGGCAGTAGCAACAGTGATGAGTCTTAAATTTCGAGGACCGATTATGTTTATTTCAGTGTTTTTAGTTTTGAAGTTAGTCAGAGCTAGTTAGGGCATGTCCCATCAACTATTATTTAGTTAGTTTTAGACGCTTTCGAATAGTTCAGATAGTCAGTCAGTTTGTCATTACTTTTATCAGTTTTCAGGCAGTTATTTTCCAGTAGTTATTTTCAAACGTACAATTCTGAAAGGTTTTTGAATTTAAAACCTTTTGGCATATTTATTGTTCAGTCTTCATAGCAGGTACCATCTCATGGGGTTTACTTGTGGTTTTTCAAGACCGTAAGCACCATGTGACGTCCAGGGTGTATTTCTGGGGTGTTACAAACTTGGTATAAGAGCCTAAGGTCTTAAAGTGTCCTAGTAAGTCTGAAAGCCGAGTTGAGTAGAGTTTTGTGCATGGGTGTGAAGCGCTGCACACTTATGGACAGAAGGCTACACGACATTTTAGGAAAAATTTCCCTTCTTTTAGTGTTCATGTTGTGCGAAAAAGAATTAGCTCTATTCAACCTCTCTTTTTAATTCAATCTTCTTTTCGTTTATAGAACATGCCTCCCAAAAAAGAAAAATGGAAGAAGAAATGGGAATCATCCTGCACCTCTACCTGTTCAGGAATATCCCCTGAATGAGCATATTTCCCATGCTAAGTTCAGAACTACATTCACCACTTTAGCCCACTCAGTAGTAGCTTAAAACAACCAGCAGGCTGCTATCCAATGGCTAATATCTTCACAGCTAGAATTCAGGATTTCACTCGGATGAATCCTTATTTGTTTTTGGGATCCAAGTCGGTGAGGACCCGCAGGAGTTTCTTGACATAGTTTATAAGGTGAATAATATTATGGGTGTCTCGTCTAGTGAGAGTGCAGAGTTGGTTGCTTACCAGTTGTAGGATGTAGCTCACACCTGGTATAAGCAGTAGAAGGAAGATAAAGGCGCAGATACAGGGCCTATAGAGTAGGAGGAGTTTTCCACAGCCTTTTTAGACAAGTTCTTTCCTTTAGAGTGAGGGGAGATAAGGTGATGGAGTTTATTGATCTAAAATAGGGTAGTATGAGTGTAACGCCTCGGGAGTACACCCTGGACGTCACACGATGCTCGAAACGACAAGTGATCCCAATTTAACCTAGTAACTGGCATACAGTTGATCAACCAATTTAATATGTATAAAATAGCTGAGTTTATTATGAGGAAACATAATCATGGCATAATCTGGATAAATACAATATATATAAAGTTTACAATTTGATAAAATTGAGAAAGAACTCAAGTAACTTGACTGACTCTGACTGACATCTATGAAGCCTCTACTATACTGACTATAGGTAGTTGGGAAATGTCTCTAACTACCACAAATCAAAACATGCGAAAAAAATAAACTGTACATGAACGAAAACAATTGCTGGCCGGAATTGCCGAAATAAGAGAACTCATCATCTGCTGGCTGGAAACTACAATTATCTAATCGTGATGTGCGAGCTACAAATGATACCTACATTATAAAACAATGTAGCCACACAGACGTATATGTAGATCGGTACTTCTGGAATGTACTGAGTAAGCGGGGGTGAATGCACTAAGTAAAATAGATTATGTATGAAATCTTAAAACATGCATGCTAAGTGTAAGTAGACTCACCGACAAGCTAAAATAAATTGAAGCTGAAAATATCTTAAGACATGAGTAACAAACAAAATCTGATAAGATGGTGAATCATTATACTTAGTTTCTTAAAACTCTTTACTTTTGTAGAGTAAGTAGAACTGAAGCTGGGATACGGTAAAACATGGATATTGTATGAATACTAATTCTGAAACTACGTGATGGAGACTGACATAACTCGAGGATCTGATTATACAATCATATGGAACATGAACACATAAACATAAAAAATCCAACATAACATATACTAAGCTTATCTGATTAACTGAATGATTGATAGCTGAATACTGGTCATGTAAGGATCAACTGTACTTAGAATAAATAACTGGGATAAAACTGTAGAGTACTATGCTTATAAGGTAAGGACTATCAAAACAACACGAGATAACTGAGTATGAATGCGTGGAAACAGTAAAATCTGAAAATGCATGACCAAGCATATGAAATGATACTGGAATGGCCTGTAAACTGAAATACTGAGATACTAATACTGAACAATTAGTAACTGTATGTTGTGGTCAAGCTAATCTGCGACTAAACTCTAAACTGAATACTGGACTAAGACTATGGGAGCTATCATATAACTGACATGCCCTAGTAAGAGTTAAATTTGGGGTCCAACCAGTGACCGTAGTTAGAATGGTGTCAGTACCGTTCCACGGGTACTAACACTGGCTATATGGATCCACTGAAATGAAGTTCCGAAGGACTAAATAGTCACCTTTTACTGGCAGGTGCTCTAGTGAGATATATGTTAACCCTCAACTGGCAGGTTAACATCTCAACCTATGCTGGTTGCGTAGTTCTAGAAAGCAGGGACTGCTACTAAGGGTCGCACCCTCAACTGGCAGGTGAGCCCTCATCCCTAGGTTCGCTCGATGCTAAATCTTACTTTCTATAGAACTGACTCGGATTACTAAACTAAGCTAAACTTGACTGATAGGATAACTAACAAGACTGATAATACTCATATATACCTAAAAACCATTTTGAAAGTACTTGGACTAAGTAAACATCTAAATTTTGGGTATTCATAACCTCCAGGACTCAATACCAATAACAATAAAAACACATGAGAGCATTTCAAACCATAATAATTAAGCATTACTCCAAAATCATTACTTAGGCATTTCATAAAACACATGAGGGTCATGAATTAAAGCATGAAATAGTTAAAACATGTGATCATAGCATGATTACATGATTAAGATCATGAATTGGGGTATTTATATAAAATTCACTTGAAATAGGATATGGGCATTTCATCAAAACATGTAAAGATCATAGCTTGAACATAAGAATGTCTTAAACATAATGGAACCATAGAGTTATATGGAAAAATTCATAACTTGGGGATTTATAATACCCCAAGACTACCCCTTGGATGCCACATAATGCTTAGGACCACAAGTGATCCCAATCTAACCCATGAACTGGCATACCTAATTTAGATATGTATAAAACAACTGAGTCTATTGTGCGGAAACATAATCATGATGAATTCTAGGAAAACTACAATGCTGATACAATTTTATATTCTAATAAAAATGAAAAGAGGAACTGAAATTATATGATTGACTCTGACTGACATCTATGAAGCCTCTATTATACTAACTATAGATAGCTGGGATGTGACTCCAACTACTACTAATCCATACATATGAGTCATAAAGTAAAGTACATAAATAACATATAACTGAAGTTCTCGAAGTAGGAGGACTCATCACCTGCTGGCTGGGATATACAACTGTCTTATCATTGCATGTATTTAAGAAATCAGTTCAGTTCATGAAATTCAGTTCATGTATTATGTTTTATGAACTAAATTTCATGAACTGAACTGATTTCTTAAATACATGTAATGACATGAGAATATTTGTAAGGCTGAGATAGAAATGAGAGTGTCAACTTATGAGTAACCATTATTGTAGGTTAGATCTGGTTTCATGAATAAAAGTTGAGAGGTTTAGGACTTGAGAACGGTGGGGTATCTAAACATCTCCTCCATGGGATAGTTCATCCCCCAAATGATACTGATATGGCTGAAATACTGAGGAAAGACTGAGATGATGCACGATGCACTTACGAGCTTAATCATGACTTAATATCTGAATCAAAATCTAATGCTTGATGCATGAACTGAGTTGAATTCGTAATTTGCATGAATGTGAACATTTCACCTTATGGAATTGTCTTACTCGTGAAACTTTGGGTAGTATGACTAGATGGAAAGTTGGAAATCTATAGGAGCTTATCTGTTTGATTACTAAACTGGATGCAGGCTCTATGGACTGGACTATACTGATTGCCCATACTCAAATGGAGTATTTCTCCAACACTCTTTAAATAAATTCTAATAATATTATGGGGAAAAGAATTTTGGGTATGATCTGAGCAAGACATCTGACTAAGGAATCACAACATTGATACAACTCTATATCATGGAACATAGACATATAAATCATAAAGTAGGACAGAATTACTAGGTTTTAGGCAATGCAACTTCTTACTTTCAAGCTTAGCAACACTTCTCAAATACTCCCTCAACTATACTTTCCCCTTAAACACCAAACTCATTTGATTCAACTTATAATTCTCACATGGGCATAGATAAATCCATCTACTAAAGTCTAAACTGAACCAAATTCTCTCACCATGATCAATCCTAACTCAAAATCACAAGATACAACACGCTACACCATAATGCTAGTCTAAACCACATGATTCAATCTTCTATGTCTCTTCTAGAGATCACACCCTAAGCATAACATGCCTTACCACTTCAACGACTAACTCTGAACTCGTACTATGGATTCACTAAGGCATAATGTATTCCTCTACTTACATCCCAACATGACATTCAAGCCTATCATTATAACCATATATGAACTTTAAGGCAAACACCCATACAGGCATACTTCTCATATCCTCTAAACCACTATCAATGACAACTTTCTTGCACTATTCTTAAGAAAATATACCCAGAATTCTCAACTAACTATGACATATACTAAAGATTTATCTCAATATTCCTTCATCCTTTAGCCTTAGATAAAAAAAAGCATAAATAATCTTTCTTAATGAGGGTCATCAACTCTCTCTGATCTAAACCATTTCTTATTCACTATCATCACCACTATCTTAACATTGGAAGAGGTCACTAAGGGTCTAACACATAAGGACCTGAAGCACGAAAGAATACTATACATTACTTTAACACTTAACTGAGGCCTGAGGAATAGAATGTCAAAGGTATGAATTCATTAAAGAGATCTAAACTGAGGACATGCTAATATAATGCAAATTTCACTTGTAGCATGAGTTCTGAGAACTGATCATACTCTGAAACACGAGTTCATACTTATCATAAGCTATTTAACATAAGACTGGAGGTCATAGATTTATGAAGGATGACTCAAATCACAGAGTGAATCTATTACTTACTTATTGGAAGCTAGCATGAACTTGAATATGCATGAAGTGTATCAGCATTGGCCCTTAAATATGCTAAAACAGAAGATGGAAAAAAAATAAGGGGGCGTGCGATAGGGCGTGCACCACGGTCTATATCCCGGGCTCCTTTAGTGGTGGAATGGAGCGCGTGCCGCGGGTATATTATGGGATGCTACTGTTTTGGTGATCAAAACACACCTCTATGCTCGTCCAAAAATTTTGAAACTTATTTAGGGTGTACTATCATCAACCCCGATCGTGATCAACTTAAAAATTAATGTTCCAAGGTCGGGAAGGTTGAGAATAAAATCATCAAAGTCTAGGAGCTTTAGAAATGGCTAAGTCCCAACACTTGGTGAAGTTTTCTAAGCCTTGGACCCCTTTAACTGCAATAGGGAACTGAAATTAGCTAGGGTCTTACAATATCTCCCCCTTTGATTAAAGTCATCCTTCTAAACTTATGGATCTATTTCACATTCTCGAGACTAACCCATAATTTATTCATTCTAATGTCTATACATAAATGCTAAACTCACAAGAATAAACTATATTTTGAACTTACTAACTTCATTCTTGGACAATCCTTTTATAGATACCGTCCTTAACTTTCTCTAGCTTCAATAATCATAGTCAAAGACTTACACTCTCCTTTACAAACATACTTACCTCACCAAATACATAATCATAGCCTACCAAGATCACACTTCTATAGTTATATTTTTCCCAAACCATAAGAACCAAAATCATACTTAAAAGACTCAACACCATCTATCCATAACTCCTTATCTTAGCTATTAAGAACACCATGTACTATATCACTAGCCTTCTTCCACTTAGAAACTCAAGGGTACTACTAACCACACACAAAACTTAATAATCTTAGAAAATAATGCAACCCCATATCACCTTGGGCACACCTCTACATTATACCTACAATATCATACTTAATCTCAAATTAATAAACTTAAATTCTTGCATTCACTGTTTCAAGCCAATTGGTTCACCTCTATATAACTAGCATCACTAACCAAGCAATCATTACATCCACCTTGATGAAGATCCACTGTTCAAACATAGTGTCTAGTGCTAGGCATGATAACAACAAGACCTCATATACTATTCTCACTTGGAAGCTATTAAATAAAACATCAAGAAACACTAGTCTACTAAAGCCTCGTTATAACAATAATTGATCATGATCGCATGGTCTATCTTATTATAATACATTAACACCTCCTTCTTCTACACATTGCGACTATTTACCCATCTATACACCTGAATTACTTTCATACCTCTATAAGTTTCAACTAGACTCCTTTTGTAACCTCAAGGGAAGCCTAAATTAATAATACTCAACCACCTAATACTTTCAATAACAACCTATACTTTTTTATAACAAAATAAATACCATCAAGAACTTCTTTCATACTTCAAGCAAACCACAAACCACCTTAACTAATAACTCTTGCTCTACCTTCCACAAAATTAACACATAAGGACATATAATCTCAACACAAACTCAATAGTAATGTTAAGTTTATCTCTATTCTTTCTATCAATCTCCATCACTACCTTTCTTGTCACTACACTTCTAAGCCCACACTTATAACTATAAGAAGATTCCACTACTTATAAATCACAGTACTTTAGGTTGCAATATCCCTCTAATGCAAACTATATTTAACAATCTAGGTTCACACTATCTCCTCTCTCGAGCACTATCTGTATTGAAGGGTTAATGAGGAATCTAGATAACTATCTTACTCTATCTTAACTAAACGACTCATGAGGATGAGGAAATAACTTTTAACTTGAGGAACTTATAACACATTAGCGAGCTCTTCTTAAGCCCTTTGTGTAACTTCTGAAGTTACTGATAGTAAATCTGAGAGCATTATCTTGGGAGGAATTGGAACTTACTAATCATGTTATCTCAAGAATAACACACAGATAAAGAATTTTGGAGTAGCACATGAATCGATAGAAATTTTTGAGAGAATAACTTTCAAGCACGATCTAGAGTATGAAAGAAAGGAAACTTTTCTTAAATTTTGTGTAGCCTCCGAAGAAAAGTACAGACATCTCCATACCATTCTGCAAGACTCTACTAGACATGGCTTCACAGACACCCTAGGACACTTGAACCTTATGCTCTGATACCAAGTTTGTAATGCCCTGAGACTACCATCTAGACGTCACACAGTTCTTAGGACCACAAGTGATCCTAAGCTAACCCATGAACTGGCATATTGTTAAGAAACTATTTTGGATATGTATAAAATAATTAAGTCTACTATGTGGAAACATAATCATGATGAAATCTGGGAAAAATACAATATTGATACAATTTTACATTTTGATAAAATTGAAAAGAGGAACTGAAATTACATGACTGACTCTGACTGACATTTATGAAGCCTCTACTATACTGACTATAGTTAGTTGGGATGCGAATCCAACTACCACTAATCAATACATATGATTAATATCGTAAAGTACATAAATAACATCTAACTGACATCCTCAAAGTAGAAGGACTCATCACCTAGAGCTAGGATCTACAACTATCTAATCGTGGTATATGGACTACAACTGAATTGGTACATGCATTATTAAACAATGTAGCACATACCCGTATTTGTGAATTAGTTTTTCTGGAATATACTGAGCATGTGGGGGTGAATGCATAAGTAAAATAGTAGCTTAATTGTTCATATAACTTGTAAAGAATGCATGCTAAGTTTAAATGACTAACATTGGCTTGAATAACTGAAACCTGAAAATCATAAATCATGAATGATAAAGCATACTATATAAATCTTGTGAGTCATAACACTTCGTTCTAAAAGTTGTACTTTACTCTTTCTACTAGTGGAATAAGTTGAATTGAAGTTAAGTCCATTTTCAAATCATTTAGGCTAAGTGTAAAAGGACTCACTTTTGTATCTGTAAACTAAAAGCTGAAATCTCATGGCTAATGACTTGTGTAAAATAATATCTGAATAAAATTGTGAGCCTTTACACTTAGTTTCTTAAAGTTGTTCTATTATTCTGGTTTAGGACTTAGGGAGTTTCTTCTAAAAACTTTTATGTTATTTTTTTCTTTTAGGGAGGTTCTTCTAACCGAGATAAACCATGTGCACTATTATGGAATCCAACGTCTAGTTTCCCTAAGGGTAAAACCTCACGTTGGGGAAAGGTATCATACTCTTACCAAGGAGTATAACCTGAGGTAAGTGATCATAATCTGTATCTACATCCATATAAATAGAAATAATCTGAATCTGTACCTACGTTGGATCGTAGTTCTAGGGCATGTGAATTAGGACACATACCCAACTTGATGCTAAATACTACTCTCTTTAATTTGTATGCTTATTCTATAGGAAATCTTTCTTAAATACTAGCATAAGGGTTTATAATAAAAACCAATTATGCATCTATCTATTTTGAACTGTAATCAAAACTAAACTGATTTCTGTAAACCATAATAAAAATTGTAATGTAGATTCCATATCTAAGCTGAGGATCAAAAGGCCAAACTTTCTCAAAATCAGAATATAAGCTAGTCATAGGGTGCTTAAAAGCAAAATCTTCTTAAAATATCAGTACTTAATCTAGGGCTTAAAAACCCATGCTTTAAACTCATATCAAATCATCATAAAGTTCATGCTCAATAATGATAATCTTGAAATTCTATAACAATTTTAATCAAGACAATGAAATTCAATTCTCAATCTGTAAAATCATATCACACGCATAAAGATGTGAAAGTAAACATATAATCAAACATGTAAATCATTTGGAACACCAAAACCTTCGAATAATGCTAATTGGGTATGAACCTTAAACTGCAAATCATGTAAATTTATGTAAATTAAACTTTAAAAACTAGTTTTGGTTACAAGGATGAAAGGAGTATCCTTGTTCATAACTCCACATACCTTAATAGGCTTGATTTGATGTAGAAAACTTGACTTTGAAACCTTGGAGATGATATTGAAAGATTTTCTTAAAATTATTGGATTAGGGAACTTAATTATTGTTTTTTCTTGAAGAGATTGTAATGGAGTCTTGATGTTCTTGAATGGAGATTAAGGTTTTATTCTTGGAGAGGAATTATGAATAAAGAAGGCAAATAATACTTCTTGGGGCTTTAATTATCTTTTATAGACGCGTTAGGGTGAAGGAAAAGACCCTTTTGCCTTAAAAATGTGGAAACATAAACTAGAAAAGAGGTGTGGGCGATGGTGTGGGTGTCATGGGATAATCGCGCGACCTCACTGCCTATCTCACAAAAATGGCTATAACTTTTTGCTCGGGTATCGAATTAAGGCGAAATTTGTATCGTCGGAAAGCTGACTTAATTATTTACAATTTGGTGGGTCTTGAGCAGCAAAATTATACGTATATAACAAGTTTTACACATTCAAAGTAGACCCTTGTAGAATCAAATACTAAACTTCAAACGAATCAAAGGATCTTAGCTCCACTTTGTTCTATGTGATTTCTAGAAAGATCTTTCACCTCGAAAGTACTTAACAACCTACGTTAATGATCATGAAACTTATATTCACAAGGGTATCATTTGGATTAGAGCTTACACATGTAGAAACGAAGGTTAGAATTCTAGCCCGAAAGTATGGGGTGTTACAAGTTTCATCTCTAAATTGATTAAACATGATATGATAATTTCATCAAACATGTGGAAAGCATGAATTTAAAACATGGAAATATTGCTAAACATCATGAAATTAGGATATACCATGGAATTTACATGAATAAAGCATGGGCAATTAAGATTCATAGCATGAGGAATTCAAAATCTTGCATAGAACCACACATGGGCTGAATTGAATTGAAAACACCATGAAAACACGAAATTCAATCTTTCCTTGAATATAGAAAATAACATAATTCATTATTTAATTGAAAGAAAGGGGTTTTGGACTCCATGGGTGAAAGGGGGCCCATGAACTCCCACATACCTTAAAAATTCTAATCTTGAAGAAGAAGCAAAATCATGAAAGCTTTATTGAATTGGGAAACTTTGATTCTTGATTTTTCTTGAAGAGGAGATGATGGAATGGATGATCTTCAATGGGATTGATTAGGGTTTGTTCTTGAGAGTAAAATAGGATAATGAGGGCAAATTATGCCTTGATGGATGCTTAAAATCATGTTTTTACAACTTGGGTTGGGGTGGAAAAAGACCCAATTGCCCCTCATTCATTTAAACCAAAAATTCGTTACCCGAATTACGGTTCGAAGGCTCACCGCGATGCGGTATAATCGCAGTGGCTTACTGCCTCACACGAAAAATATCATAACTTTTCACTCGGATATCGGATTAAGGCAAAATTGGCATCGTTGGAAAGCTAATTCAATTATCTACAATTTAGTTGGTCTTGAGCTGAAAAATTCTACATACATCAAAAGTTATACACTTTAAAAGTTGACCCTTGTAGAATCAAAAACCAAACTATAGATGAATTAAAGGATCTTAGCTCAACTTGGCTCTAAGTGATTTATATGAACATTCTTCTCCTAATAAGCATCTCACATACTAGGATAAAGATCATAAAACATTAATTTGATTTATGAATAAAGAACATGAAAAATACACCTTCACCAAGACACGGCAAGTCTTCCACCACTATTGCCACAGCGACGCGCCACAATCGCGGTAACTTGCTATTTTGGAAATCCAAACATGTTCCAAACCTCGTCCAAAAAATCCAAAACTAACCCGAGATATGATACTTACACCCCTAAACATGAATCAACTTGAAAACTTATGTCTCGGGGGTGAGAAGGTCACTTTAAAAATTGTCAAAGTTAAGAGGCCAAAACTTAAACCAAGTCCCCAATACTTAGCTAAATTTTCAAGCTTTTAACCTCTTATATAAGCACTAGGAGTTGAACTGAAAGAAAAGTATGGGGTATTTAAATATCTCCCCCTTAGGAATATTTATCCTCGAATGAGACTGATTAAGCTAAGAAAATACAGAGGTACTGAGATTACATACTGAATATGCAAAACTGAAAAACATGACTGAGTCTGAAACATAGTGACTGACTGAACTTATTGTCATGACCTGAACTGATTCCTTGAATACATGCAATGACAAGAGAATGGTTATAAGGACGAGATAGAAATGAGAGAGTCAACTTATTAGTATCCATTGACTCAGGCTAAATCTGGTTTCATGAAAAAAAGATGAGAGATTTAGGACATGGAAACTTGGGGCATCACAACATCTTCCCCTATGGATACTTCATCCCCAGAATGATACTGACTTGGCTGAAATACTAAGGAAAAATTAAGATGATGCACGGGTTACTTACAAACTGAATCATGACTGAATATCTAAGTCTGAAGCATGATGCATGAACTAAGCTGAATTCATAATTTTCATGGATGTGAATAGTTTACCTCATGGAATGGCCATATTCATAAAACTTCAGATTGTAAGACTAGATTAAAAGATGGAAAAGTCATGGGAACTTGCATGTCTGACTGCTAAACTGAATTACTCGCTATGTGGACTTAATTATGCTGAAAGCTTATACTCAACTATATATTCTACTTATACACCAACATGACATTCAAGTCTATCTTTATAACCATACATGAACGTGTAGGCAAACAACCACAAAAGCATCTTTCTCATATTCTCTAAACCTCTATCCTTAAAACTTCCATGCACTACCCTAAGAAAACACACATAGAATTTCAACTAATCTTGACCTAAGAAGAGGTAACTAAAATTTAGAACATGAGGACCTAAAACATAAAAGAATATCATGCATAACATGATACTTAATCGAGGCCTGAGGAATAGAGTATCAATATAATGGATTCAACAAAGAGGTCCAAACTAAGGACATACATGACATAAACTAAATTTCACTTATCATTAGGAGTGTAGCATGAGTACTGGAACCGAACATACCATAAAGCATAAGTCATGAGCTACATGACCTAAGTTTGGAGTTCATAAATTCATGGAACATGATTAGTATTGCTGAATGAACTGGAAGTCCTCATACTAGGAATTAGAAGAGTACATGATTCTCTATTATGTGCATGAACATGAACTATGATCATAGAACTGACATGTAAGGCATGAGTAGATATCGTGATGATTGAAATGCAACATAGAAATAAGAATGGGTTGGGCATCATCCTCTCTTACTGATGTTCTATAACATATCGGCATCACTACTAGAATCTGAGAGCCTGGCCTACTTTATCATTCTATCATATGTCCCTTAGCTTAAAGCCACTATTCTAAGTCTGCAAGACCCTTTTAAATAACTCCAAATTGATATAAAATTCTTATCTTTCTATAGCCCCAATAATCATCATATAACAGCTTAAACACTTACTAACTTAGAATCTTCAAGAGCTTTATTATACCAACATACCCAACATCATCAACCTATATCCCATAACTTAGCTGGTAAGAACATCACATACTACGTAGCCTCATTCGCCATTTAACAACTCAAGGGTACTATCTAAGCACACACTTTAAAAACTTAGAAATAATGTAATCCCATCAACTTGGGTATACATCTAGATCATAAACACGTCATCATACTTAATTTTGTATCAATAAACATAAATTCTTGCATTCACTATTTCAAGCCTACTGATTCACCTTTCATACAAATAGCCCCATGAATACATAATCTTCTCAATCCAGATAACACTATCCCAACCCTACTACTGCTAAAATTTTGGGTGCATGCTCCTAATTCTAGACCATATGCTATTATAGGATTCTAGGGAGGGATCTAAAAGTGCATCGAACTTTGGATTAGTCCACAAGTTTTCATGATCATGAATAAAACCTTTACAACTTTGGAACATGAAGGAACTGATAGGATACTTCTAAGCCTGCGTACAATCCCACAAATATCTACGGGGACTATCTAAGAAAGCTCTATCTGTAGGAATTTAAGCTTCACTATTTCTGTTACCTTAAAAGTAAGGTAGAGTTGACATGAGTGGAGTATGATGAGAATCTACATAAGTTTCATAAAGAACCTTTCTATAGCATGATCTGAGACATGAAAGAAGGGAAATATTTCCTCAATACCACGTAACCTCTCAAAGAATAGTACAGATATCTCTGTACCATTCCACAAGACTCTGCTAGACATTACTTCATAGACACCCTAAGACACTTAAACTCTGGGCTCTGATACCAAGTTTGTAACACCCCAAGAGTACACCCTGGATCCCACACAATGCTCGGAACCACAAGTGATCCCAAGCTAACCCATGAACTGGCATACCGTTGAGAAACTAATTTAATATGTATAAAATAGAAGATTTTACTATTTGGAAACATAATTACAAAATAATCTGGATAAATACAATACTAATAAAGTTTACAATCTAAAAAAACTAAGAAAGAACTCAAGTTACATGACTGAATCTGACTGACATCTATGAAGCCTCTACTATAATGACTATAGGTAGTTGGTACATGCCTTCAACTACCACTAATCAATACATATGGAAAATAAATAAACTATACATGAACTAAAACTGTTGGAAGTTCCTACAATAAGAGAACTCATCACCTACTGACTGGAAACTGCAACTTTCTGATCATGATGTGTGATCTATAAATGGTACCTACCTTACAATATAGCCATACAGATGTATATGTGGATCAGTACTTTTGGAATGTACTGAGTAAGCGAGGGTGAATGCACTAACTAAAACTGATTATCTATGAAATCTTAAAACATACATGCTAAGTGTAAGTAGACTCACCCATAAGTTAGAATAAACTGAAAGATAAAAATATCTTAAAACATGAGTAACAAATAAAATCTGATAAGGTGGTGAATCACTACACTTATTTTTATAAAACTCTTAATTTTTGTAGAATAAGTAGAACTAAAGCTGGGATACGATAAAACATGGATACTGTATGAATACCGAGTCTAAAACTAAGTGATGAAGACTGACACAACTAGAGGATCTGAAAATATAATCATACAAACCATGAATGCATAAACATACAAAACCCAACATAATATATAATAAGCTCATCTGATTAACTGAATGATTGATAATTGAATACCAGTCATGTAAGGCTGAACTGTACTTAGTCTGAATATCTGGGTTGAAATTATGGAGTACTATGCTTATGACGTAAGGACTATCAGAAAAATATTAGATAACTAAGCATGAATGAGTGGAAACTGTAAAATCTGAAAATACATGACCAAGCATATGACATGATACTAGAATGGTCTATAAACTGAAATACTGAGATACTGATACTAAACAACTAGTAATTGTATATTGTGGTCAAGAAAACCTGCGACTGAATACTGGACTGGGACTGTGGGAGCTATCATCTAACTGATATGACCCAATAAGAGTTGAATTTGGGGTCCAACCTGTGACCTAAGGTAGAAGGGTGCCAGTACCATGCTATGGGTACTAGTAATGGCTGTGTGGATCCACTGAATGAAGTCCCAAAGGACTAAAGAGTCACCCTCTACTAGAAGGTGCTCTAGTGAGATATATGTTAACCCTCAACTGGTAGGTTAACATCTCAACCTACGCTAGCTAGGTAGTTCTAGAATGCAAGGATTATTACTAAAGGTCGTACCCTCAACTGGCAAGTGAGCCCTCATCCCTAGGTTTGCTCGGTGCTAAATCCTACTCCCAACTGAACTGACTCAGATTACTAAACTAAACTAAACTTGACTGATAGAAAAACTAATAGGATTGATAATACTCATATATACCTGAAAACCATTCTGAAAGTACTAGGACTAAGAAAATAGCTAAATTTTGGGTATTCATAACCCTCAATACTCGATAGTAATAATTAGAACACATAAGAGCATTTGAAACCATAATAATTAAGCATTACTCCAAAATCATTACTTAGTCATTTAATCAAACACTTGAGAGTCATTAATTAAAGCATGGAATAGTTAAAACATGCGAGTATAGCATGATTATCTGATTAAGATCATGAATTGGGGGATTTACATGAAGTTCACTTGAAATAGGACATGGGCATTTCATAAAAATATGTAAAGATCATTGATTGAACATAAGAATGACTTAAACATGATGGAAAAATAGAGTTGCATGGCAAAATTCATAACTTGGGGATTCATCTTGAAATTGATTGAACATGATATAGGAATTTCATCAAACATGTGGAAAGCATGCATTTAAAATATGGGAATATTGCTAAACATCTTTAATTTAGGATCTATCATGGAATTTACTTGAATAAAGCATGGGAAACTCAGATTCATAGCATGAGGAATTCAAAATCATGCATCGAATCACACATTGGCTTAATTGAATTGAAAACACCATGAAATATGAAATTCAATCTTTCCTTGAAAATACAAAATAACATAATTCATTCTTTAATTGAATAAAAAGGGTTTTGGGCTCCATGGGTGAAAGGGGACCTATGGATGAACTCCCACCTTAAAAATTTAAATCTTGAAGAAGAAACAAAACTTAAAAGCTTTATTGAATTGGGAAACTTTGATTCTTGATTTTTCTTGAAGATGAGATGATGGAATGGATGATCTTGAAAGGAATTGATTAGGGTTTGTTCTTGAGAGTAAAATAGGATAATAAGGGCAAATAATGCCCTAATGGATGCTTAAAATTGTGTTTTTACAACCTAGATTGAGGTGAGAAATGATCCAATTGCCCCTAATTCATTTAAACCAAAAATTCATAACCCGAATTATAGTTTAAAGGCTCACTGCAATATGGTATAATCACAGTGTCTTATTGCCTCACTCAAAAAATGCCATAACTTTTCACTCGGGTATCGGATTAAGGTGAAATATCTATCGTTAGAAAGCTAATTAAATTATCTATAATTTGGTGGGTCTTGAGCAGAAAAATTCTACTTATATCAAAAGTTATACACTTTCAAAGTTGACCCTTGTAGAATCGAATATCAAACTTTGGATAAATCAAATGATCTTAGCTCAACTTAGCTCTAAGTGATTTATATGAACATTCTTCCCCTAATAATCACCTCACATACTAGGATAAAGATTATGACATATGCATTTGAATTATGAATCAATAACATGACAAATACACCTTTACCGTGATGCACTAAGGCTTCCACCACTATAGCCACCGTAATGCGCCATAATCGTGGTGACTTGCTATTTTGGAAATCCAAATATGGTCCAAACCTCGATCAAAAAAATCAAAACTTACCCGAGACATGATACTTACACCTCTCAACATGAATCAACTCAAAACCTTACATCTCGGGGTTGGGAAGGTCACTTTAAAAATTGTCAAAGTTAAGAGGCCAAAACTTAAGCTAAGTCCCCAACAATTAGCTAAATTTTTAGGATTTTAGCCTCTTATACAAGCACTAGAAGTTGAACTAAACTAAGAAAAGTATGAGGTATTACAATGGGTGTGAAGGAGTTTTCGCTTAAGTTTTCTAAGTTGGGGAGGTATGCTTCTAATGTGGTGTCTAATAATAGGTCTAGAATGAGTAAGTTTGATTTTGGTGTAGCTGATAGTATGGTCAAGGAGTGTAGGACTGCTACGCTCATTAAGGAGATAAACATATATAGGTTTACGGTCCATGCTCAGCATATTGAGGAACAGAAGCATAAAGATAAAGAGAGAGAATAAGAGGGCTAGAATATGTAACTTTTATTTTTCTCAGCCTAAGTTAGAGGGTGATAATAGCTCCCAGTTCTGTCAGAAATTTTCAGCCCCAGCTCCTTCAGCTAGTGCGCCAGCACCAAAGTTCAGGAATGATACTTAGGATGGGGTGCTAGGCTCCATCAGTGGTTGTACCCACCCGCTTTATGGAGAATGTAGGAGATATAACCTAGGTATGTATAGAGCGAGCAATGATGTATGTTTTGGGTATGGTAAGCCAGGCTATAGGATGGAGGAGTGTCAAATAATGGCACAGAGGGGAAAGAATCTGCACCAATAGGTCTAGTCAAATCTTTCATCAGCTCTAACAGGACCAATAGGTCTAGTCCAATCTATGATCAGCTCTAACAGGTCGCTCAACTCTATAGGGTACTATTTCTAGTGCAACCAATGGTCAATGTCAGAATATATTGTATGCACTCTATTCCCGTCATCCTCAAAAAATCTCTCCTGATGTATTTATGGGTATGTTGCAGGTCTATCATATTTATGTATATGCTTTGTTAGATCCCATGGCTTCATTTTCTCTTGTAACCCCCTATATAGCTATCAATTTTGGTGTCAGACCCACAAATTTAGTAGAGCCTTTCTCAGTCTCTACCTCAGTGGGTAAGTCTATCATAACTAGGCGGGTATACAAAAATTGTCTGGTGATAGTATCCCAGCAAACTACTTCAGTTGATTTTAGAAATAGGGTCACTCAGTTTTAGCTTCTCGATAAACCAAACATTGGATAGAGGGGTAGTATCTCAGTGCTTATGGGTTAGATGTGTTTTCAGAGCCCTTCCAAAAATCCTATAATAGTAAATGACCAAGAATTAGAAGCATAAACCTAGAAGTTTAGCAATAGTAAAGTAGGGATAGTGTTATCTGAATTTGGTGGATTATGTATCCATGGGGCTAGTTGTATGAAGGTGAATCGGTAGGCTTGAAATAGTGCATGCAAGAATTTAAGTTGTTGATTCAAAATTAAGTATGATTATGTGTGTATGACCTAGAGGTGTACCCAAGGAGATTTGGGATTATATCATTTCTAAGTTTTAACAGTGTGTGTGCTTATATGGTACCCTTGAGTTGTTAAGTGTGAATGGGGCTATTTAGTATATGATGTTCTTATAAACTGAGTTATGGGTTATATTTTGTGATGTTGTGTATGTTAAGTGTCATAATGTAAGTTTAAATCTGGAATGATTGAGCTAATAGAAAGAAGAGTTAAAGTTATAAGTTGTTACATGATGCATTTTTGGGAGCTATAGAAGGTTAAGAGTTGTACACCAGAAGAAAGTACTAGCAACGGGTTTTTACATTATTAGTTATAGTCTTCTTTTAGAGTGATTTTATCATTTGGGTACATTATTCAACCCCAGAAACTAGAGTGAATTAGTGACAATTCAGTTTAGAGTTTATATCCACAGACCTAGAACGATGGCTTAAAAGCTGTATGGGAGATAATAGGATCAGTAACCAAGTCAGGCTCTCAGATTCTAGTAGTGATGCCAGTGTGTTGTAGAACCTCTATAGGGGAGGAAGATGCCCGACCCATTTTCATCTCAGTACAAAGTTTTCCAGTCATGACGATATCTACTTATGCCTTACATGTCATCTCCATGATATCAGCTCATATTTATGCACTTTACAGAAAATCATGTACGCTTCTCATTCCTAGTATGAGGAGTTCCAGTTCACTCGGTTGTCCAAATAATATTCCATGAATTTATGAACTCCAAACTCAGGTCATGCAGCTTATGACTCATTTACTTATGCTTTATTAGTACTGATACTGATTAACTTTATGTAAGATCAGGCCTATCTAATGGGTGGTCTATAAATCTATGAAACTATCTAAGTTCCTTACTGAGATAGGTGACTGTATCTAACAGTCCTAATTTCTGAGTTCTACTCTGAAGACTGATACAGAAACTGCAACTATGGGAGTTCTCACTTAACCGACATGCTCCAAATCTGATCTAGTAAGGTCCAACATATAACTCCAGCTGGAAGGGTTTCAATACCGTGCCACGGGTAAAAACCTCTGCTATGGTCAAGTCTCTCTAATGGGTGACTCTGAATAGGAAGTCAAGCCTAAGGCAATATGATAGTCTAGCCTTAATCTAGCGGGTGACTGTTGGTCTTGCGCTGGCTACAAAGTTTTGGAGTTCAGGGACTATTACTAATGACTTTGCCTCTCTAACGGGGAAGTCGTCATCCCTACACTCGCTCGGTGCTAGTTTCTACTCCTAACTGAAGGACTGTGAACTGATTCTTAACTAAACTTAGACTGATTTGAATTTGTTATTGATCATACTAATTAACTGAGTTAAGCTGAGTTCACTTGGTTCCAAAAATTGACAGAACACTACTGGATCTCGTTATCTGACTGAATGATACTGAGTTCTGAATTGATTACTTGAATGCTACTGAGGTCTGAACTAAACACTTGGATACTACTAAGAACTGAGTTATGTACTGAACTGAAACTGAAATGCTAGTGATACTGAGATTATTGAGATTTCTTATGTTATGTTACCGTCTGAGAGTATTGAGTTCTGTAACTCACAGAGTTCTAAGAATTATGGCTTAACTAAGGTTATCATGAAAACTGACATGGGCTCTAGACTTGCAGCTAAACTGTTATGTATAAATACCCCCAGGACTCGATAACATAAAAGTAAATCATAACCATTCTTGAATAATCATGACCATGGACATTCATTCACCATTACAATCATTAAAGCATCTCTTCAAGCACTTGGAACTCATAAATATGTGATAGTATAGGGAGACATAATATTGGCTCATACTCCATTCAACAAGGTCCTGCAACAAACATTTAACATGCATTGAAGAGAATATAATTGGTGGATTTCATGCTAACATGTCAAAATTCATTTATTAAGGCTTTTCAACAAACACTTGGCATGCATGAGCTTGCACACAAATTGGGGATTTCTGTCAACATGCTATAATGGCTCTAATTCCTTCACATAAGCATTTTATAAAATATATGGGTACACTCAATTGACATAAACACAGCACTTAACATGCAACTTGAAGAGTTTTTATCATGAACATCATACAATTCATCACATACTAGAATCAACTCTTGAGATTTTAAAAACAAAACATGAATTTAACTCAATAATAACATGAACTTCAATTTCAATTCACATGAATCATGAAAATTCATAAATATAAGATCTTTGAATTTAGAAAAAGGATTCTTGAACTTCTTGTGTGGAAGGAATCCAAGAATCAACATCTATCATTCCTTGCTATGTAATTCTTAAAAGATTCACGATGAAATCTTGATGATTTGGGTCTTGGATTAGAAACTCTAGGTCTTGTTCTTGAAGAAAATTGAGAGTAACCAATAATATTTGGTTGTAAATATGCTGAATCTCGTGTTAAAGAGTATATATAGGGGTTGGGAAAAGATCCTTTTTCCCCTTGGAATTAAAATCTGGAACTGAAAAAATCCTAATTTTACATATTGGTGCAACGTGCCATAATTGTGATAGCTTACTGGAAATTGGACAATTAGGAAACTAAGCCTTGGCGTGACGCGGTGGAAATCGCGTTGCCACCTTGGTTTCAAACTGAAAAGACACCTTGACATGGTGGAATCGTGGAGGCTCACTAGAATTTGACAATTTCTATTTTGGCTGGCTCCGCGACGTGCTAAAGTGCCAGGTGGCACACTGTCTCACTAAAATGGCTCTAACTCTTCGCCCGAGTATCGAATTTGGGTGAATTTGGTATCAATAGAAACATTATTCAATTCTTTACATGAAAAAAAGTCGATATTAGGAAAATTCTACATGGTTTAAAATATTTATCACTTTGGAAGTGACTTCTTGATCTTTTAAGGCCAGAATTATACTTCACTTAACACGCTCTAAGGCTCAGACTACGAGAGAACTTTACGGGGTCTTACACTATGTTTTTAGTTATATATGTTCAATATGTGATTTCAGTTCCCTCAGTATTCTTAGCTTAACCATTCTTATTTGAGGATGAATGTTCCCAAGGGAGATATTGTAATACCAAATACTTTTCTTCAGCTCCTAGTGCATGCATAAGAGGCTTAAAGCCTGAAAATTTAGCTAAGTGTTGGGGACTTAGCCTTATTTTTGGCCTCTTAACTTTGATGATTTTTAAAGTGACCTTCCTGATATTAAGACGCAAGTTTTTAAGCTAATTCATGTTTTGGGGTATAAGTAGCATGTCTCGAGGAAGTTTTGAATTTTTTGGATGAGGATTGAGGCACGTTTGGATTTAAATTCAAAAACCTCACCATGATTGTGGAACGTCACGGTGGGTATAGTGATGGAAATATTGGCGTGTCGCGGTGATGCCCTAAATGGCATTTCATTTATGAGTTTAATTCTTTGAGGGACAGTCATGTCTTTTCCCAGCACCCCAAATCATATAACTCGGGATTAAACTGCTAGTAAGGCATTATTTGCCCATATTCCCCAATTTTACTCTCAAATAAACCCTAAGCTTTCCCTTAGTTCATCAAGTTAAATCATCTTCCTCTCAAGAAAACTCAAGAACTCAAGCTTCACCATCCAAGAACTTTCAAGAAAGTTGTTCCCTTTTAATATTTAAGTATTAAAGGTATGTGTGATGTTCATCTATGGTTTATTTCACCATGGAGTCCAAGAATCCATTGTTATGCTTTAAATTATGAAATTACATATGTATAATCAGTTATCTCCATGAATATTTTATGAATTTTTTGATTATACATGATGTTTACAAGTGTTTTTCATTGAAAGTAGCCCTTACACATTTGAATGAAGAAAATCCCATGTTAAATCCCTAATTTATGGTTTTAGTGTTAGAATCTTGTTATTCAAACATGTTTTAATCATTCTCATGCTTAAGTTCTTGAATATCATGCTATTTAAATTTCAAGTTAAGTTTATAACTGATTTCAAGTGGAATGGATTATAGTATGTTCTAAATATTGTAGTTCTCATATCATGTTCATGTGAATTCTAAATAAATCCTGAGTTTATGATTTTGTCCTGCGATCATGCTATCTCATCATGTGTAAAAAGTATTCTCATGTTAAAGTCTTGGTCTCCATGTGTTTGATGAAATGCTTAAATGAATAATTGTGAACAATGATTTCCTTCTATGGTTTCAAAGATTCCATGTATCCCAGTTGTTATTGTTATCGAGTCCTGGAGTTATGAATACTCAAAATTTTATTATTTACGTAGTTTTCAGTACCCACATAATGAATTCAGAATACCCCATGAGCATTTTTTTCAATCAATTATTATGATCAGTTGTTAGTTCAGTTAAACTTTGCTTAGTCAAGTAATCAGTATCAGTTCAGTTGGGAGTAGGATTCAGCACCGAGCTAACCTAGGGATGGGCGATCACCCGTCATTTAGTATTGGGTCCTTAGAAGCAGTCCCTAAGTTCAAAAACTATATAGCCAGTGTAAGTTATGAGATGTCACCCACCATCTTAGAACTGATACTCTCAGGGATCATCCGTCATCTTAAGACTGATCTCAGGTGTCACCCGTCATATTAGGACTGACTCTACAATCATTGTTAGTACCCATGGCACGGTACTAGTATCCATCCAACTGGGGCCACAAGTTGGACCCCAATCAGCTTAGACTGGGGTATGTCAGTTAGATGATACCTCCCATAGTTTCAGTTTTAGTATTCAATTTAGAACTTAGTTTGGTTTTGCTTGGTCATAATTATCAATTATTCAATTATGCATTTTTAGTATTTCAATTTACAGAATATTTTAGAATCATATTATGTGCTTGGTCATGCATTCTCAGATTTTATAGCTTTCTTGCATTTATATTTCATGTTATTCATTCAGTCAGTTATTATTCATACACATGAGCCCCTGCGTATCAACCTAACCCCATCTATCATACTAGTACATTCAAAGTACTGACTGCATACATGTTTCTTGTTCCATGATGTCTTATATCATAGGTTTGGATTCTTAGGTTCCCGATCGAACTTAAACATTCCAGTGCATCAGCAGTAGCAGCAGTGGTGAGTCATCATACTTCGAGGACTGATTATGTTTATTTTTGTGTCTTCTATTTAGAAGTCAGTTGGAGTTAGTTGGGGCATGTCACATCAACTCTTATTTAGTCTGTTTTAGAGGCTTTCGGACAATTCAACTAGTCAGTCAGTTTATCATTACTTTTATCAGTTTTCAGATAGTTGTTTTCTGGTAGTTATTTTTAGACTTACAATTAAGAATGTTTTAGTATTTAAAACCTTTTGGCATATTTAGTTATTCCGTACATGTGTATTTTGTTATTATTATTCGGTGCTCATAGCAAGTACCAGCTCATGGGTTATCTTGTGGTCTTTTGAGATCGTAAGCATTGTGTAGCATCCAGGGTGTATTTCTGGGGTGTTAAAAAACTTGGTATTAGAGCCTAAGTATTTAAAGTATCCTAGTAAGTCTGAAAGTCGTGTTGAGTATAGTCTTGTGCATGGGTCTGAAGCGCGCCACACTTTTGGACAGAAGGCTACAAGAAGTTTTAGGAAAAGTTTCCCTTCTTTCTGTGTTCATGTCATGCAAAAGAGCATGAGTTCTATTCAAACTCTCTTTATAATTTAATTTTCTTTTCATTTATAGAATATGCCTCCCAAAAAGAATAATGGAAGAAGAAATGGGAATAATCCCGCACCTCTGCCTGTTCAAAAAGATCCCCTGAATGAGCATGTTTCCTATGTTAAGTTTAGAGTTACATTCAACACTCTAGCCTACTCAGTAGTAGCTTAGAACAACCAGCAAGCTGCTATCCCATCCAATCTAGTGTGTAATACTGCCACAGCTAAAATTTGGGATTTTACTTGGATGAATCCTCTTTTGTTTTCAAGATCCAAGTCAGATGAGGACCCACAGGAGTTTCTTGAATGGTATAGAAGGTCACTGATATTATGGGTATCTTATCTAGTGAGGGTGCATAGTTGGATACTTACAAGTTGCAGGATGTAGCTCACACCTGGTATAAGTAGTAAAATGAGGATAGTGGTGCAGATGCAGGGCCTATAGAGTGGGAAGAACTTTCCACGGCCTTTTTAGACAAGTTCTATCCTTTGGAGTTGAGGAAAGCTAAGGTTTTGGAGTTTATTAATCTAAAATAGGGTAGTCTGAGTGTGAAGGAGTATTCGCTTAAGTTCACTAAGTTGGCAAGGTATGCTCCTAATATGGTGTCTGATAATAGGTCTAGAATGAGTAAGTTTATTTCTAGTGTAGCTGATAGTATAGTCATGGAGTGTAGGACGGCTATGCTGATTAAGAAGATGGACATATCTAGGCTTATGGTCCATGCTCAGTAGATTATTGAACAGAAGCATAAAAATAAAGAGAAAGAATAAGAGGGCTAGAATAGGTCATTTTTTATTTTTCTTAGCCTAAGTTAGAGGGTGGCAACAGCTCCCAGTTTTGTCTAAAATTTCTAGGCCCAGCTCCTTCTTCAACTAGTATGCCAGTACCAAAGTTCAGGAATGACAGTAAAGATGGGGCACCATTCTTCAAAACCTAGGGTAGTGTGAGCAGTGGTCGTACCCACCTGCCTTGCAGAAAATATTATAGAAATAACCTAGGTTTATGTAGAGCGGGCAGTGATGTATGTTTTGGGTGGGGTAAGATAGGCCCCAGGATGTGGGACTGTCGAGTAATGGCTCAGAGAGGAAAGGATTTACGCCAATAGGGCCAGTCCAATCTGTCATCAGCTCCAGCAGATGGCCCAACATATCAGGGTGCCACTTCCAGTGCAACCAGTGGTCAGTGTCAGAATAGATTATTGCACTCCAGTCCTATCATGATTAGAAAATCTCTTTTGATATAGTTACGGGTACGTTGTAGGTCTTTCATATTTATGTTTATACATTGTTAGATCTCGTGGCTTCACTTACTCTTATAGCCCCCTATATAGCTGTCAATTTTGGTATCACACCTACAACTTTAATAGAGCCTTTCTCAGTGTCTACCCCAATGGGTAAATCCATCATAGTCAGGCGGGTCTATAGAAATTACCCGGTCACAGTATCCCACAAACTACTTCAGTTGATTTCTAAAATAGGGTCGTTCAGTTTTAGCTTCCCGATGAACCAGTAATGGATAGAGGGGTAGTACCTCAGTGCTTAGGGGTCAGATGTGTTTTTAGATCCCTTCCCAAAAACCTATGATAGTAGATGACCTAGAGTTAGAAGCATGAACCTAGAAGTTTAGCAGTAGTAAAGTGGGGATAGTGTTATCTAAATTTTATGGATTATGTATCTGTAGGGATAGTTGTATGAAGGTGAATCGGTAGGATTGAAATAGTGCATGCAAGAATTTAAGTTGTTGATTTGAAATTAAGTATGATTATGTATATATGATCTAGAGGTATACCCAAGGTGATATGGGATTGTATTATTTCTAAGTTTTAATAGTGTGTGTGCTTAGTGGTACCCTTGGGTTGTTAAGTGAATGGAGATATTTAGTATATGATGTTCTTATAAGCTATGTTATGGGTTTTATGTTGTGATGTTGGGTATGTTAAGTGTTAGAATCTAAGTTTAATCTTGAATGATTGAGCTTATAGAAAGAAAAGTTAAAGTTCTATATGGTATGAGCTCATGGTATGGTGATACTCCTGAAAATTCTAAGTTGGTCAATTTTTAAGTTGTTACATAATGTTTTTTTGGGGCTATAGAAGGTTAAGAGTTATACCTCAGAAGAAAGTACTAGCAGCGAGTTTTTACATTAACAGTTATAGTCTTTTAGAGTGAGTTTAGCATTTAGGTGTATTATTCTACGACACTACAGTGAAGTGGTGACAATTCAGTTTAGAGTTTATATCCACAGAACAATAATAATGGCTCAAAGCTGAGGGGGAGATGATAGGACCAGTAACCAAGTGAGGCTCTCAGATTCTAGTAATGATTCCAGTGTGTTGTAGAACCTCTGTAAGGGAGGAAGATGCCTGACATATTTTTATATCAGTGCAAAGCTTTTCATTCATCACGATATCTACTCATGCCTTACATGTCATCTCTATGATTTCTGCTCATATTTATGAATTTTATTAAAAATCGTGTATACTTCCAATTCCTAGTATGAGGAGTTCTAATTCACTCGATTGTCTGAATCATATTCCAGGAATTTATGAACTCCAAACTCAGGTCATGCAGCTCATGACTCATGTACTCATGATTTATAGTATGTTCAGTTCTAGTACTCATGCTACACTCTTAGTGATCAGTGAAATTCTGATTCGTGTCATGCATGTCCTCAGTTCAAACCTCTTTGATGAATTTATGTCATTGATCATTTATTCCTCAGACCTCAGTTTCAGGTCTAGATGTTTAATCATGATTCAGTCCGTAAGTGTTCTGTACCTCATCTCATTTTTTCCTTAGTATTTCAGCCAAGAAAGTATCCTTTGAGGGACGATATATCCTAAGGGGAGATGTTACCCCAAGTTTTCATGTCCTAAACCTCTCAACTTGTCTTCATGAAACATGATCTAGCTTAAAGTAATTGGTCCTCTTAAGTTGACTCTCTCATTTCTATCGTAACCTTATAATCATCATTATGTCATTGCATATATTCACGAATCAGTTCAGTCATGTATCATGTTTCAGACTTAGTCAGGTAACCATATTTTTAGTTATGCATGTTCAGTATGTAATTTTAGTTCCCTCAGTATTCTCAGCCTAACCAGTCTCACTCAAGGATGAAAGTTCTCAAATGGGAGATATTTTAATACCCCGTATTTTTCTTTAGCTCAGTTCAGCTCCTAGTGCATGCATATGAGGCTTAAAGCCTGAAAATTTAGCTAAGTGTTGAGGACTTAGCCTTATTTTTGGCCTCTTAACTTCGATGATTTTTAAAGTGACCTTCCCAACATTGAGACGTAAGTTTTTGAGATAATTCTTGTTCGGAGGTGCAAGTAGCGTGTCTTAGGGAAGTTTTGGATTTTTCGGACGAGGATTGAGGCACATTTGGATTTCAATTCCTTAACCACACCACAGTTGTGGCACGTCGCGGTGGGTATAGCAATGGCAACATTGGTGCGCAGCAGTGATGCCCTAAAAGGCATTTTAGTTATGAGTTTAATTCTCTAATGGACAATCTTGTCGTTTCCCAGCACCCCAATTCATAAAAACACGAGATTAAACTGCTGATAGGGCATTATTTTCTCATATTCCCCAATTTTACTCTCAAATAAACCCTAAGATTTCCCCTAGTTCATCAAATTAAATCATCTTCCTTTTAATAAAACTCAAGAATTCAAGTTTCAACATCCAAAAACTTTCAAGAAAGTTGTTCCCTTTCAAGATTTAAGTATTAAAGGTATGTGTGATGTTCATCTATGGTTTCCTTTCACTGTGGAGTCAAAGAATCCATTGTTAAGCTTTAAATCATAAAATTACATGTTTATAGTGAGTTATTTCCATGAATCTTTTATGAATTTTGATTAGACATAATGTTTACTAGTGTTTTTCGTTGAAAGTAGCCCTTACACGTTTGAATGAAGAAAATCCCATGTTAAATCCCCAATTTATGGTTTTAGTGTTATAGTCATATTATTCCCACATGTTTCAATCATTCCCATGCTTAAGTTCATGAATCTCTTGCTATTTAAATTTCAAGTTAAGTTTATAATTGATTTCAAGTGGAATGGATTATCGTATGTTCTAAATATTGTAGTTCTCATGTCATGTTCATGCAATTCAGAATAAATCCTCAATTTAGGTTTTTGTCCTGTAATTGTGCTATCTCATCATGTGTAAAAAGTATTCCCATGTTAAAGTCTTGGTCTCCCTGTGTATGATGAAATGCTTAAGTGAATAATTGTGAACAATGATTTCCTTCTATGGTGTCTAAGGTCCCTGTTGTTATTGTTATTGAGTCCTGGGGGTTATGAATACCCGAAATATAGTTGTTTACCTAGTTTTTAGTACCCACAGAATGAACTTAGAATACCCCATGAGCATTCTTTTTGAGGTAGTTATTATGATCTGTTGTTAGTTCAGTCCAATAATCAGTATCAGTTCAATTGGGAGTAAAATTCAACACCAAATGAACCTAGGGATAAGTGATCACCCGTCAGTTAGGAATGGATCCCTAGAAGTAGTACCTAAGTTCCAAAACAACGTAGCCAGCGTAGGTTATGAGATGTCACCCGCTAGTTTAGGACTGACACTCTCAGGGATCACCCGCCAGCTTAGGACTGATCTCGGGAGTCACCCGCTAGATTAGGACTGACTCCACATCCACTGTTAGTGCCCGTGGTATGATTCTAGCACCCATCAAACTAGGGTCATAGGTTGGACCCCGATCAGCTCAGACTGGGGTCAGTTAGATGATACCTCCCACTGTTTCAGATTTAGTATTCAGTTTAGAACTCAATTTAGTTTTGCTTGGTCATAGCATACAGTTATCAATTATTCAGTTATGTATTTTCAGTATTTCACTTTACAGACTATTTTAGAATCATCATGTTATTTGCTTGGTCATGCATTCTCAGGTTTTACAGCTTTTATGCATTTTTACTCAATTATTTCATACTATTCATTCAGTGAGTTATTATTTGTGTCTATGAGCCCATGCATATCAGCCTAACCCCATTTATCATATCAGTACATTCAAAGTACTGACCGCATACTCGTTTCTTGTTCTATGATGTCTTATATCATAGGTTTGGATACTCAGGTTCTCGACCGCACTTAGATATCCCAGTGCATCAGCAATAGCAGTAGTGGTGAGTCCTAATATTTCGAGGACTGATTATGTTTATTTTAGTGTTTTCAATTTCAAAGTCAGTTGGAGTTGGTTGGGGCCTGTCCCATCAACTCTTATTCAGTCAGTTTTAGAGGCTTTCAAACACTTCAGACAGTCTGTCAGTTTGTCATTACTTTTATCGGTTTTCAGATAGATGTTTTCCGATAGTTGTTTTCAAACTTACAATTTAGAAATGTATTTGAAACCTTATGGCGTATTCAGTTATTCCACACATGTGTATTTTGTTATTATTATTCGATACTCACAGTAGGTACCAGCTCATGGGTTAGCCTGTGGTCTTTGGGGACCATAGCATCATGTGGTGTCCAATGTGTATTTTTGGGGCATTACAAACATCTTATGATAATCTTAGAAAAATAAATGATCGTTATCATAAGACTTCTAGGAATGTGTGTTATGCTCTAGTTTATTGATGGTGACAGAGAGTATGTGGATGCTATAGTGGAAGCAAGTAATTGGGGAATGCCATCATATCTAAGGCAATTATTTGCTATGCTACTTTTATCAAATTCAATGTCACATCTAGAGATTGTTTGGAAATCAACATGACAATTATTGTAATATCCCACATTTCAAGATAACTATGCAAGGTACGACTCATTTTCTCAAGTCGTATACACAGCATACGAGTCTTACATTGTAGTCGTATCCAAGAAAGAGTGAAATGGTTGTCATTCTAATTTAGGTATGACTCTATCCTTAGAGTCGTAAGATTACTATACGAGTCATATGAAGATAAGACATAAGATCAGTATCCTGGGTTCTCTAAGTTTCTGTCCAAGTTATGAGTGGCATCTACAAGTCATATTGACTTGTTACGATCCGTAAAATATGACTCGTATCCTAACCAGTGAAGGATCCAAGATTAAAGCATCATCTTTTATAGCTTTATAAGTTACTTGGATATATATTAAGTCCTCAAATAGCTCCTAGCTCATGAATAAGTCAAAACATTCCTTAGCGATTAAATTCTTGGGATGTATATAACTATAGTCATATTCAAATGAGAATAACTTATATTCTACTAAAAATTCTTAGATAAACACCCACCAACAGATAGATAATTCAATTATCTTTCCAACTAAATTAATTTTGTCTTAATCTGATATCGGGGAGAAAAGTTATGGCAAAATTACTGAGACTGTCAAAGCTACCAGTGGTTTCGACTCCTGATGCCGACTCGTAAGCAGACCATACGAGATGACAGGAGAAGTTGTAATCACAGCAATAGGGGTCGAAATCTGGGTTCCTTGCGATGACTCATGACATAACCGTACCCAGAATATACGAGTCGTGACCTAAGACATCGGGATGACTTTCAAACATTTCTAGAAGGTTCCTAAGGGGTATTTTGGTCTTTTATCCTCTTTAAACTCCCAACCCTCAACTTAAAAACATAAGAAGGTCGTTCTTTTCCATTCTCAATAACTTAACACGTTCTTTCCTCCTCCCATCATCAAGAACATCAAGATTAGGATTCCTCACCCAAAATTCATCCTTCAAATCCCAAGATTCAAACTTTCTTCACAAGTCAAGAAACTTCAGGTATGTGGGGCATATGAACAAGGTAATTCTTTCATTCTTTTGCCCAAATTACATGGTTTTAAGACTGAATTTCCTTATTTTGAATTAGGGTTCATATCCAAATAGTAACGTTCTTGAATTATGATATTTCCATGAAATTAAAGGCTTTAAGTGCATCAAGGTTTATTTACATCCATGTTTTGATTTATGAGATTCATATTATGATTTGAATTTCCTTATTCTGACTGGAATTGTTGAAGTATCTAAAGATGATTATTGAGTATAAAGTTTTATCATGAATTTCTAACAATTTAAGCATGTATTATAAGTCTTAAGTATGAGTATTGAGTTTACAAGAAGATTATGCTCTTAAGATCCATTGATAAGTTTTATGATATGATTTAACGTAAAGATTGAACTTTGATTATAAGATAAGATATGAAATCCACATTTGTTCACTCTGATTATGATTCAAAAAAAAAGCATAACTCGTTTTCAGTCTATAAACCCTTATGCTATTTTATGGTGGATTTCCTAATGTATGAGCATATAAGTATTTTGGGAGTGGTATTTAGCACCAAGAAGGGAATACTGATGAGTGTATCCTAAATTCCTTAAAACTACGAGCCAACGTAGGTTAAGGTTTTTTCCAAAATGGATGAAGAAAAGTGATCACTAAGATTAAGGTTCTATTCCGATGGCAAGGATAGGACAGCTCTCCCCAATGTGGGTAAGACGTTGGACTCCAGATAGCCCACATGATTTATGTTGGTTAGAAAAATATCTCATAAGAAAGACTAAAAGTAAAGGTGTTTGAACTAAGTTTTATGACTCACAAAGTCTATCCTCATGCTACATTACTCATGTTTATTATTTTGCCGTCTTTGTTTTATTCAAGCTCAAGGTGAGTCATTTACACGTAGCATGTATCATTTGAAAGTCTATGTGTATATTTAGTTATTGTTTTACTTATGCATTCACCCCCACATACTCAGTACATTCCAAAATTACTTACTCACATATATGTCTATGTGATATGTTGTCTCATAATGTAGGTACCAGTTGTAGCCCAAACATCATAATCAGATAGTTTGCAGCTTCCGGTCAGCAGGTGATGAGTTCTTATGATTCGAGGACTTAAGTCAACTATAGTTCTAGTAGCATGTTTATTCAGTCATATTTGTTAGATATAGCTGGGGGGTCATATCTCGGCTACCTATAGACAATATTAGTAGAGGCTTTATAGACAGTCATTTAAAGCTGATGTATTCATTTTCAGTTTTTTTTGTATAACCAAAGTATAAATGTCTTTAACATTTTTGTATTAAATAATGACACGACCCGAACCAGGGCCTTATCATAATGGACATCTCAAGTCCAACCAGGACCAGAGACTAACCCCGAAACCCAAACCAACCAACCTACGTGTACCTTGAGTCGGCTGAATTCCAAACATTTAACAATATAGCGTCATAGATCACATAAAGACTCTGGGATAGGGTCACGACTGTGACTAACCCGATCGAGTCCAACTATCCCATACCAACCGTCCAATATACCCAAACAAAACCAAAACCATAACCCAGATAATAACTAAACCAAGCTTCATAACATAACATAATAGGATGGTACAGTGAGAAATTTTGTAAAATGGTATCATCCCCAATACCAATGCCAATACTAAGGTTGACACCAATACCGATCCTGCCCATGCCAACCCATAGAAGTTCCACAAAAGACTCTAACCAAAAGAATACCAAAATTCGGTTGGGACATGCCCCCAACCATAGCTAAAACCAATATCCATAAATAACCTAAATTATAAGATAACATCCATGAAATGGAGCCTTTCAAAAAGATGAAGCTCACCACTTCAATCTAAATGTTGACCCCAAAAATCTGAGTGCTAAACAGGAGAAATAGAACAGTCGATTCCTACATAGCGTGGGGATATAGTGCCCGAAGATAGGTTAGTAGGTGAACACTAACATGAACTCAGGATAAGGATAGAATAATGCCATTTAATCAAACTAAGCAAACCATCTATACGCATACAAACCATACATATACATACATATACATACATATATAACCATGCCGAAAAAGGAAACCATGTATAGCATTCATTTAAAACCATTAACCTGGGTATATGAAGCTTAACCGCCTTAACCACCCACGGACTATATGGGTCCAGTGTAACCCCCTGAACGAGCCCTGATACGTGTAACCACATGAACCAGAGATACAATAAGAGTTGGGGATTCCCATGTACCCTTCACTCTCCATGATACATATGTACTGTTTACTTAGAGGATTCCTGTGTACCTCATTAGTATCATATAAGGGTCGTCATACCCTACCCCTCATGTCGGCAAACATGAGTTTCAAGTATTCATTCAGTGAACTCCCACTTTCACAGTTAACTTTCACACCTCAACTTTATTGCCCAATTAAAACCATTTTCAACCAAACTATTATTCCACTATTATTAACCAAGGCTATTAGATAGTGGTATTGACATACCGACTATAACTTGTAAGTATTGTCCTTATCCAAACCTTTTACAGATCAAGGGATTCCCATGTACCCATAGATCATATTTTCCAATTAGCTTAGGGGATTCCAATGTACCCTACAAGTATTCATTAGCATATTAACTTGGGGAATTGCCTTGTACCACACAAGTCTATTTATTAAGCCAAACCATTCCTTTAAACCATTAGGGTTCCATTACCAAGTATAAACCATGCATTAGTTCCATCAAAAGTTCAACAATGTAGTGAAAACATTCTTATAGGCATTTTATCAAACACATTGGGGGCATAGTATTACCAAAACCAAAATCCATTACCAAATAACCATTACCATGCAGCCAATTATCCAAAACCACCATTAAAGCATATAAAAGCATAAGTAAAACATGGGGAAACCATAACCAAGCATTTATAACCAAAATACCCAATTTATATTTGAAAACCCAAAACCATACAATAATCAAACCATGGAAATATTGTGTAAAAACTATAACTTTAGTTAGAACTAACAATGAGGGAAGAGAACACGCCTTAATTGAGAAGTTAATGGAGAAAAACCACCAGCACACGCCACAAATTAAGCCTTAAGATAAAACCCTAGCTTTTTTTGGCCAAGAACTATAGAAAGGATTTAAGAGTGTTTTCTAAGTGTTAATGGATATAATAATAGGGAAAATAACCTTTTAAGTGAGTTAAAAGTCATGGGGCCTTATTAGGATAAGTTGGGAAATATACAAATAGCCCTCACTTAAACTCCTAAAAATCCCATCAGGTGGGTACGACCATCCATACCAGTCTTATCCTCCAATACGAGTGGTACCCACCACTCATACCCACGGTCACCCCTCATGGACCCAACACTATCCAAGGTATGACTCACCACCCATACCATGTCCTATCCAAGTGTACGACTAATACCCATGATTCATACCTCTGGCAGAATAGAATCCCAAGGGGATTGAACACTGCCTACCATACGAGTCCATTGTGCGACTCACACCTGGGCTTGCGGCTCAAGATGAGCCATTCGTACTCAAATATAACCTAAGTCACTAAGTCTAAGGTCAAGTGAAGGAAGCAATGATCTGTATCCACCAATACAACTCGTACCACCCAAGTCGTATCCATTTCAGAAACCCAATCCACCCCACTAACAAACACTGGTTAGCGTACGACTAACCCATACCACTTATATCCTACTGTACGAGTAGTTTCCCCTAGTCGTACCCTGTCCAAATACCAGGAATCTAGGAAATTTTCTAAGGGTCAAAACCTTGGGTGTAATAGTCTCCCTTACTAGGAACATTCATCCCCGATTGACGGACAAGGTAGGGATAACCACATGTATGACTTACACCCTTTAGATGCCTCTACTCTTACCTTTTAGACATAAAACAAAGATGAAGAAAATCAACCTTTCCTTTAACAAACTCAAAAAATAAATATGTATTTCAAGAACACATACCTTTTGCATGAATATCCAAAGCTGAAACAATTGCGGATACTTGGACTTCATGTCATCTTCCGCTTCCCATGTAGCCTCTTCAACCTTGTGGTTCCTCCATAAAACCGTAATCGAGGAGATATCCTTTGTCCCCAATCAATGAACCTACATATCCAATATCTTGATCGGGACCTCTTCATAGGACAAAAAATTTGAGATACCCAATCCCTCCAAAGGAACAATCAAAGAAGGATCACCAATGCATTTCCTCAACATGGAAACATGGAATACCGAATGAACCGAGCCCAAACTAGAAGGTAACTCTAATTCATAAGCAATATTTCCAACCTTCCGCAAAACCTCATAAGGACCAACAAACCAGGGACTGAGCTTCCCCTTTTTGCCAAACCATATTACTCTCTTCATGGGAGATACCTTTTGGAATACCTTATCCCTAACCTCGAACTCCAACTCTCTACACCTCATATCTGCATAGGACTTTTGGTGACATTGGACAACCTAAAGCCTATCCTGAATTACCTTCACCTTCTCCATAGCATGATAAACCAAGTATGGACCAAACATATCCGCCTCACCAAGCTCAAACCAACCAATAGAAGATCTATACCTCCTACCATACAATGTTTCAAAAGGGGCCATACTAATACTAGAATGATAGGTTGTAAGCAAACCCTACCAAGGTAGATGCTCAAACCAATTGCCACCATAATCTATCATGAATACCCAAATCATATCTTCCAATGTCTGAATAGTCCTCTCTGCTTTTCCATCCATCTGAGGATAAAAGAAAGTACTCAGACTAACCTTAGTACCCAACCCTTTATGAAAAGACCGCCAAAAATATGACCAAAACTGCATACCACGATCAGAAATAATCAAAACAGACACCCCATTTAGCTTCATAATCTTCTGAAGATACAACTTTGCATAGTCCTAATGAGCAGACTTTGTCATCCTATCCATGATGACCCAAACCGAATTAAATTAGTTTTGAGACCAAGGAAGACTGGTAATGAAATCCATATTGATCACCTCACATTTTTATTCGGGAAAATCAATTCCTTGATACAACCCACTAGGCTTCAGGAGCTCAACCTTGACTTGTTGACACACCATGCATTTGGACACGAAATTAGCCACATCCTTCTTCATACTATTTCACTAATATATCTCCTTGAGATTATGATACATCTTCGTAGATCTGGTATGTACAACATAGCGCGATTCATGCGTCTCTACCAAAATCCTTTGTCATAACTTATCAACGCCAGGAACACACAGCCTTCCTTAGTACCGTAAAGTACCATCACCACTTATCTGAAATACCATTACCTTTGTCCCACCAACATCACTCTCGATTTTCATTAAGATAGGATCTAGAACTTGTTTCTCCTTAACCTTTGTTCCAAGAGATGATCGAACCACTTCTTGCACCATCACAACACCATTCTCGAAGTCTAGGAGACAGACCTCAAGATTAGCCAAACAATGAATATTCTTCACCAATTCCCATTTATCCTAATCCACATGAGCCAAACTCCACATGGCTAACCTGCTAAGAGCATCAGCAACTACATTAGCTTTACTTGGGTGGTAGTGAAGACTCATATCATAGTCCTTGAGAAGCTCCAACCATTTTCTCTATCTGAGATTTAGCTCCCTCTGAGTGAACACATATAATAGACTCTTATGATCAGAAAAGGTGTCCACATGCACTACACATAAATAATGCTTCCATATTTTTAAAGCAAAGACCACTGCCAACAGCTCCAAATCATGAGTAGGATAATTCCTCTTATGAACTTTCAACTATCTAGAAGCATAGCCAATCACCTTTTCATGCTTCATCAACACACAACCAAGCCCTACCTGAGATGCATCATAATAAACCACAATCCCATCATTACCTTCCAGCAAGGTCAGGATTGGAGCCGAAGTTAGCTTATCTTTTAACTTCTTAAAACTTCCTTCACGAGCATCCGACCACGAAAACTTCACCTTTTTTTGGGTTAACTTAGTCAAAGGAGTGGCTATCATCGAGAAACTTTCTACAAACCACCAATAATACCTAGCCAAACCCAAGAAGCTCTAAATGTAGGTTGGAGTCGTGGGTCTGGTCCACCCTTTAACCATACCTCTTTTTGAGGATCCACCATGATCCCTTCACTAGAAGTAATATGACCCAAGAAAGTTACAGCGTTCAACCAAAACTTACACTTAGAGAACTTGGCATACATCTGCTATTTCTTCAAGGTCTGCAACACCACACGGAGGTAATTAGCATAATCCACCTATCTCTTAGAATAAACCAACATTTCATCAATATACACAATGATAAAAAAAATCTAAAAACTGCCTGAAAAACCTGTTCATCAGATCTATAAATGTCATCGGGGCACTAGTTAATCCAAATAACATCACCAACAATTTAAAATGCCTATCTGAGTATGAAAATCCATCTAAGGGACATTCGCCTCCCTAATCTTGAGCTGATGATACCTGGATTGAAGATATATCTTAGAAAAGAACTTGGCAACTTGCAATTGGTCAAATAAAATATCTATCCTTGGGAGAGGATACTTGTTCTTGACCATTACCTTATTCAGCTGCCTATAGAAAATGCACATCAAAAGGTAACCATCCTTTTTCTGTATGAACAACACTGGTGTACCCTATAGAGACACAATAGGATGAATAAACCCCTTATCCAGAAGATCCTCAAGTTGCTCCTTGAGTTTTCTCAACTCAGTCAGAGCCATTCTATAAGGAGGAATAGATATTGGACGAGTGTTAGAATTAAATCATTACCAAACTCAATTTTCCTATCCAAAGGAACACCATGAAAATCATCCAAAAAGACCTCGAAAAACTTATTTACCATCGAAACAAATTTCAAAGAAGGACCTTTTGAGTTAGAATCCGTAACCCGAACCAAATGATAGAGACAACCTTTAAAGATAAATCTCTAAGATCTAATATAAGAAATAAACCTCCCACTAGGAGCTAAGGAACCACCCTCCCATTCTATAATCGGTTCACCAGGGAACTAAAACACAACTTTATGGATCTGACAATCTAAGGGCGCGTAACAAGAGTGTAATCAATCCATTCCCAGAATAACATCAAAATCCACCATATCCAGTTCAAACAAATCCACCAAGGTCTGCTTCCTACCAACAACTAACACACACACCCTATAAACTCTTTTACTAATAATTGAGTCACATATCGGGGTACAAATAGAAAAAAGGTCCAAAATATCCTCAGGATCAAAATCAATACACACCTATATATGGGGTTACATGTATGAGTAACGACATCAGGTGATGCCTCAAATTCCTGCCGAGATGCAAGAGTATATAACCTATTCTGACCAACACTAGAACCAGGAACAGTAATAGGCGCAAATGCGGCACCACCAGGTGTAGGAGCAGAAGAGAAGCCACAGGAACCTTGTTCGCTCCCCTATCTACCTTATTAACCAAATAATTCCTGAGCAGATGGCCTGGATGGCCACACTTAAAATATTTTTCCCTTCCTTAGTCACAATAACCCCGGTGAGGATGACCACAGAACATGACTAAGAGGGCATGAAGAAACCAATTGGCCCCCACTTGCCTAAGATTGGGCACCCTATGCTCAAAAATTATCACTACCCTAATAACACCGGTCACCTGACTATTTTGGGTAAGAAGCACTTGCAGTGGTGAAGGAACCAAAACTCCCCCACTTATTTTTCTACCATTTACGTCTCTCCCGACCACCCTGTGATTGAGCACCTCCCTAATCAAAAAATCTAATCCTCTTACCCTGCCTATCTTCGAACTCTACCTATTTCTTTTTTTCCTCCTCCACTTGTTGTATATGAACAGTTAACCTAGAAACATCCATATCTTTAATTAGCAAGGTAGTATTACTTTCCAAGACTAACCCCTGATTCAACCCAGAAGTGAACTTTCTCATTCTTTCCCTCATGTCAGCCACCAAATCAGGAGGATACCTTGACAGCTGATGAAATTTCAAGGCATATTCCTTGATAGTCATCCTTCCCTGCTTCAGGTTCACAAACTTCTTCATCTTTGCTTTCCACAACACATGGAAGAGCGACGATCCAGGAAAGTATTAGAAAAGGCCTCCCACAAAACTGACTCTTCCACATCACCTCTATCCCTGTCCCACTCCTCATACCACTAGTATATAATATCTTTGAGATGATAAGATGCAAAGTTCACACCTTCTACATTTGTAGCCTACATCACTCGAAACATCTTTTCCATTTCATCCAAGAATCCCTAAAGATCAACTTCCACCTTCACACCAGTAAAAGTAGGAAGACTCTTCTTCATAAACTGGCCAACCCTATTGGCCTCAGTAGATAAACCACTAAATACATCCCGCTTATCCTGAGCAGCAACCAGATGATCTATCATATAGATGAATTTATAAAATTCTGCATTAGTCACCTCACCCTGAGGAGGACTAGTAGTAGTTGGGGGAACTCCAAAATAATTGGGGATGGGACCGTGAGATCAAAGATGAACTCCAGATGTAGGGCGTACCCCATCAACATCATTCCCAGATGGTACAGAATGATTTCCTTGTGTTTCAGATCTATGAGGTATGATCTGAAAGATGAACAAATAAGGATTAGCTAATATTCCAGAACTTAAACTCCAATATTGAAAATAGAATACCAAGAAAGAGAAACATTCCTAAATACCATATAGCCTCTCCTTTATGAGTGTGGCATGCTACACACCCCTAAAAGAGACTCTACTAGACACGGCTTTATGGACTCCCAATTGACCATGAACCTAAAGCTCTGATACCAACTTGACACAACCAAAACCAGGGCCTTGTCGTAATAGGCATCCTAAAGTCCAACCAAGATTGGAGACTACCCCCGATACCTAATCCAACCAACCTACATGTACCTCAAGTCAGATAAATTTTGAATATTTAATAAGATAATATAATAGATAACATGAAGACTTTGGGATAGGGTCATGATCATGACCAACCCAACCGATTCTTACAATCTCATACCAATCGTACAACCATACCCAACCCAAACTAAACTAAAACCATAACCCAGATAATAACCAAACCATGATCCATAACATAAATAAAATAAAGGAACAATGAGAAATTTCATCTACATTATCAGCCCCAATACCAATGCCAATACTTAGTCTAACACCACTATTGATCCCACCCATGCCAACCCATAAAAGTTTCACAAAAGCCTCTAACTAAAAGAATACCAAAATCTAGTTGGGACATGCCCCCAACAATAGCCAAAACTAAAATCTATAAATAAACCAAAGTATACGATAACATCCATGAAATGGAGCCTTTCAAAAAGATGAAAGCTCACCAATTCAATCCAAATATTGACCCCGAGTATCTAAGTACTAAGAAGGAGGAGTAGAGGGGTTGATTCCTGCATCAAGTAGGGATACAACGCTCAAAGATGGGTTATCGGGTGAATGCTAGCATAAACTAAAGATAAGTATAAAATAGTACCATTTAATACAACCAAGTAAACCATCCATATCCATACAAACCATATATATACAATGATGTAAACAATCCATATGCATACAAACCATATGAGTTATTTTCCCTAGTTGTACCCAGTCCAGAGACCAAGAATTTAAGAAATTTTCTAAGGTTCAAACCCCAGGTTGTTATAATATATTCAGAAAAGGCATCTCTTCCGCTTATTTTTTAGATTTATGTATATTATTCAGTTGCTCTAGATTTATGCCAGTATCATGGGTTAGCTTAGGATCACTTATGGTTATAAGCACCTTGTGACATTCAGGGGGTAGTCTCGGGGCATTACAAACTTGGTATCAAAGCACATATTTCAAGTTTCCTAGGGTGTTTATAAAGTCGTTTCTAGTAGAGTCTTGCAAAATGGTACGGAGACATTTGCACTTTTCTTCGAGAGGCTACAGGGAATTTTAAGAAATTTTTCCATTCTTTATGCTCTAGATCGTGCTATAAAGTTGTTCTCTCAGAAACTTCTATCGATTCATGTGTTACTCCATAATTCTCCATCTATGTCTTATTCTTGAGATAACATGATTAGTAAGTTCCAATTCCTCCCAAGATAATACTCTTAAATTTACTATCGGTACCTTTAGAAGTCACGCAAAGGGCTTTGGAGTAGCCTGCTAGTGTGTTTAAAGTCCTTTAATTTGAAAGCTTATAGCCTCTTCAATATGAGTTGTGCAGTTAAGATAGGATATGCTATGTAATCAAATTTTTCCTTTAGTCTTTCATTACAAATAACGCTCATGAGAGGAGAGGTTATGTACCCAGATTATTCAATATAGTTTTCCTTAAGAGATATTGTAATTTAGTATGTTATAATTCATAAGTAGTAGAACTCCTTAGAGTTGGAAGTATGGATTTAGAAGTGTCGTGAAAAGAAAGTTAGAGATAGAGATTGGTTAAGAGTTAGTGAGGGATCTATGCATGATATTAAGTAAGGATTGAGGTGATGCATCTTTAGGCGTTACCTAAGGGGATAGTGAATGTGATGTAAATTTCATGGTGGAAGGTAGAGAAGGAGTTATTTATTAAAGTGACTTAGAGTATGCTTTAAGTAGGAAAGGGTTCTTGATTGTATTACATAGTGTTATAAAAGTATAAGTTATTAATGAAAGTAGTTGGTGGTTGAGTATTATTAATTTAGGCTTCCCTCGGGGTTATGAAAAAAAAGGTAGTTTAGTTGAAACTTATAGAGATATGAAAGTATTTAGATGTATAGATGGGTAAATAGTAGTAATATGTAGAAGGAAGATGTGCTAATAGATTATAATAAGATGTACCATATGATTATGATCGATTATTGTTATTATGAGGTTCTAGTGGACTAGTGTTTCTTGGTGTTTTATTTTATAGCTTTCAAGCAAGAATAGTATATGAGGTTGTGTTGTTAATCATGTCAAGCACTAGACACTAAGTTTTAACATTGTATTATCATCAAGGGGGAAATAATGATTGTTTGTTTAGGGATGCTAGTATATGGAAATAATCTAGTAAGCTAGAACGGTGTATGCAAGAGTTTAAGTTCATTTATTCGCAATTAAGTATGATGTTATAGGTATGATTGAGGTGTACCCAAGGTGATATGGGGTTGAATTATTTTCTAAGATTATGAAGCGTTGTGTGTGGTTAGTAGTACCCTTGAGTTGCTAAACGGGAAGAAGGCTAGTTATGTAGTATATAGTGTTCCAACTATCTACATTATAGGTTATAGGTTGTGATGTTGGGCATTATGGTGTAATGGTAATTCTCATGGGTTAGGGAAAAATAAAAGTTTAGGGATTTGTTATTAGTAGGCTATGAAGGAAATAAGGTACATTATGTATTTAGAGAGGGAAATATGTTGTTGAGAAGGGTGTAAGTATATGATGATGATTACTGAAGCTAGAGAAAGTTATGGATAATATATGTTAAGGGAGTGTTCAAGAATGAAGTTAGTACATTTGAAATATAGTTTATTTACATGAGTTGAGCATTTCTCTGTAGAACATTAGAGTAAAGAAATTATGGCACAATCCTAAGGATATAGAATAGATCCATAAGCTTAGAAGGTTGGCTTTAATCTAAGGGGGAGATAATAGTGGTGATGAGAAATTGTTTACATGGGAGAGAGTAAATATTTGTTGTTGGGGAAATATTGTTGTATGCTTATTTTAATCCAAGGCTATAAGTGTGAAGGAAGATTTAGGTGAAACATTTGACATATGTCATGGTTAGTTGAGAATTCTAGGTGTGTTTTATAGGGAATAGCGCATGGAAGTAGTTATTGACAAGAGGTATTAGAGAAGGTGGAAAGAATTTCCTAGGTAGGTTTTTTTCCTAGAAGTTCATATGTGGTTATAATGATATGCTTTAATGTCATATTTCTATATAAGTGGATGGGTACATTTTGCTCTAGTGAATTCCTAATAAGAGGTTAAATTTAGTTGTCAAATTGGTAAGAAGAATTATTTGATAGATGAGATCTGTAAAACACACATGGGGTATTGAATTCATGGTTCGGACTAGTATTACAGTGTTATGTGTTGAAATTTGTACTTTTGAGTTAGGCTTGAACATGGCGAGAGTGTGTAGTTTAACTCAGACTTTGGCTAGAGTAGTTATATGTACCCATGTGAGAATTATAAGTTGTATCAAATGAGCATAGTATTTAAGGGGAAAATTATAGTTGAGGGAATGCTTTAGAAGTGTGGTTAAGCTTGAAGTTAGCAGTTGCATTGCTTAAGGTTTAGTAATTCTATCCTAGGTTATGTTTCATAGACCTATATTCCATGTTATAGAATTATAGCTATGTTGAGATTCCTTATTCAGATATCTTGTTCAGATCGTGCTCAAAATTCTTTGCTCCCAAATGTTATTAGAACATCTTGCAAAGAGTGTTGAAGAAATACTCCAGTTGAGTATAAACTTTCAAATTCAGTTTGTATAGCCAGCAATTCAGTTTAATAATCAAATAGATCAGCTCCTACAGTATTCAATCTTCCATCTAGTCTTACTATCTGAGTGGTGGGTACAAGTCAGAATAACTTGTTATGAGTCACAAGATATGACTCGTATCATGACCAGTGAAGGATACAAGAATAAAGACTCGTTTTTGATACCTTTATAATTTACTTAGATATACATTAAGTCCTCAAACAGCTCCTAGCTCATGAACAAGTCAAAATAGTCCTTAGCAATTAAATTTTGGGGATGTATATAACTATAGTCATCTTCAAATGAGAATAGCTTCTGTTCTACTAAGAATTCATGAGCTCAAGACCCACCAACAGATAAAAAATTAAATTATCTTTCTAATTATACCAATTTTTCCTTAATCCGATATTGAGGTAAAAAGTTTAGCCAAATTACTGAAGCATTGTCAAAGCTGCCAGTGGTTACGACTCCTGATGCTGACTCGTAAGCAGACCATATGAGATGATAGGAGAAGCCATAATCACGGAAATAGGGGTCAAAATATGGGTTCCTGGTGATGACTCAAGACAAGACCCATACCCAAAACATACGAGTCGTGACCTACGACGTCAGGACGGCTTTTAAATGATTTCTAGAGGGTTCCTAAGGGGTTTTTTGGTCTTTTCTCCTCTTTAAACTCCCAACCCACAACCTAAAAACATAATTAAGCATTATTTCCCCCATCCTCAATCACTTAACACGTTCTTTCCTCCTCTCGTCATCAAGAACATCAAGTTTAGGGTTCCTCGCCAAAATTTATCCTTCAAATCCCTAGATTCAAACTTTCTTCACAATTCAAGAAACTTTAGGTATGTGAGGCGTATGAAAAATGTTATTATTTCATCCTTTTACCCAAATTACATGGTTTTAAGACTGAATTTCTTTATTTTGAATTAGGGTTCTGTAATACCTCAAAAATCCAAACCAATGTTATCGTCATGTTTCAAGCTCATGCATAGGACAATATCATTCTTTGATAGTTTTATGAGTTAGTTTGAGGTATATTAAAGCCCCAAATAACTCCAAACTATTAAAGGAATCAAAATAATCCTTACTGATTGAAATTTTAATAAGAATGTTGCTTTAGTCAACTTCAAACGAGCATATCTTTTGATCTATTGAGAACTTTCAAGGTCAAGACCCACCAAGTGATAGGAGGTTGAATTATATTTCCAATAATACCAATTTCTCCCAAATCCGATACTTGGGTGAGAAGTTGTAATACCCCATATATTTCTAGCTCAGTTCAGCCCTTAGTATATGCCTATAGCGCCTAGAACCTGAAAATAAAGCTAAGAGTTGAGGGACATAGTCATTTTGACTCCCTTTAGACTTCAAAGATTTTTATGTCAACCTTTCAGGCTCCGAGATAATGAATTTTTAGTTGAATTATATTCAAGGATATAAAAGCGTGTCTCGGGTAGGTTTCAAAATTTTTGAATGAGGTTAGGGAAATGTTTGGATTTTTATCCCAACAAGCCATCATCATTCCACTACATCACGGTGGAAATAGTGATGGAAGCCTCATCGCATCGTGGTGGAGGCCAATTTAGCATTTGTCAATTTCCAGAGGGTCACTGCGATTGCACCGTATTGCGGTGAATCCCAAATCAACAATTGTCACTATCTAGTAAGTCACCGCGATTCCACCGCATCGCGGTGGGTATCGCACTGAACCACTCACCGCATCATTGTGGGGCCTTAATCGGCATTCTAGTTGTAGGATTTTAAATTCCAAGGGCAATTTTGTTTTTCATCAAGCCCCCAAATCGTGTAAACAGAAGATTAATCATAATATTGAGCAAAATATGCTCATTTTTCATCAAATTCCTCTCAATTAAAACCCTAGGCTTCAACATTTAACTTCAAGAATCCCCAAATTTGCACTATTCTTTTTTCAAAATAGTTCAAAATTCAAGGTTCCCAATTCAAGAATTCCAAGAATCAGCATTCAAGAGCACAAATAGGATCTCAAAACCAAGCTTCTTCATCTAGTTCATCAATTAAGGTATGTGGGGTTTTGAACAAGGAGAAATTTTTCATCTTTGTGCCCAAAACTAGTTTTAATTACAAATTCACATGAACTTACATGAATTTTAATTTAGGGTTCATACCCATTTATTGATAATTAAAGATTTTAAGATTTTAAGTATCGGATGTTGATTGCTTGTCTACTATCTTAAATTCATGCGTGTGACTATACTTTCTAGTTTTTGAGTTAAATTATTAATATTTTCATTATCAAACACGAACTTTAAGATGATTTGTTATGAAATTAAAGCATGGGTTATCAATACCTGGTTGAATATTGTTATATCAAGAATGATTATGCTTTTAAGCATCCCATGATATGTTTATAGACAGCTTTGAATAAAGATTTGATATTTTGATCTTTAGCTAAGACATGGAATCCATTGTACAACTTAAATTCAGTTTTGAATAAATAGATGCATAGTTAGCTTTTAGTATGAAACATTATGACTTTTAAAAGTGGATGTCCTACAGAATGAGCATACAGATTAAAGGGAATAGTATTTAGCACCAAGCGGGAAGTATGGGTTTAGCACATCTTACTTTCCTAGAATTATGAGCCAACGTAGGTACAAATTCAGTATTCCTATTTCTATATGAATGACAATTACAGATGTGATCACTCAGCTCAGATTATACTACCTGGCAAGAGTATGACACCTCTCCCCAATGTGAGGTTTTCCTCTTAGAGGAACAAGACACTGGACTCTATGATAGCTCACATAGTGTATGTTAGTTAGAAGAACCTCCCTACTAGTAAAAATAATAGAACAACTTCTAAAAGAATTCCCTAATAGAAAAGCTTTTACTAGAATTTCCTACATTTTAACAAAAAAGCATGACAGATAATAGTTACGCTTTTAGACTTGAAATGTGATGGCTCACCAATTTTATGCAGTATGTTTTATTATTCATGATCTATGATTTTTAGCTTTCAGTTATTCCAGCCATGTGAGTCATTGCATACAACATGCATATTCTATGAATTTTTTCGAACATTGAGATATTACTTTTACTTGTGCATTCACCCCCACGTGCTCATAGAATCCTCAAAGTACTAATCCACATATATTTCTATGTGCTACATTATTTAATAATGTAGATTTAGGTGCTCATTCTCAGCAGTGTGAGTCTTGAGCACCATATGACATCTCGAGATCTATTTCTGAGGCATTACAAACTTGGTATCAAAGCCTAAGGTTTAGAGAGTCCTAGGGAGTCAAACAAGCCGTGTTACATAGAGTCTTGATCATGGGTATAATGTGCACCACATTTATGAGCAAGAGGCTACAGGACATTTTAGGAATTCATCTTCTTCTTTCATAATCCATCATGCTTATAGCTATCTCTATCTGATTTTAACTTGTGCTATTTCATGACAGAATATGCCTCCTTGTAGAGATAATTCCCATGAAAATGATAACCAGCCACCCCAGCAAGTTGATCCTTTGAATGAGAGTGTATCTCATGCCAAATTGTGGGCTGCCTTTCAGGCATTGGCCCAAGCTATGACTGCTAATGTTTAGGCCAACCAGCAGGCTATAGTTTTGCATCAGCAAGAGGATGATTTAGCTATATCAAGACTTTATGACTTTATGAGAATGAATCCACCCGAATTCTTTGGGTCAAAGATAGGTAAGGACCCACAGTTGTATCTTGATGAGGTAAAAAATATCACCCAAGTTATGCATGTTACTGAAGAAGAGAGTGTAGAATTAGCTTATTATAGGCTGAAGGATGTTGCTTATGATTGGGTTGTGATGTGGAAGAAATGTAGGGATGAGAATACAGCTCCCATGAGTTGGCAAGTATTTTAGAATGCATTTCTAGACAGGTTCTTTCTGTGTGAGTTATGGGAAGCAAAGATTAAGGAGTTCGTGAACCTGAGGCAAGGCTCAATGATAGTGAGGAGTACTGCCTTAAGTTCAGCCAGTTATCGAAGTATGATCCTGAGTTGATAGCTGACACTAGATCTAGTATGAGTAATTTTGTTACCAGAGTATCTGGATTAGAATTCAAGAAGTGTAGGACTGCCATGCTTATTAGAGATATGGATCTTTCTAGATTGATGACTCATGCCCAACATATTGAGGCAAAAAAGTTAAAGGGAAGAGATAGAGGAAATAAGAAGGCTAGAGTTGGGCAATTTAAGTATGGTCAGTCAAGATTTGTAGAGGGAAATCATTCGTAGTTTTAGAGTCACCAGTCTATGTATCTTCAGCTAGTGCCCCTGTACCCAAAACCAGACAAGAACAATGGGGTAAGACTTTGATGTCCATATCTCAGAATAGTATGGGTGGAAGGCTTAGTTATCCTACATGTGCTAAATGTGGTAAGAATCATCCTGGTGAGTTCTTATTAGAATAGAAAGGTTGTTTTGGATGTGATCATTTAGGCCATAGTATCAAGGAATGCCCGTATGCTAAGCAAAAAAGCAGGGATGTTCGTCCCTAGACTCAGGATACTAGTGCACTAGCTTCTCTAGGTCGCCCAGCTCCTCCTCAGGACGCATCATCCAGTATCGGTGGTGGTCATTGCCAAAAATAGTTCTATGTTTTACCATCCCATCAGGAGTAGCAGAGATCCCTAGATGTTATTATGGGTATGCATCGTGTCTTTTATTTTGATTTTTATATGTTGTTAGACCCAAGGTCAAATTTTTCTTATGTAACTCTGTTAGTTGGGGCAAATTTTGGGATAGATCTTGAAAAGTTTTCTAAGCCCTTCTCTATTTCTACTCTTGTAGGTGAGTCAGTTGTCACCAAATAGATCTATAAAAAGTATCTTATCACTGTCCTTCATAGGGTTATGTTAGCAGATTTGATAGAATTAGGCATGGTTGACTTTGACCTTATTCTTGATATGGATTGGCTCCATTCCTGTTATATGCATCCATAGATTATCGCACCCAAGTGGTAAAGTTTCAGTTTCTAGATGAGCCAGTCTTTGAGTAGGAAGGTAATTCAGTATCTCCCAAGAGTCATTTCATATCCTATCTTAAAGCTAGAAAGTTGATATTAAAGGGATGTATCTATCATCTAGTTTGAGTCAAAGATTCTAAGTCTGAGGCTCCAACTATTCAGTCAGTACGGGTAGTAAATAAGTTTCCAAAAGTTTTTCCTGAAGAGTTACCAGGGGTACCTCCAGAAAGGGAAATAGAATTTGGAATTGATCTTTTTCCTGACACTCAGCCCATCTTCATTCCTCCATATTGTATGGCTCCTGCCGAGATTAAAGAGTTGAAAGAGAAACTCAAGGACATCTTAGATAAGGGTTTCATAAGGCCCAATTTTCTCCATAGGGCACTCCCATCCTATTTGTGCGTAAGAAAGATGGTTCTCTGCGAATATGTATTGACTATCATCATATAAATAAAGTCATAATTAAAAAAAATATCCTCTTCCTAGAATTGATAATCTATTTGATCAACTCCAAGGTAAAAGTTATTTTTCCAAGATAGAACTTAGATCCAGCTATCATCAGCTTCGACTAAGGGAATGTGATATCATGTAGATAGCTTTCAGAACCCATTATGGTCATTTTGAATTCCTAATCATGTCTTTCGAGATAACAAATGCCCCAGCAGACTTCATGGATTTGATGAACCGAGTATTCAAATAGTACCTAGACATATTTGTCATAGTCTTTATCGATAATATCCTTGTGTATTCTTATAGTGAGGATGATCATGCAGAACATCTTAGAATTGTGTTGCAAACTCTTTGAGATCACCAGTTGTTCGCCAAATTCAACAAGTGTGAACTATGGCTAAGTTCAGTAGCTTTCCTTGGTCATATTATTTCCAGTGATGGCATTAGAGTTGATCTCCAAAAGACTGAATCCGTGAGAAATTGGCCTAGACCTATTTCTCTATGAGACATCAGAAGTTTCTTGGGTTTAGTTGGCTATTATAGACGGTTTTTTGAGGGGTTCTCATATATTGCATCTCCCATGACCAAACTAACTCAGAAGAAAGTTAAGTTTCAGTGGTCAGATTCTTGTGAGAAGAGTTTTTAGGAGTTGAAGACTCGATTCACTTAAGCACTAGTCTTAGCTTTACCTGATGGTACAGATAGATTTTTTGTTTATTGTGATGCCTCTGGAGTTGGTTTGGGTTATGATTTGATGCAAAGAGGTAAGGTCATAGTCTATGCCTCTAGACAGCTTAAGCCTTATGAAAAGAACTATCCTACTCATAATTTTGAGTTAGCTGTTGTTGTGTTTTCTCTCAAAATATGGAGACACTATCTTTATGGGGTGCATTTTGATGTGTTTATGGACCACAAAAGTTTGTAATATGTGTTTACGCAAAGAGAGTTGAATCTCCTTTAGAGAAGGTGGTTAGAATTGTTGAAAGATTATGACATGAGTATTTTGTATCATCTGGGAAAGGCTAATGTTGTGGAAAACGCCCTTAGTAGACTATCTATGGGTAGTTTTACTCATGTAGAGAGTGATAAGAAAGAGTTAGTTCGAAAAGTTCATCAATTAGCTAGATTGGGTGTTTCGTTTAGTTGATTTGGCTGAGGGTAGCATATGGGTGTAGAATAGTGCAGATTCTTCCTTGAATTCGTAGGTAAAGGAGAAAAAACATCATGACCTCATCCTAGTTAAGCTGAAGGAATCGGTTAGAGATTAGAAAGTAGAGGTTTTCTCCCAAGTGGGAGATGGCATATTGAGATACCAAAGTAGATTATGTGTGTCGTGCGCCGATGATTTGAGACAGCGGATTATGGTTGAAGCACATGGTGCGCATTACTCTATTTTTCCTTGGTTCTACTAAGATGTACCGAGATTTGTAGGAAATCTATTGGTGGGATGGTATGAAGAAAGATATTGCAGATCTCGTACCTAAGTATTCAATTTATCAACAAGTTAAGGTAGAGCACTAAAGGCCTGGTGGTACCTTGCAAGAGTTTATCATCCCTACTTGGAAGTGGGAAGAAGTGAACATAGATTTCATAACCGGGTTACACCATTCGTATCGTCAGCATGATTTGATATGGGTTATTGTAGACAGGTTGACCAAATCAGCCTATTTCTTGCTAGTTCATACGTCCTACTCAACTGAAGATTATGCTAATTTGTATATTAGAGAGTTGGTCAGATTACATGGAGTTCCTTCATCTATCATTTTAGATAGGGGTACTTAGTTTACCTCTTACTTTTGGAAAGCCTTTTAGAAAGGTCTTGGTACCTAAGTTCATCTTAGTTTAGCTTTTCATCCCCAGATAGATGGTCAGGCAGAGAGGACCATTGAGACTCTAAAAGATATGTTAAGGGCATATGTTCTTGATTTCAAGGGTAATTGGGATGAGCATTTGTCATTGATTGAGTTTTCCTACAACAACAGTTACCATGCTAGCATTCAGATGGCCCCGTTTGAGGTTCTTTATGGGAGAAGATGTAGGTCATCTATCATTTGGTTCAAATTGGGTGAGGCCACATTGATAGGGCTAGGTGTGGTGTTAGAAGCTATGGAGAAAGTATAGTTGATTTGAGAAAGATTAAAAACATCTCAAGGTCGTCAAAAATTTTATGCGGATGTGAGAAGAAGAGATCTTAAGTTTGAAGTCAATGACTTAGTGTATTTGAAGGTTTCACCCATGAAGAGGTGAAGAGGTTTGACAAAAAGGGGAAACTTAGTCCTCGCTATGTTGGCCCCTACAAGATATTGAGTCGTGTTGGGAAGGTTGCATATGAGCTTGAGTTGCCTGCAGACTTGTCCTCTGTTCACCCTGTGTTCCATGTGTCCTTGTTAAAGAAGTGTATTGGTGATCCAGCAGTTGTAGTACCCTTAGAAAGCATAGATATTTGTGATATCCTCTCTTATGAAGAGATTCCAGTTAAGATCCTTAATCGCCATATTTGTAGACTAAGGAACAAAAGAGTTCCCTTGGTCAAAGTTCTTTGGCGGAATCAATTCGTTGAGGGAGCCACTTGGGAAAAAGAAGCAGCTATACAAACCAAGTACCCTCATCTTTTTACTGCAAATTCGAATCCAGTTCAAGGTAACAAGTTTCCCTAGATTATCTCATTTTTTATTCTAAGTCTCAGCTCTATATAGCCATTCTCTTGATAACTCTTGCACTTGCTAATCAGTTTAGTCATGTTTTCAGTTGTGCATGTTAGTTATAGCCTCAGTGTTTCATCATCTCAGCTTCATTAGTCTCATTCGAGGACGAATGTTCACAAGGGGGAGATATTGTAATACCTCATACATTTCTAGCTCAGTTCATCCCTTAGTATGTGCCTATAGCGCCTAGAGCCTGAAAATAAAGCTAAGAGTTGAGGGACTTAGTAATTTTGACTCCCTTTAGACTTCGAGGATTTTTAAGTCGACCTTTCGAGCTCTAAGACAATGAATTTTTAGTTGAATTATACTCAAGGATATAAATAGCATGTCTCAGGTAAGTTTCAGAATTTTCAGATGAGGTTTGAGCAGTGTTTGGAATTTTGTTCCAGCAAGCCACCGCGATTCCACCGCGTCACGGTGCAAATAGCGATGGAAATCACATCGTGTCGTAGTAGAGACCAATTCAGCATTTGTCAATTTTTAGAGGTTCACCGCCATTACACCACATCACGGTGAATCCCAAAACAGCAATTGTCATAATCCAGTAAGTTACCGCGATTCCACCACATCGCGGTGGGTATCACGATGAACCACTCACTGCATCATGGTGGGGCCTTAATCGGTATTCCAGTTGCAGGATTTTAAATTGCAAGGGCAATTTTGTCTTTCATCAAGCCCCCAAATCGTGCAAATAGAAGATTAGTCATAAAATTGAGCAAAATATTGCTCATTATTCATCAAATCCCTCTCAATTAAAACCCTAGGGTTCAATATTTAACTTCAAGAATCCCCAAATTTCCACCATTACTTTCCCAAAATAATTCAAAATTCAAGGTTCCCAATTTAAGAATTCCAAGAATCAGTGTTCAAAAGCACAAATAGGATTTCAAAATCAAGCTTCTTCATCTAGTTCATCAATTATGGTATGTGGGGTTTTGAACAAGGAGAAATCTTTCATCCTTATGCCCAAAACTAGTTTTAATTATAAATCCACACGATTTTACACGAATTTTAATGTAGGGTTCATACCCATTTATTGATAATTGAAGATTTTGAGATTTCAAGTGATTCGGATGTTGAATTGCATGTCTACTTTCTTAAATTCATGCGTGTGACTATGCTTTCCAGATTTTGAGTTGAAATATGAATATTTTCATTATCAAATACGAACATTAAGATTATTTGTCATGAAATTGATGCATGGGTTATCAAGCCCTAGTTGAATATTGCTATTTCAAGAATGATTATGCTTTTAAGCATCCCATGATATGTTTATAGACAGCTTTGAATAAAGATTTGATCTTTTGATCTTTAGCTAAGACATGGAATCCATTGTACAGCTTAAATTCGGTTTTGAATGAACAAATGCACAGTTAGCTTTCAGTATGAAACATTATGACTTTTAAAAGTGGATGTCCTACAAAATGAGCATACAGATTAAAGGGAGTAGTATTTAGCATCGAGCGGGAAGTGTGGGTTTAGAGCATCCTACTTTCCTAGAACTACGAGCTAACATAGGTACAGATTTAGTATTCTCATTTCTATATGGATGACAGTTACAAATGTGATCACTCCACTCAGGTTATATTCCCTGTCAAGAGTATAACACCTCTCCCCAATGTAAGATTTTCCCCTTAGGGGAACAAGATGTTGGACACTACGATAGCTCACATAGTGTATGTCGATTAGAAGAGCCTCCCTACTAGCAAAAGTAATAGAAAAGCTTTTAAAAGAATTTCCTAATATAAAAGCTTTTACTAGAATTTCCTACATTTTAATAGAAAAGCATGACAGATAATAGTTACGTTTTTAGACTTGAAATGTGATGGGTCATCAATTTTATACAGTATGTTTTATTGTTCATGATCTATGATTTTCAGCTTTCAGTTATTCTAGTCATGTGGGTCATTGCATATAGCATGCATATTCTATGAATTTTTTATAAAATTGAGATATTACTTTTACATATGCATTCACCCCCACATGCTCAGTACAACCTCAAAGTGTTGATCCACATATATGTCTATGTGCTACATTGTTTAAAAATGTAGGTTCAGGTGCTCAGTCTCAGCAGCGTGAGTGATTTAGGACATCTCCATCTATATCCCGACAACTGGTGAGTCCTCATGGTTTGAGGGCCCATTTATCCTAATTTGCAGCTTTCATAGTATTTGACTAGTTGCTTTCAGTTTAGTTCGAGTTAGTTGGGTGTTTGTCCCAATGGCTCTCTAGTTTCTTAGTAGTAGAGGCTTGTTGGACTACTAGCTATTATTCAAACTTTCAGTAGTAGTTGTTCAGACAGTACATTCACCTTATTTTAGTTAAGTTTTGATATAATCAGCATTGTTACTTGATTAGTTTATCTTGACATAAGTTACAGGTCTAGTAGCAGGCTTGCAGGGTTAGCTTGAGGCTACTCATAGTCTTGAGCACCGTGTGATATCTCGGGATCCATTTATGAAGCGTTACAGAAGTTATGGCACTATTAGTGCAAAATAGTATCCCAACGTGATAAGGCTATGTCACGGTGATGGCCAATTTCACATTCGTCCTTTTCCAATATGTCACCACGATTGCCACCACATCGTGCCAATGGGTCATTTCGCGATTGTCATTTTCCAGTTAGGCACGGCAATGGGGTCGTGTCATGCCAAGGGCCAAATTTGCATTCAGTGAGGTACTGCGATGGCGCCGTATCACGCCAAGCTTCCAGTTCATAGTTGTCAGCTTTTCAGTGGCCCGACACGATTGCCCCGCATCATGCCGGGTGTTAAAATCAGGATTTCCAGTTCAGGTTCTAAGTTTTAATTTGTCTAAGGGCATTTAAGTCCTTTCCCTTCACCTCATTCAGTCAAAACACAAGATTTAAGTCCCAATAGAGCATTATTTGCTCATTATTTCACAATTCTCTCAAATTAAATTAATCTCCTTTCAAGAACAAAAACCCTAGCCTTTAAATTTCAAGATCAAATATCAAGAATTCACCATCAACTCTCACGAATTCATTAACCAATGTATGTTAAGTCTTCATCCATGGGTTCCTTTCACCCATAGAGCCCAAGTATCCAATTTTAAATTCAAAGATGTAACTGTTCCAAGTTATTATGACTTTAAATTGTGGTTTTAATCATGAATCTTGATTTTATACCATGTTTACATGAAATTATTGTTGTTATTAAACCTCACATATTTTAATATGGTTATTCACTGATTTAAACTCATAATTGGTGATGTTGGTGTTGAAATTATGCTATTCCTTTAAGGCTTAAACTATTCTCAAGCTTACCTTAAATTGTAAATATCAAGTGTTTGATGAAATGCCTACAAGAATGAATTTTTGATAAATGCTTTCATGTTATGTCCTCCACATTTAGTACTATCTTACTTTTATTGCTATTGAGTCCTGGGGTTATAAATACCCAAAAACTTAGTTGTTTATCTAGTCTCAGTATCTTCGGAATAATTTCAAAATATGTTATCAGTTCAGTCAGCCATCAAAATCTGTTAAACGTAGAACAGTTCAGCATTTCGAGTCAATTCAGTTGGGAGTAGGATTTAGCACCGAGCGAGTGCAGGGATGGCGGCTTTCCCATCAGATAGAAAGAGTGTTTAGTAGCACTCCTTGTGCTCCAGAACTACGTAGCCTGTGTTAAATCAGTGGATCCACACAGCCATATAGGTTGTGTGGCGGATTTTCCATCAGATAGGCAGAGTCATCAGTTTAGGCTTGACACTTATAGTCCTTCAGGATAGTACATCAGTGGATCCACACAGCCAGTGTTAGTACCCGTGGCACAGTATTGACACCCTTCCAACTGAGGTCATAGGTTGGACGCCAAATTGCTCATTGGGGCATGTCGGTTAGATGATAGCTCCTACAGTTTCAATCCAGTGATCAGCTCAGTAATTCAATTTCAGTTGCTTGACCATAGGATACAGATATCAGTAAGTCAGTTATCAGATTTTAGTATTTCATTTTATAGATTATATTCAAAATATGTTTATTCTTGGTCATGCATTCTCGGTATTTGCAGATTTTATGCATTCTCAGTATTTACAGATTTCATGCATTCTCGATATTTGTAAATTTATGTATTTTCAATATTTATAGATTTCATGCATTCTATTAGTATTTCATGTTATCTATTTATTTAGTCAGTTATTACTTATGATCATAAAACCATGTATATTAGCCTACCTCATTTAGCATACCAGTACATTCAAAGTATTGATCGCATACTCTTTTCTTGCGTTATGATGTATCATATCATAGGTTCGGATGCTCAATTCTCGAATTGCACTTAAACCTCCTAGATTATCAAAGTAGCAGTGGTGAGTCCTCATATTTCGAGGACAGACTATATTTATTTTCATGCTTTCAGTTCAGTAGTTAGATAGAGTTAGTTGGGGTCTGTCCCATCAACTCCCATTCAGTTAGTTTAGAGGCTTTCAGATATTTCAGACAGTTAGTTAGTTCTCAGATTTCAGTTGTCATTGTCTGACATTTTATCAATATTAACAGTTTTGTTTATCAGATTTATTACTTAAAACCTTATGGAATTCCTCATTTAAATTCCGCATATGTTATTATACTATTTAATATTCGTAGTAAGTACCAACTCATGGGTTAGCTTGTGGTCCCTCGGGACTATAAGCACCATGTGGCCCCTAGGGTGTACTCTCAAGGCGTTACAGGTTCATACCCAAATAACCATATTCTTGAATTATGATATTTCCATAAGATTAAAGGCTTTAAGTGAATCAAAGTTTACTTATATCCATGTTTTGATTTATGAGATTCAAATTATGATTTGAATTTCCTTATTCTGACCGGAATTGTTGAAGTATTTTAAGATTATTATTGAGTATGAAGTTTTATCATGAATTTTTAAGAATTTAAGCATGTATTATAAGTCTTAAGTCTAAGTATTGAGTTTACAAGAAGATTATGTTCTTAAGCTCCATTGATAAGTTTTATGATACGATTTAAAGTAAAGATTGATCTTTGATCTTAAGATAAGATACGAACTCCACATTTGTTCACCTGGATTATGATTTAAAGAAAGAGAAGTATAACTGGTTTTCAGTCTATAAACCCTTATATGTTATTTAAGATGGATTTCCTAAAGTATGAGCATACAATTATTCTAGAAGTAGTATTTAGCATCGAAAAGGGAATACTGATGAGAATATCTTAAATTCCTAAAAACTACGAGTCACCGTAGCTTAATATTTTCCCCAAAATGGATGAAGAAAAGTGATCACTAAGATTAAGGTTCTATTCCGATGGTAAGAATAGGACAGCTCTCCCCAACGTGTGTAAGACATTGGACTCTATGATCGCTCACATGATTTATGTCAGTTAAAAGAATCTCCCATAAGAAAGACTAAAAGTAAAGTTTTTAGAACTAAATGTTATGACTCACAAAGTATATCCTTATGCTACATTACTCATGTTTATGATTTTGCAGTCTTTGTTTTATTCAAGCTCAAGGTGATTCATTTACACTTAGAATGCATTATTTGATCTATGTGTATATTTAGTTATTGTTATACTTATGCATTCACCCCCACATACTCAGTACATTCCAGAAGTACTGACTTGCATATATGTCTATGTGCTACATTGTCTCATAATGTAGGTACCAGTTGTTGGCCATACATCATAATCAGATAGTTTCCAGTTCCAGTCAGTAATTGATGAGCTCTTTTAATTCGAGAACTCGAGTCAACTATATTTCTAGTAAAATGTTTATTCAGTCATATTGATTAGAGATAGTTAGATGTCATTTCCCGACTACCAATAGTCAATATTAGTAGAGGCTTCATAGATGGTCATTTAAAGTTGATGTATTTACTTCCAGTTTTTTTTGTATAACCAAAGTGTAAATTTCTTTAACAGTTTTGTCTTAAATATATTAGCAAAGACATCTCTTCCACTTATTTCTTTTAGATTTATGTATCTTATTCAGATGTTCACTAGTTATGTTAGTATCATGGGTTACATTTACTATCAAAAGATATCCTTCATTAAGAAAGAAGAGGTTTAGATAACCTAGGTACTTAAATAAAACTTTTAGTTTTATAAAATATTAACATAAAAAAAATATATTTTATTTCATTCATAAAAATTTGAAAGCAGATGATAAAATACACTTATTCATTATCTAATACTGATGATCATATATACCATTAACTATTTTGAAAAAATAATTTTCAAATTTAATGTAATTATTTATTTATATGGTGTGCATTTTCAGAAGCTAACCTAATAGATGATAATCTGAAAAATCTTTGCTTGCAAAAGATAGAGCACTTTTTAAAAGGTTGTGGAAGAAGTTTTCTTGATTTTCCAATAATGTCGATGGTGTTTATAACTAGGAAGAGGTTGACAATAATAATAGATTAATCTTTGATGAAATGTGTTATAACAGACGCGATTTAGTAGTGGAACATCAACAATTGATTGAGAATTTGATAGATGAGCAGAAGACGGTGTATGAAAAGATAATAACAATTGTGAATGAAAACAAGGGTGAATTTTTCTTTTTATATAGTTTTGGAGGAACAGGTAAAACTTTTATTTGGAATACTTTGTCTACTGCCATAAGATCTAAAGGAGATATTTTTTTAATAGTTGCTTCTAGCGATATTGCATCTCTTTTGCTACCTGGTGGCAGAGCAGCTCACTTAAGATTTGTAATTCCATTAAAGGTAATCGAAGATTCGACATGTAATATCAAGCTAGGTACTCCTTTAGTAAATTTAATTATCAAGAAAAAGTTGATTATCTGGGATGAAGCACCAATGATCCATAGATATTGTTTTGAAGCTCTTAATAGAAGTCTAAGAGATATTCTTAGCTTCAAAGATTCATCCAATTCACAAAGACCTTTTGGAGGTAAAATAGCTATTTTTTGTGGTGACTTCATATTAGGCAAGATATTGTTAATGCAACGCTCAATTCTTCATATTTATGGTCTCATTGTAAACTATTCCAACTAACAAAGAATATGAGATTACAAGGTACAGAAACTGGTCCAGATTTGGATGAGTTGAGAGATTTTTCTAATTATATTTTTGTTGTTGGTGATGATAGAATTAGAATTTCAGTTGATGGCATTGAAAAAGTTCCTATACCAAAGGATCTTCTAATAAATGAGGCTATTGATCCAATATCTGCTATTGTCAAAAGTACGTATCCAGATTTCATTAGTCGCTGCAATGATATAGGATACCTACAAAAATAGTCATTTTTGCTCCAACTCTTGATACGGTGGAATCAATTAATCAGTATATGATTTACCTCAATCAAAATCATGAGAAATCATATTTGAGTTCAGATAAAATTTATGGCTCTGACCAAACCTATTCAGCTTTGAAATATGTACACACAGCAGAATTTTTAAATACTATTAAATATTCTGGTGTTCCAAATCATGCTACCACTTTAAAGATTGGGGTTCCGGTGATGTTATTAAGAAATACTAACCAGGCAGTGTGATTATGTAATGGAACAAGGTTGATTGTAACTAAACTTGAAAATCAAGTTATTGAAGCAAAGGTCTTATCTGGACAGATGACTGGACAAAGAGTGTTTATTTCAAGAATAACCTTAACACCATCTGATGCTAGAATTTCATTTAAGTTTCAAAGAAGACAATTTTCAATTAATGTATCTTTTGCTATGAGAATCAATAAGAGTCAAGGACAATTTCTGTCTCACGTGGGATTATTTTTTAAGAAACAAGTATTTACACACACGCAACACTATGTAGCACTTTCCAGAGTGACAAGTAGAAAGAGATTAAAAATACTGATTTATGATGATGATGGGCAGATAACTGACAAAGCTACAAATGTAGTATATAAAGAAGTTTTCAAAATTTAATCTGATATTTAGTGTTATTTTGGAGGTTTGCATACATTATATTTACTTCTTTGATTGTGGATGAATCAAATCTGAAATACATCTCTGCAGAATAACGCATTGAAATCTCACAAAAAATAGAGAATAGACATAAGTGTAGGAAAAACTTTATCAACTCATATCTTACACTTCATAGATGATTTTTTAATTTATTCGTCTAAACTGCTATCTTTTTTCTTTAATCAAACTTGACAGGTGGTTGGGATTGAATACAACATGGTTCGTCAATTATAGAAGAATGAAAAAGGAAGGTATGTTTGGTGCATCATGTTTAAAACAACACAATATCGTGTTCTTTGTAAGACCAGATTATTCTGAATATTTTTACCAACTATATTGTTGTTTATATAATTAAGTATATTTAAGTAAATTTATAAGCTTTTAATTGTTAGTTTACTTTGCAAATATTTTCTTCTACTTGTGTGTTTTTCAAAGACATTGTAACTAAATATACATAAGTCTCCTAAAACATGCAATTTAAAGGATACAATCTAATAGATCTCCAAGCATTATACATAGAAAAATTAAATAAAAATAAAACAACTTAAGAAATAAATCACAACATTCATCTAAGCATTTACTATGAAGAGACATTTCATTTACTTGTGGGAATAAAAGGTCATTGTAAAATCTTAAATCAGTGGACATATAAACACAAAGACAATAGAACAAAAAGATATACTTAGTTACAAAGAAAAAAATCAAAATAAAACATAGACAAGATAATTTTAAAGACATCAAAAATAATCAACAAAGTATAAAGAATAATCTAACCTCAGTGTCTTCCTTTCAGATACTGAGAAGACTTGAGCATCATCAGCCTCCCTATTCGCTTCCTATGCCACGACTATAGCTACCTCTACTTCAGCAACCGCTTGTGTAGCAATAACTATAACCTCTTAACATGCCATACATTTTATCTTAGTCAAATATAAATGTATCTGAGATGTAACCATGATCAAATCATCACAAACATCTTGGAGAAGATCCTCTGTCTGTTGTCAATAAGTGTAAACGATAGGCTACTTCAATAGTGAAAGTTTGCAAAGCAATTAAGAAGGAAACAAAAACATGAGTAGGAAACTTCATGCTCATATGTGATCTCTTTTCTGCTAATTTTAATTTTATTTTATTTTGTAATGTATACAAGATCTTTTAGTTATGAACAAGTATTATATTAGATATTTGTATAATATAATGAAGAATATGTGTGGTTATTTCATATTTCATTTATCCACTGTGTGTTGTTCCTTTTTTTTCATGAAACCTAACATCAAAATTAGTATCATGAAAAAACAGTCTTAACAAACATTACAGGTGACAACTCATACCACACGATATTTAAATGGAAACATTATGAACATTATGCTTCAATTAGCTACTACAGCCTCTCAATGTTGTAGCTGAAAAACATTACCTTCTTGATGCCACGTACTATGTGGGCCCTGCTTCTGCTCCTTCATCTGCTTCATAGACTTCTCAACCTTTGTGTCTTTCTATTCTGCAAGAATTGTTCAATCATCGAAGAAGTTATCCAAAAAAA
>NC_061113.1:211261017-211383508 GCF_002878395.1 Capsicum annuum
AAAAAAAAATGAACAAAAAGAGTATCATATTAGAATTATTAAATTGTATTTCTTAATGAAAAAGTACTCAATTAAAAGTTACTACTTCCTCCGTTCGTTTTTATTGTCACTAATTTTTTAATTAAATTTTTTTACTTTTACTTATCATTTTTGACATATCAAGAAAAGACAACTACTTCTTTCCTATTTTATCCTTAACATAATTATTTTTTCTCAAAAATAATTTCAAAACACAATGTAAACATCATTTAATGGGGGCACTATGATAATATAATCATGTTATTAATTAGTTTTTCAATAGGTGTGCCGAATTAAAATGTGCCAAATAAAATCGACGAAAGAAGTACTAAACTATTATTCCCTCATATTAATTGACACATTTTTATTTTACACATTTTTTAAGAAATCATAATTAAGAGATAATTATTTTTTATTAATTTTCCCTTTTATCTCTTTTTAATGTGATCAATGTTGTCACTTTTAAAAACAAATAATTCAAAGTGGGGTGGGCATTTAGAATATTATTTAGGGAAAAGGACAAAAATAACACCTAAAACTAAAATAATATCATAAAAATACCAGTCACAATTAAATACCCACTATCAGTATAAGTCGTGTACCATTTTTACAATCACCACTTTATAAAATCCCCCTTCTTCTTTAAGCCACTCCATTTTCTTCACTTTCTCAAATGATCTAACCTACAAAATACACTCTCAAACTACTAAAACCAAAACATGGAGAACTACTCCTTCACTTCTTACCATGAATCTGGTGACTCTTTTTTCCGTTCTCGTAAAATTGATTTCGAAAATACCGCAGCATGGGAAGATCCCAATCAAATTCCTAATTATAAGGTCAAATTTATATGTATTTATGGTGGAAAGTTTCATCCTAGACCACATGATAATCAGCTTGTTTACATCGAAGATTCTGTCTTTCTCCACTTTCTTGCTTGCTTTTTCATTAGATGGACCCGATTTTTCCACCATTTTCAACAAAAACCTCAAAATCAAACAGAGGATTTTGAAGTAGAGTAAGATTTTTTAGGTAGGTTATACGGTAGAAAAGTGTAACAAAAGAAAGATTTGTTGATATCAAATTATAGAGTAAAAATATACTTATCGTTTCTATTTTTTAAAAAATTGTTATTTGTCTTAGCTGGGCGGTTAATAGAAAATAACTATTGTATATGTTTGCAAAGACTCTATGGATATATGGACACTGCATATACATGCATAGATTCCCCTTCTATCTTGTTATAAAAATATATTAATGTGGTATAAAAGAGTATCTATTGGGTATATGATCCCCTCTTTCTTTTTTAAAAAGTGTATCAATGTAATGTAAAAGTGTATCAATGTGGTATAAAGTGTATCATTCTAGTATAAAAAAAATATCAATGGGATATATGGACACTGCATATGCATAGATTCCCCTTCTATCTTGTTATTAAAGTGTATCAATGTGGTAGAAAAAAGTATCAATTGGGTATAGGATCCCCTCTTTCTTTTTTTAAAAGTGTATCAATATGATATAAAAGTATATCAACTGGGAATAGAAATTGCAAGTGGCCGACTGGGAAATGGCTAAAAGAGGAAAATAAATTTGGCCGACTAGCTAAAGTTGTCCACCTTTTTAAATTGTGGGTCATTTTTCTTAAATGATCAACCTATGTCCTTTCCCCTATTGTTTATGTTGTAATCAATATCGCCAAATTGGAGTTGTTCAGCTAATTAACGATCTCTTAATTGTTTTATCAAATGTTGCACAAAAATTTTGCAACTAATTATATCATTATTATATCAAATTTACTTAAGTTTGATTCCGTATTTTTAAGATTGTTTTTTTTTATTGAAAAGAAAATATTTTATTTGACCATATGAAAGTAATTACACCCTTACTCGTTTGACTCTTGAGATATGATCAAAAATTATATTTTCACTATATTTTTACAAAAAATTATCTTGCACAAAAATTTGCTAGTAATCTACATCCAAATTAAAATTTTCAGTTAATAATGCATATCAAAATTTTCTCTTTAAATTTTGTTTTGGCAACAAAAAAGATCCTAGGTTTACAATCAATTTTTTTTTTTTATGATAAAAATCTATAGAATATTAGATTACTTAAAAATTGTATAATCTCTAGACAAATTTTCACATTATTTACATTTATTTTACTTCATGTCAAGGCCCAAATCTGGGACCGTGATGGCACCTATCCTACCCTCTGTGATAGGTAAGCCAAAAATCCATTTCCAAAAACAACATTCCAAACTTGTAGAAGAGGAAGAAAATAAGAACATAAACAATCCCGAATAATCTCATAAGTAGATTAATAGGCTAGTAAAATCAAAACATAGATAATCCCAGGTCTAGAGGTCACTAATACAAGCCACTAAATACAGAAGCAAAAGAAAGTTTGAGTCTTTCAAAATATGAAAAATGCATAAGGATAAGGCTAAAGGAGAGTTCAGTAGTCTCTAAAGCCAGTAGCAGCTACCTCAAATCTCCAATGATGCTAGCAAAGAAGGAACCACAGGAATCAATATCCGGAGGTTGTCGGATCTATACCTGCACGTAAGGTGCAGAAAAAGCAAGAGTGAGTACGTAATCACGTGTACTCAGCAAAAATCCTTGACTGACCCTAATTCAAAGTGGTGACGAGTGATACCACATCAATCATCTAAAAACAAACATAACACTAACACTCAGGAAAACCACCCTAATCTAACTGAATAGTCAAGTTTAATAGTCAGAAGGATATCATAACACAATCCAAGAAATTCTCAATCTAGTGAAATAAATAACACATATACAATAAGTACAAGGTCAATAAATACACTTTAACCAATTGAACCAAATGAATCAATACAATGCATATGTTGTGTACACACCTACCGAGCAATGGCTTTAAGGTCAGGACTCATGGGAGACTCACAAGGTCTATGTATTGTGAAGGTGTGCACTTCGATCCCAATAAATATATTGTACAGGCGTGCACTACGATTCCAATAATTATATTGTGCAGGCGTGCATTCTGATCCCAATAGATATATTATGCAGGTGTGCACTCTGATCCCAATAAATATACTGTGCAAGCGTGCACTCCGATCTCAATAAATATATATAATATTGTGCGGGCGTGCACTCCAATCCCATATAAAATGCAACGCATGATGTGCAGACGTGCAATTCTAATCCCAAATTATCAATAAAGTCAAACAAAGCACTTCGTGTCTTAAACCAGACCAGAAATTAATTTCAAAGCCAACTCAACTATACAAGTGAGAGTATTCTCATTAGCTAGCTTTTTCAATAATTTATTTACCATAACAATCAGTCCATCGAGCTAGAGAATAGGGAAACATCGTTCAAAACATACAATTAACTTATTTTATGCCCTCAAACAACACCGGTACCCACATTGATGCTCATCACAATCACCTATACGGGACCCCCATTTCCCATTACTCCCATTACACATAACTAACAAATAAGCACTTTGAAAAAGAGTCTAAGAAAGTCTCAACTTGCCTCAAACCGAAGCCAAGCGTCAATCAATAAACTTACCCTTATGTACAACTTTCGAGTGGTCAAAATCTGTTTGAAATACATAACCTCTATAAGATCATGGTTTCAATGACACCCACATTATTATATTTATTTTCAATTCAAAAGACGAATCAAATTTCAATTTCAGTGAATTTCAGACGTAGACTAATACTTAACTATCTACCCCAAATACATCTCTTATCTTAATATGATTATAACATCTCTATCGTTGCGATGCTTACTGCAACAATTTGAAAATAAGTTCCAATCTGCAGAGGCATATCGCCACTGCCAACAATAGTATAAATTGTTAATTGTTTCCTGTTAACAACTTTAATTGGCCAAGGACGACTCCATCAACTATTTCTAACCAATCACTACCTAGCTTTTCTTAAAATTTTAAAGAAAAATCCACCAAACTCAAACATTGCGTCACTTTTACCTATAACTCCTAATAAGGACAAAAGAATATTAGTAAGTGGTAATCATTGACTAATAATTATTTCAATTATTGTATTAAAGTAATTAAGTAGTATACAAATTTGTTAAATTCTAGCATATCACAAACATATTAATAGAATTACTACTAGTATTTTGCTAACCTGCCGTGGTTTTTCCTTTTTCATTTTTATCCTGATGTGAAAATGCCCTTTGTTGTAACTTATACCCAACTTCCAAGAACAACCTCATACCGCCTCACGCTGAAGCAAGTTTTGGGATAAATTCTTTCAAGGTTGCGATGGGAGGGTTGTAAAGTTGGTAACTGTCATTCTCTTTTGTTCCAACTTGCTGATATTATTGTTAAATAGAAAAAGTAAATCCTTCTTACTTAAATTTTATTCTCATACATAAGTATCAAGACTTGAGAAAATATGAATTTGGTCCATAACCACCAAGTAACATAATATTTTAAGTACCCAATAGATCCTCGTATATTATTCGTAACCTCGAGAATCGACACTACCCACTCCCTTAAGTCTTAAATTCCTGTCTAAAAATTACGAGAAGTGTTAAAATAGGGTAAATTCACAAAATGACTTGGAGGATCAGTACATCATCCACCACTAAAACAAATGGTCATTTTTGAACGTAAAAAGAAAGAAGGCACCTGGACTATCAAGGAGATGCGGATATCTGCCTCGCGTGTCAAACTCAACCTCTCAAGTGGCTTCCTCTATGGGACCGATGCCTCCACTATACCTTCACTAATGCTATGTCATTTGACCTCAACTTTCTAACTTGTCTGTCTAAGATAGCTATAGGCTTCTCCTCAAATGTCAAATTCTAATCCAAACTTACCGAGTCCCATTGAATCACATGCGAATCATATGGATGGTACCTTTCAACATAGAAACATGAAAAATGGAATGTACGGTTAAAAGACCCGGTGGCAAAGCCAACTCATAAGCAACTGGACCAACACGCTGAAGAATCTTAAAAGGGCCAATAAACCTCAGACTAAGCTTTCATTCTTCCCAAACCTCATCACATCCTTCATGGGTGATACCTTCAATAAAACCCGCTCACCCTACATGAACTCTAAGTCACGGACCCTCCTATCAGCATAACTCTTCTATCTACTCTAAGCCGCCATGAGCCAACCCTGGATCAAACTCACTCGGTCCATGGAATCTCTCAACAAATTAGTACCTCAAGGTCTAACCTCAAAAGAATCAAACCGTCCCTACAACAAATCAGTACCCCAAGGTCTAGCCTCAAAAGAATCAAACTATCCAACTGGGGACCTACACTTCCTACCATATAAAGCCTCGAATAGAGCCATCTGAATACTAGAGTGGTAGCTATTATTATAAGAAAACTCCACTAAGGGTAAAAACTAATCCCAATGACCCCAAAATCTATCACACAAGCCCATAACATATCTTATAACACCTGAATAGTCTGCTCTAACTGGCCATCTATTTAGGGATAAAATGTTGTACTCATATCCAACTGAGTGCCCAACTCCTCCTGTAAAGTATTCCAAAAGTTTGAAGTGAACTGAGTACCTCTATCAAAAATTATGGAAATACGCACACCATGTAATCGAACTATCTCATGAATGTAAATCTTATCTAATTTCTCTGCATTATAGCTCATTTTCACAGGCATAAAATGGGATGATTTGGTCAACCTGTCCACAATCACCCAAATAGAATCGAACTTCCCCAAGGTCTGAGGCCAATACCAAAAGAATCACAAAACACAGTAAAGCCCTCACCTTCAATAGGTAGGATCAAGATAGAAGCTGAAGTCAATAAAGTCTTGAGATTTTAAAAGTTTTCCTTGCACTTATCTGACCACTAAAAAGCCATATTCTTCTGAGTCAATCGGGTCATAAGACCTGCGATAGAAGAGAAATCCTACACAAATCCCCTGTAATATCCTGCCAACCCAATAAAACTCTGAATATCTAAAGGTGAAGTAGGTCGTGCCCAATTCCTAACTACCTCAACCTTGACCAGATCGACCATAATACCATCCTTGGACACCACGTGTCCCAAGAATGCTACAAAACTAAGCCAAAATTCACACTTTGAAAACTTAGCATATAACTTCTCATCCCTCAATGTCTGGAGTACAATCCTCAAATATTTTGCATGATCTTCCTCAGTCTTAGAATACACCAAAATATCATCGATGAACATAATCACAAAAGAATTAAGATATGACCGAAACACCCTGTTCATCAACTCTATAAACGTTGTTGGGGAATTATTCAACCCAAAGGACATAACAAAGAACTCATAGTGGCCATATCTAGTCCAAAAAGCAATATTAGGAATGTCCGAAACTTGAATCTTCAACTGAATGTGTTCAAGAACACAGAAGCACCCTAAAGCTGATCAAACAAGTTATCAATATGCGGTAGAGGATACTTATTCTTAATTGTCACTTTGTTCAACTGCCAACAATCAATGTACATTCTCATAGACCCATATTTCTTCTTCATAAATAACACCGAAGCACCCCAAGGTGATATACTTGGTCGAATAAACCCCTTGCTTAATAATTCTTGAAACTGATCTTTCAATTCTTTCAGCTCAGCTGGCGCCATCCTATGAGGAGGAATAGAAATGGGCTTAGTGCCCGGCTCCAGATCAATACCAAATATAATATCTCTATCAGGGGGAACACCTGGAATATCAGTAGAAAATACATCTATGAACTCTCTAACCACCTTCACTGACTCTAAAGAAGGTGCCTCGGTACTAGTATCATGAACATAAGCCAAATATAATAGACAACCCTTCTCAACTAATCGCTGAGCCTGACTGAATGAAATCACTTTCATAGGATACAAACTTCGAATACCGCTCCACTCTAACATCAGACGATCAGGCATAGCTAAAGTAATTGTCTTGGAATGAAAGTCAAAGATAGTAAGATAAGAAGAAAGCCAATCCATGCCTAAAATTATGTCAAAGTCAATCATATCCAGGATAATCAAATCTACCCAGGTATCACATCCCATAATAGACATAATGCAGGATCGGTATACCCAATCCACCACTAAGGAATCACCTACTAGAGTAGAAACATGAATAGGCACTGCTATAGACTAACAAATCATATTAAAGTTGGAAGCAAAGTATGCAGACACATAGGAGAAAGTAGAACCAGGATCAAATAATACCGAAGCAGGTTGATGACAAACAGAGACAATACCTGTATTGACTGCATCAAAAGACTCTGCCATGGGCTTTCCTGGAAAGGCATAACAGTTATCCCTGTTATATATAGCCTGAGTCACTCCTCTACTACTTCTCCTACCAGTTAATGGTGCACCTCTACCTCTCTGAGATCTACCTCTACCCCTAACTGGGGGCGCTGCTGCTCTAATAGGGGCCTGGTACGCCTGTTGCATACACCTCTATCTGTATACTGGAAAATCTCTCTGAAGATAATCTAGACCACCATACTCATAACAAGACTTAAGAGCCATCAATTACTGAGAATGACCTGAATATCTAGTATGGCCACTATGGCCTAAAAATTACTGAGATAAACCATGTGAAGCCTATCCCGAACCATAAGAACTATGACCTGAATATCCACCCTCTGCTGTCTGCATTACTGCCTGAACTGGCCTATCATGTTGAGAGAAAAAATCTCTGCTGAAAGAAGCCCTACCTCCAGATGAGGTACTACTGAATTGACCTAAAGTGTGGGACCTCTTGTCCCTCAGATCCCCATACTTCTCATGATGCATCAACTCAAACTCCTTTATCGATTCAACCACCCCTTAAAGAGAAGCCCTAGTTAAGGCTACAGCAAATATGACCTCTCTGATCCTAAGTGTTAAGCCCCTCATAAACCTTCTGATCATCCTGGCCTTGTCTGGTAAGATCCACATAGCATAACGGTATAAGGCATAAAATCTTCTCTCGTACTAAGCCACAAAAATACCTTTCTGTGTTAAATTCTCAAACTGGTGCCTATATTCTTTCCTCAAGCTACGAGAAATGAATCTATCAAGGAAGGCCTGTGCAAATATAGTCCAAGTCATCAATGAAGAACCTACTAGCCTGGTGTCAATATAAGATTGCCACCACTACTTGGAAGAACTAAGCATCTGTAAAACAGTATGAGTAACCTCATGGAAGTCAACCATTCCCACACTCTGAAGTCTCTTGTGATAACTGACCAGAAACCCGTAGGCACTCTCACGTGGATCACCCTGAAACTATGGTGGGTCCATCTTCCTAAACTTCTCAAACTATTGTTGCTCATCATCAGACATATCTGCCATAACTCTACCAGTAGCTCCAACCCCTGGTAAAGGCATACCATTATATCTCGGTATTGGCTAAACTACTGGACCCTAATAAATCAGAATAGGCTGATGATTTGGGTCTGTATCCCTACCCTAACATGTGAACTTTACAGAGTACCAAGTAATCTGCCCTTATGAGCTATGGTCTCCAAAACACCCAACACTTTATCTAAGGTATTCTGAAAAAGCGATGCAAGAACAAACCCCTGTGGTGTATGACCTGGGCCCACATCATCAGCTGGAACCTGAACATCATCATCACTTTCCTCAAACTTAACCTTAAGAGACGCTGCCCTATTAGGAATATGAACAACTCCTTGAGCTCTCTCTACCACAACCTTTACCCCTACCGCATCTCCTACCATATCCAGGTATCCCCCTTTAAGTAATTGGCTCGGGGCTTGGTGGGGGCTCCTAACCACGATCTTGAGGTGTATGAGTCCTCACCATTTGTGAGAGAATAACATAAGAATTTCAGTATTTCAAGTTAAAGAATCAACATTTCACGACAAGAGAGAGAGGAAAAAATAAGTGTTTCCAAAATTTCTATAGCCTTTCGAAGATAAGTAACAGATATCTCCACACCAATCCATGAGACTCTACTAGACTCAACGTGTATTTATGAGAACAATGAACATGGGGCTCTGATACCCTCTGTCACAACCCAAATATGGGATCGTGCACTTATCCTACCCTCTGTGATAGGTAAGCCAAAAACCCATTTCCAAAAAAAACATTCCAAACTTGTAGAAGCGAAAGAAAATAAGAACATAACCAATCCCAAATAATCTCATATGTAGATTAATAGGATAGTAAAATCAAAACATAGATAATCCCATTCTGGAAGTGACAAATACAAACCGCTAAATACAGAACCAAAAGAAAGTTTAAGTCTTTCAAAATGCAAAAAATGCATAAGGATAAGGTTGAAGAAGATTTCAGTAGTCTCAAAAGCCAGTAGCAGCTGCCTCAGATCTCTGATGCTGCTAGCAAAGAAGGAACCATAGATATTAATATTCGAAGGTCGTCGAATCTGTACCTATACGTGAGGTACAGAAAAAAAAAAGAGTGAGTACGGAACCACGTGTACTCAGCAAGCATCCTCGACCGACCCTAATTCAAAGTGGTGATGAGTAATACCACGTCAATCATCTTAAAACAAATATACAACCTGCACTCAGGAAAACCACCCTAATCTAACTGAATAGTTAAGTTTAACAGTCATAAGGATATCATAACACAATCCAATAAATTCTCAATCCAGAGAAATAAGTAACACATATACAATAAGTATAAGGTCAACAAATATACTTTAACCAATCTGAACCAAATGAATCAATGCAATGCAATGAATATGTTGTGTACACACCTACCGAGCAATGTCTTTAAGGTCAGGACCCATAGGGGACTCATAAGGTTCATGTACTATGAAGGTGTGTCTCTGATCCTAATAAATATATTGTGCAGGCATGCACTTCGATCCCAATAAATATATTGTATAGGTGTGCACTCCGATCCTAATAGATATACTGTGTAGGCATGCACTTCGATCCCAAAAAATATACTACGCAGGCGTCCACTCCAATCCCAATAAATATATATAATATTGTATGGACGTACACTCTGATCTCATATGAGATGCAATGCATGATGTGCAGGCGTGCAACTCCCACCCTAAATCATCTATAAAGTAAACCAAAGCACTTCGTGTATTAAACCAAATCAGAAATCAATTTCAAAGTCAACTCAACTATACAAGTGAGAGTATTCTCATTAGCAAGCTTTTTCAATAATTTATTTACCATAACAAAAGTCCATCGATCTAGAAAATAGGGAAACACTGTTCAAAACATATAATTAACTTATTTTATGCCCTTAAAAAACACCAATACCCATATTGATGCTCGTCACAGTCACCTATACGGGACCCCCATTTCCCATTACTCCTATTACACATAACTATCAACTAAGCACTTTGAAATAGAGTCTAAAAAAGTCTCAACTTGCCTCAAGCCGAAGTCAAGCATCAATAAAAAAACTTGCCCTTACGTACAACTTTTGAGTGGTTAAAATCTATTTGAAATACAAAACCTCTAAATGATCATGGTTTCAATGATACCCACATTATCATATTTATTTTTAATTCAAAAGATAAATTAAATTTCAATTTCAGTGCATTTCAGACGTAGAACTAATACTTAACTATCTACCCCAAATACATCTCTTATCGTAATATGATCATAGCATCTCTATCATTACGATGCTTACTGCAACAATTTGAAAATAAGTTCCAATCTGTAGAGGCATATCACCACTGCCGACAATGGCATAAATTGCTAATTGCTTTCTGTTAACAACTTTAATTGGCCAAGGACAACTCCATCAACTGTTTCTAAACAATCACTACCTAGCTTTTCTTAAAATTTTAAAAAAAATCCACCAAACTCAAACATTGTGTCACTTTTTCCTATAACTCCTAATAAGGACAAAAAATATGAGTAAGTGGTAATAATTGACTAATAATTATAAAAATCATTTTATTAAAGCAATTAAGTATACAAATCTGTTGAATTCTAGCATATCACAAACAAATTAATAGAATTACTACAAGTATTTTGCTAACCTGCCATGGTTTTTCCTTTTTCATTTTTATCCTGGTGTGAAAATACCCTTTGTTGTAACTTCTGCCCAACTCCCAAGAACAACTTCACACTGCCTCATGTTGAAGCAAGTTTTGGGAGAAATTCTTTCAAGGTTGCGATGGAAGGGTTGTAAAATTGGTAACTGTCTTTCCTTTTGTTCCAACTTGCTGATATTATTATTAAATAGAAAAAGCAAACCCTTCTCACTTAAATTTTTTCTTATACATAAGTCTCAAGACTTGAGAAATATAAATTTGGTCCATAACCACCAAGTAAAATAATATTTTAAGTACCCAATAGATCCTCGGATATTATTCGTAACCTCAGGAATCAACACTACTGTGATACCCCGTACTTCTACCTAACTTGAAATCGTCCCAAGAATGTTAAAAAATTACTTTGAAATATGAATCTATTTTTTTACGTGTGAAATTTTTAATATTTTCACTTTTTATCATGTTGAAAATTGAATTAGCTTTCCAACGATACCAATTTTGTATAAATCCTATATCGGAGTAAAAAGTTATGGACATTTTACTCAGAGCTATTAGAATCACCAAGCTGCGACGGCCAAGTTGACGGACCATCAATCTAGCGACGGACCATCGCCTAGACCGTCGCAGCCAAGGTAGTGAGTCAACCTTCTGGATAAGGTACGATGGATAGGTTGACGGACCATCGAGCCAGCGATAGACCGTCACCCAAGCCGTCGTTACTTAGGCAGTGAGTCTTTTTTTGGTCCATGTACAATGGTCGAAATGATAGACCGTCGAAGCCAGCAACGGACCATCATATGAGCCATCGCTAGTCCCATTCAGTGAATTTTAAGTCATTTTTAAAGGTTATTTTTGGTCTTTTACCACCCGTTTTAACCCTTAATTATATCATACTAAGGCTCATAAGTTCGTTATTCTTCTACAATAACAAATTACGGTTTCTCTTAAAGATCAATACTCAAGAACAAGAAACCTTAGGTGCTTGATTTCCAAACCAATAATTCAAGTTATCCTCCATCAATCTTCAAGAAATCACAACCCAGGTATGCATAGTGTTTATTTATGAACTCCTTTCATCCATGAAGACCAAGAATCTCTTTTCAAAGTTCAAATATATGGATTTTTTTATGAATTCCATGTTTGGTTTATATTTTTCCATATTGATAATGATTAATTGAATTCTAATTCACGTTTAGCGATAAATTTTATATGGGATTGATTTGTATAAGTGTAGATTCATGTGAATCCATGATTAAATCCTTGAATGGGGAAATTAGAATTGAATCATGATGTTACTTGTGTAATGTTGTCTATATACACTATGCTCACCATGTGTTTGATTAAATGCCTATGTGAAAGAAAAAGTGCCCTACTAGTATGATGATATGAAATTCTCATTCATGTACAAGTTTATGCATGTCAAATGTTTGATGAAATGTCTTACTCAATGAATTATGGATTGTTGATGTTAGTCATGTATTCAAGAAAGTCATGCTTTGTTAGTTTCTTTTCATAGAGTCCTGGGGTACTTGTACCCGAAAAATATAGTTGTGTGCCTAGAGTTGGTGTCATGTTTTTACGATATCCTCAGTCAAGCCATGATCTATAGAACTCAGTCAGTCATGTGACTCAGGAAATCTCAGTAATACAGTAATCTCAGTACTATTCTGTCAGTCAACGAAACTCAGTTAATTCAGTTCAATAATCCATGTTCAGTATCTATTCAGATGGGAGTAGAAATTAGCACCGAGTGAACCCACGGATGGGAACTCACCTGTTATATGAGGGTGTGATTCTTAGAAGCAATCCTTGCATTCCAGAACTACGTAGCCAACGTAGGTTGAGACATCATAGTCTGCTATATAAGGGAAGATAAGGTGACTTAACCTATTATGTGAGGGTTCCCACCGTTCTCACTAGAGTTACCTGTTATAAGAGGGTTACTTACAGATTATCCTTACCAGTGGCGTGGTATTGAAACTCTTTCAATTGGGGTTACAGATTAGACCCCAACTCAGCCATAATGGCGTATTAGGGGCATGTCAGTTAGATAACCACTTCCCACAGTTTTAGTTACAGAATCAGGACTGTCAGATAGAGTCATTCAGTCTTAGTAATAGAACTCAGATAGTTCTATAGAATTCAGGACTATCAGATACAGTCGATTCAGAACAGTACGGAACTCAGCTAGTTTCATCAAAAACTAGACTATCAGATACAGTCGCTCAGTATCAGTTATTTCAGTTATACAGTTATAAGTATCTCATGTTATTAGTACTCAGATTCAGTAATCATGTTATCATGAACTCAGTTACAGTTATTATGTATTCATGCATATATTCTCACGTTCATGTTGTCCAATCAGTTAGTATAGTTCATGCATGTGAACCCTTTGCATTCAGCCTACCTTCTATGCATACCTGTACATTCAAAGTACTGACGTATTTGCGCTATGGTGTTTTATACCATAGGTTCAAAAGCACGAGCTCCAGAGCATCTGTAGCATTCCAGTTTCAGCAGTCAAAGATAGCAATGAGTCCTCATCCTTCGAGGACATGACCATTCTTTATTATCTCATTAATTTATTAGTTGGAGTTAGTTGGGGACACATCCCATCAACTCCTTATTCAAATAGTTCAATCAGTTAGAGGCTTTTCAGACTATCATGTTCAGATAGTTATTTCAGTGTTTGGGTATCTCATACCCCATCCATATGTTATGATTTATCAGTTATGTTTCAGTTTTGAACCTTAAGGCCTTTCAGTTCATGTTTTCGCATTTATACAGTATATTATGCAGTGTTCAGGTACAATTATCAGTCATGGGTTAGCTTATTGTCCTTCGGGATCATGAGCACCGTGTAGCGTTTTGGGTACCAGATTCGGGGCATTACAACTACCCACCCCCTTAAGTTTTAAATTCATATCTAAAAATTATGAGAAAGGTTAAAATAGGGTAAATTCACAAAACAACTTGGAGGGTCGTCACACTTTATGAGACATAAGATTGGATAAATCAATTTGATGAGCTAAATAGATCTATTATTAATAAAATTTAGTGACATGACATGTCAATTAGGAGAGAAGGAGGTTTTTAAAGTGTTAGGTTTTTTTAAAGAAAAATAAGAATAGTTGAGTGATATTTTTGTCTTGAATATAACAAAAGTGATATTTGGAGACAATTTCTAAATATGATTGACTATTCATAGAAATGACTCTTACTATTACTCCATCTATTTCATATTAGTTGACAAATTTTTCTAGTTGACAAATTTTTCTTTTACATACTTTTAAGAAATCATAAATAAAAAATAATTATTTTTTATTAATTTACCCTTTTATCTTTTTTTTAATGGAGTGAAAATCATTTTTCCTCTTAACTTTGTCTTAAAATATCAAATTTCCTCATCAACTTTAAGGAATAGTCATACTCCTCCAGTATCATAATTGGATTTTAAAATACCTATTGCACCCTCTCATCCTCAACTTTTTTCGTCTTTTTTTTTTTAAAATAATCATATTTTTATCCTTTTTAACTTCATGTAACAAATTTTTCATAAAAACACGAACATTACCTTCTTGGCGAAAAAAGTGAGAAATACTAATTAAGTATCTAAGCGATGATGATCTATAATGAAGTAAATGAGATAATAAGGAAATTAATTTTATTAATAATAGTAATCAAAACTCTAATATTTATTTTACAAGTGAAAATAATAAGTAATACTAACTTTATAAACATATTTCAATACAGAAAATACAAAATAAAAATAAAAATATGGCCAGAATTTTAAAACTTATATTTACTTAGATAAATTATAATTTATGTAATACTCTATCAATGACAATCATAACTTATTTATTTATGTAAACAATATATAATATCGTTTCTTATCACTTGACCCTCATATTAAAAATAGTTATTTTAATTTACTTGTCTAATTTATTAAATCAAGAGAATTATATTATGTTTTTTTAACTCTCAGTATTAAATCACTACATAAGTAGTAATATAGACAAATTTAAAGTTTCAAAGTATCATTAATGAGGTTGCTTCAATTAAATACCTCATTAAATAAAATTTTCTTAAGAATAGTGTCATGTAAATAAAAGTCAAGTAATATGAAACGGATGTAGTAAGAGAGTGGTGAAATACAAAAATATACGCACATGCATGTACATACATATGTACACACTTAGGGGTGGCTTGGTTGGGAACAAATTATTGTGGAATTAGTTATCCCGAAATAAGTTGTACCAGCATGTATATGTGATAACTTTTTTCATCACTATGGTATAAATAATGGGATGTTTAAAACTAACTAATATTTCTAATCAAGCACAAGATAAAATAATTATGAATTTTATCTCTGAATTATTATGAGTATACCTCACACCAAATGACTCTTTAATACATATAATATAAAATAATAATCTTAAAAAATAACATTAAATTTTGTGACAAATTTATAAAAAGTAATATTTTACTTATAATGTTAATAAATTTAAATAAAATGTTATAACTACCTAGGTTAAAAAATATATATTATATATAATTGTGGATGATGCAATTTTATTAAATTTAAATCTGTACAAAATTCGGATCATATTAAATTCAAAATATATTAGTCCTAAATAAATATTGTGGGTTAATATAATTAGATTAATTATTTAAGTCCAAACATATATAGGTTTAATTAAAGTCCAATTTTTATTGGGCTAGCCCATTAATTTGGGCTATAAATAATGAGCCCACTTTGCTAAGCCCAAGAATATTGTCATATTCTAGAGGCCGAAATAAGCGTCACTTGTCAAATGACATGGCATGCTAAGTCAAGTGAAGAAGCCAATAGGACTGTGCCACATGTTAAACTGATGCAGCAGGCCCATGAAATAAAAGCCCATAAAAGGCGTCACATCACTTAAATCTGATTAGTCAAAGGAAGTTCATATTCATCATGATTCTTCCTTTCCTACAACTATAAATAGGGGTCTCATAATTCAGAAAAAGAAACCCCAGAACTCTAACAAGTAGCAAGAGAAAGCTTGTGGATCAAACGCTGTAATTTCTCTAAAAAGCTCAAGCATTCAAATCAAGTTCATCAAAGTTCAAGATCAAGACCGCAATATTCAAGAACAAGATCAAAAGTTCTTAAATTCAAGCACAGGTCAAGATCAAGTCCCTCAAGTCCATCAAATCAAATTCAAATTCAAGACTAAGCTTTAAGCCCTTGAATTTATATTCGAAAAGGTGAATCAGAGGATTTATAGAGATTGTAACACTTACTTATTGAAACCAATAAAATCGATTGTTGCAATATTTTCTTGTCTCGAATTATTTATTTTTCAGTCTCAAAATTTTATTGTCCAACAAATTCTGGCACGCCCAGTGGGACAATCTCTACCTCTCATCTCAACTTTTCATACTTCAAAGTTTAAGAACAACGAAATAACTTCCAAGAAGGTCAACTCTCAATCAACTGCTTCCAAGGCTGCTGACTCAAAGTTCTCTGCTGGAGTAGAAAGCATCCTTGGTGTTACTTTTGGAACCTTAGGATCTGTCACAAGGAGTGAGGCAGGCTTGCTAGAACAACAAACACATCCAATGTCGTCCGCGCCAACTCCAATTTTTGGATCTTCAACCCCAAAATGAATTAAGTCCAATGCAAGTGCTTTAGAAGGAGGAAGCAGTGTGGCCGAACTGCTGAAAAAGACTCTAGCTCTACTTGAGCATTCTGGTTCCAAATACTTTAGAGCCAAGAGCGATGGTCGTTCAACAAATGCGTCATCTCCACTTACACCACATAAGCTAAGTACTTCAAAGATTAACTTATATGATAATCCGTGTTACTCTCCAACATCTTCGATGATCATGCAACCAATGATAACTGATGCCTCGTCTGTGGAGGAGCAACTTGCGAATCTGACAAAGACAATTGAAGGCCTGACCAACTATGTTCAGAATTAAGAGGCTAGGATTGATAAGATAGTGGATAGGGTGGAAGGCTTGATAGATGGAGAATCTATCCATGCGCTGGGAAAAGCTCTAGAGGTTCATGAGATAGAAAATCCTATGAAACAAACACCATCGACTAAAGAGGTGCAAGTTTCTACTGAGGAAATAATCCCGATTGGGTAATTGAGGGAATTTATTGAAGGGACCCTCAAAGACAAGTATGATGTTGTCACTAAGTCTGCCCTTGCATATGCCAAGCCTTACATTGCAAGAATAGATAGCTTCAAAATGCCCGCTGGCTATCAACCCCCCAAATTTCAACAATTTGAGGGCAAAGGTAACCCAAAACAACATGTTGCACACTTTGTCGAGACATGTAATAATGCTGGAACTTACGGTGACTATCTTTTCAAATAGTTTGTTCATTCCCTAAAGGGAAACGCCTTTGATTGGTATACAAATCTCGAGCCTAACTCCATCGATAGTTAGGAGAAATTGGAACATGAGTTTATGAATCGCTTTTATAGCACAAGGCGTACAGTGAGCATGGTAGAGCTCACAAATACTCGACAAATAAAGGACGAACCAGTCATTGACTTTATCAATCGATGGAGACATGCTAGCCTAAACTTTAAAGATAGGCTCAGCGAAGCTTCTGCGATAGAGATGTGCATCCAAGGAATGCACTGGGGGCTTCTTTACATCTTGCAAGGAATTAAGCCAAAATCTTTTGAAAAGTTAGCTACTCATGCTCACGGCATGGATTTAAGCATGTCTTCTGCTAGAAAGGAAGGAGCACCTATCCATGACCCTCGAAGGGGAAAGAATAAGCAAGAACCAAAGAGATAGGGTAAGTTTGTCCCCAAAAAATGATAACAAAGAATCCATGAATATTGATGTGTCTCCTGTGAAAGTCACCACAAAGGTGAGCGAGAAGCAAAATGTAAAGATGACTTCTGTAGCACGTCCAAATCAGAAAACGTTAAAGGAGATGCAAAAAAACAAATATCCCTTCCTTGATTCTGATATTGCTGAGATTTTTGATGAACTCTTCCAGTATAAGCTCATCGAACTCCCAGATATGAAGCATCCCAATAAAGCCGGATGGACCAATAACCCTAATTATTATAAATATCATAGGCTCATAAGTCACCCTCTGGAGAAATGCTTTGTCTTTAAAGATAAAGTTATGCAACTGGCAAAAGAGAAGAAAATCTTCTTCGATGAGGAGACAACCAGTTCTCATCAAATCTCTATCACTTTTGGATCACTCGATCCAGTTAAAATTTGTGTCAAGGAGCATAATGAGGAGATATTAGAGCCTGACAGGTCTTCGGTTGATGAAGACAATAATAAAGGTTGGACTCTAGTAACTAGATGCAAATGCAAGAAGATGAGCCTGCGAAAGGAGACGTACGAGCAGCCAACCGAAACGAAAGTAGTAAAAAAACAAAGGAAACAGAAGTTGGTTGCACTTCCAAAAAGGGCAAGGGTGACGGAGCTTCACCATCAAAAACCTTGGCATCTGGTAACTTTAGAGGAATTCTTACCGAGTTGGTTCTGTAATAAGACTGCCCAAGTCAACCTTGAAGCATGTTGTTTTAATACTGCTAAAGAGGGGGCAAAGGGTGAGAATCTACCCATGGAAGTTCCTTTATCTTCCAAAAGGTTGGCTGAAACTCTTCGCGAAGAGGCACATGTGTGTGATACAAAAATACCATTCATAAATAACGATCTTCTGCTTGGTGAGACCCTACATAACCGTCCCTTATACATGGTGGGTCAAATTCTAGGAAAGAAGATAAATAGAATCTTGATAGATGAAGGATCTGGAGTTAATATCCTGCCTATCCGTACGATGAAAGAGCTTGGTATCGCTACTAGTAAACTGGATGAAAGTTGTATAATGATACAAGGCTTCAACCAAGGATTCAAAGAGCCATGGGATGTATCAAGTTGGGGATTAGTATGGATGATTTTCAATCAAACCCATTGATGCATGTGATCGATGCCAAAACTTCATACAATGTATTGCTTGGTAAGCCTTGGGTGCACGGGAACAAAATTATCTCATCCTCTTACTATCAATGCTTGAACTATCTTGAAAATAGAGTGGAAAGAATGATAGTCGCCGATGACAAGCCATTCACTGAAGCTGAGTCATATTTTACCGATGCAAAATTCTACTTAAAAAATCATATTGTAGATGAGAAAAGGATTGAAGATGTCACCAAGACTAAGTGTGATGATCTTGCATCTAAGAAGGTTACGGTGACTATCGAAAAATTCATCAATAGGAAGCCTTTCTTCACTTTGAATAAAGAAAGTGTCGCTTTTACGAAAAAGAAGGCAGCTCCTGTTCTTCGCTACGTGCCAAAGGTAAAGAAAGAGGAAGATTACTCACCTTATGCCCAAGATAATGTGCTAAAGGGGCTAACTATACCTATCAGGAAGATTGACACAATAAATCCATCCTCAAGGCCACTTGGAGAATCTGTGGCTCAAAATCTGCCACCAGATATGGCACTCCCTACGAAGCATACAAAAGAGGGCTTTGATCCAAATGCATACAAGCTATTTGTAAAGGTTGGATCAATCCTAATGAGCCATCAAGGTTGGGAAAACTTCCATCGAAGGGTAACACCAGGAAAGCACATGAAGGACTAGGATACACGCAGCCATTTCCAATTCGTATCTCCATAAGAAGGGCAGTCAGTAATTACATCACCGTAGAAAAAGAATCCACTGCCGCTAACAAAAGACCCTCCATATTTGATCGATTTGGAGAATCAACCGCAAGAACTTTTGTGTTCGAAAGGTTGAGTCCTATAAATAAGAAGAAAAACAACAAGCATCAAAGAAGTCGTCAAAGCATGATGTGCACTCTTTATTTAAAATCCAGAAGGATTTCCAAAGTTTGATTCCTTCTAGAATGAAGCGACAGATGGAACTGGTAGTTTCATGCAACAAGGTGTTAAAAGCGAAGGCGCATACTGTGGTTTATACCAAGCAACGCGAAGAAAAGAAAGAGAGTATTGGCTCTTCATATCATGTTATGACCCAGAATAAGAAAGACGTCTCGTCTCAAATAAAGGTTGATGAAGAGATAGAAAATGCCTTTTGGTGTTATCATATATCTGTCAATGAAGATGATCCTCAGGAGGAGAAAGATACTGGAGATGCTCCATCGCAACTTGAAGAAGGATTAAAGGCCATAATACATCCCTTAAAGGAAGTTAATCTTGGAACCGATTAAGAACCAAGACCGATTTACCTGAGTGCGTTTCTAGAAGTAAGGGAGAAAATCGCTTATATGGACATACTCAAAGAATATATGGATGTATTCGCCTAGAGCTATAAGGAAATGCCTGGCTTGGATCCAAAAGTAGCGGTCCATCAGTTGGCAGTGAAGAATGGTGCCCGTCCTGTTAAGCAAACCCAAAGATGCTTTAGGCCGGAGTTGGTTCCACTGATCGAAAATAAAGTTAACAAACTTATTGAAGCTGGCTTTATTTGTGAAGTCAAATATCCCACGTGGATTTCAAGTATTGTTCAGTACGGAAGAAGAATGGCCAAATTTGAGTTTGTGTCGACTTTCGAGATCTCAACAATGCATGCCCTAAGGATGATTTTCCAATCCGCATACCGGAGTTAATGATTGATGCTACCACTGGTTATGAGGCAATGTCCTTCATGGATGATTCATCCAGCTACAATCAAATCTGTATGGCGCCAAATGATGAAGAACTCACTGCATTGCTATGCCTAAAGGTATTTATAGCTACAAGGTGATGCCTTTTGGTTTGAAGAACGCTAGCGCCACTTATCAAAGGGTCATACAGAACATCTTTGATGGCCTTCTCCATAAAAATGTTGAATGCTATATGGATGATCTAGTGGTGAAGTCAAGAAAGAAAGACGACCACATAAAAGACCTAAGAATGGTATTAGAGTTACTTCGAAGATATCAACTTAGGATAAATCCATTGAAGTGTGCCTTTGGAGTTACTTCAGGAAAATTTCTTGGCTTCATTGTGCGACACCGAGGAATTTAAATTGATCAAGATAAGATTGATGCAATTTTGAAGATGCCCGAGCCTTGGGATATTCATGAGTTAAAAAGCCTTCAAGGAAGGCTAGCATATTTAAGGAGGTTAATCTCAAACCTGGCTGGAAAATGTCAACTATTTAGTCGTCTTCTGAAGAAGGATACTCCCTTCGAATGGGACCAAGCTTGTATCAATGCCTTTGAGAGTATCAAATCGTACTTAATGAAACCTCCAGTTCTTGCGGCACCCATACCTGGGAAGCCGTTGATACTCTACGTCGCGGCACAAGAAAGGTCGGTTGGAGCACTACTGGCTCAAGAAAATAGTGAAGACAAAGAAAACTCTCTTTACTATCTGAGCAGAATGATGACACCAAATGAGCTAAAGTATTCTCCAATTGAAAAGTTATGTTTGGCATTGGCCTTTTCAATTCAAAAGATGAGACACCACTTTCAAGCTCATGTGGTTCGTCTCGTGTCTAGGGAAAATCCCATCAAGTTTGTAATGTTAAAACCTGTTCTTAGTGACCGACTTTCAAGAATATTGTTTTTGCTGTAATCAATATTGCCAAACTGGAGTTGTTCAACAAATTACCGATCTACTAATTGTTTATGCTTTTCAATTGAGAAATGAGAAAAAAAAAAAAAAGTAATCAAAACATTATATAAAAAATTTCAACGGTTGAAAAAAAAAAGCTGTCAAATTATTTAAGAGCTATTAATTGGAAGCCACTAAAAAAATTGATGGTTTTATTTTTTAAAATCCGTACATAAAATACAGATAAATAAATGTTTATGTTTGATTTGATATACCTCTATAATCAATAAAATGATATTATTCATTTCAAATTATTATAATCTAAATATTAGAAAAATAAATAGTACTTAATAATAAGCATAAATGAGATATAAAATGATAAGTTATCGCTTAATTTTTTAACTAATCGGTGTTTATTTTTGATATAATAAACAAGTAAAAGTGAACTTATTTGTCACTTTGGTTCAACATAAGTTTCCTCCAAATTTTGGCTCATCCATTAAAAATTATTTAAAACTTAATCATAAAAATTATTTGTCTGAGTTATTCTCTATAAGCTTCTCAAATTATCCTCTATCTCTTATTGGACTTTTTATCATTAAAAAGGGAACAAAGAGTAAACTTAATAACCAGCAAAGCTAGATTTTTGAAGAAAAAAATATAATAACAAATGCCGTCTTTGCATCTGAAGCTACACTTATTTTGAACCAAATTGATTTAGCTAAAAGTAAATTTATTTTGGAACAGAGGAAATAGTATTATTTTCTAGTTTTTCAAACATATGTGAATTGTGGTCCAGCTCAGGACGAAGCCATGTTAAAATTATTTTATGTATATATAATAGATATTGAATTTGCTAAACTTTTTATATACTCATTTTTTATATATAATTTGAATTCCTTTACTGAAAATTTGAACTCCGTTATTGATTTATCCAAGGCTAAAATAAAAGAGCGAAACCTCTTGTATTTGGTACAATTAAGTTGTATATTAGTGATGTATCGTATCACTCTCTCTGTTTCAATTTAGTTGTCCATTTTTTATTTTACAGACTTCTTAAAAAATCATGAATAAAAAAAATAGTTTTACTAATTTTTCTGTTAAGAAAATTTCTTTAAAATTTACAAATAACTTGTTTTCACTTTCAAGAAATATTAATTGTAGGGAAAAAGTGAAAAATTGCAATTAATTATATCTTAATCTATAGTAACAATAACAACATACCTTAGAGCATAACTTGAATCATCTTTATTTAGTAAGTAAATAGATAATTTGGAGCATGTATTATAATAAAATAAAAAAAGAACAGTCTGGTGCACTAAAGCTATCGCTATGCGTGATGTTCGGGGAAGGGCCCCACCATAAGGGTGTATCGTACGCAACCTTACCTTACATTTCTGCCAGAGGCTGTTTCCAAGGCTTGAACCCGTGATTTCCTGATCACATGGCAGCAACTTTACCAATTACTCCAAGGCTCCCTTCATGTATTATAATAAAATGAACAAATAATATGGAACTAAGAGAGTACAAGCTAATACCTACTTATTTCAGCAACCACTTTACGATGAGAGAAGTTTTTAAATTTGTACTCAGATTTGCTTCATGTTATTTCTATTTTTGTTGGGAAGGGGTTCAAATCTTGTAGACATTTATGAAAGGAACTCAACTGTTTGCAGTTTCTAGCTCAACGCGAAATAAAATTCAGCTTCACGTAGATAGGGTGGGTATGGTAAACAAATTTGGTTCGATAATTCAGATTTTTGAAAGTATTATATCATTATTATATTAAATTTACTTAAGTATGATTCAATATTTTTAAGTTTGTTTTTGATTTTTTCTTTTGTTGAAAAGGAAATATTTAATTCAACCATATGGAAGTTACAAGTTATCCCTTCTATTAGCTGCGAGCGGAGCTTTTCACAAATAAATGAAACAAGGCCTACCTTACCAATATAAACCTAGTTATTTGATTATTAATAAATAAAACGAAAAAGGGCCTAAAATGTCCTTCAACTATGTGAAATGGTGTAAAAATGTCCTTTGTTTACCTATTGGGCCTAAAATGTCCTTCTCATCTATCTATTAAGGTTATTTTGCCCTTTTTATGTCACAATCCGAACCAGGGTCTAGCCATGATGGATATCTCAATTCCACCGAGGACCGGAGACCACCCCCTTAACCAAGTCGATCAGAACATAAACTAATATAATATTATATAACAGAGGAATCCCAACATTAAACAAAATGTGATAAGAAAGCTCAAAGAATCTATAATATATCAATATCCAACAACCATCAACCAATAACCAATATCGATAACCAATCATAATACTCATGCCCACAGTAATGTCCAACAAATTTAAGGACAGCCTGGTCGGGACATGCCCCGACCATATCCAAACAAGTCCAAAAGAAAAGTCCAAACATAAGAAAATTCATAGCATGAAATGGGGGCTTCCGAAGTATTAAAGCTTACCACTTTATTCTAAATCACGAGTTGTCTTATGATCACATAGTCACTGTACAGGGGGATTAGGAGTATGGCCAGTTCCTGTATCACGTGGGGATACAACGTCTAAAGATGGTTAGTGGTTGGAGCACTAGTGTAATACCCCGTATTAGTCTTATCTCAGTTTAGCCCATAGCACTTGCATAAGAGGCTTAGAACCTGAAAATTTAGCGAAGTGTAGGGAACTTAGTTTTATTTTTGGCCTCTTAAATTTGATGATTTTTAAAGTGACCTTCCCGACCCCGAGACATAAATTTTTGAGTTAATTCATGTTCAGGGATGTAAGGAGCATGTCTCGAAGAAGTTTCAGATTTTTCGAACGAGGTTTGGGTCGTGTTTGGATTTCAATTCCAACAGCTCAATGTGGTTGCACTACGTCGAGGTAGAATAGCGATGGAATCACTGACGTATCGTGGTGATGGCCTAATTAGCATCCCAGTTATGAATTTGAATTGTAGAAGGGTAGTCTTATCTTTTACCATCGCCCCAATCTGTATCAACACAGGATTTGGTTTCAGTTAAGGCATATTATGCCCAAAATCCCTAATTTTACTCTCAAATAAATCCTAATCTCTTCCCTAGTTCATCAAACTAAACTCATTTCCTTTCAAGAAAAAAATCAAGAAAACAAGTTCCTAAATTCAAGAATCTCTAAGGAAGCTTAAGTAATTGTGTTTCTTTTTAAGAAATTAAGTTTTTAAGGTATGTTAGATTTTCATTCATGGGTCCTTATCACCCATGGATTCTAAGAACCCGTCTTTAAGATTAAAGTTATGATGTTTTTACTTGTTATTGTGAGTTATCTTCTTAAAGCTATTATGAACTTGGATTTTAAATCGTGTTTATCATGTGGTTTCATTGGAATTAGCCTTGACACATTTGAATGGTGCTTATTCGCTTGTTAAATCTTAATCCATGATTTTATTATTGCAATTATGCTATTATTACATGTTTAAACTATTCTCATGCTTAAGCCCATGAATTCCAAGTGTTTGATGAAATGCCTAATGATTGAGTTTGAACAATGGCTACTTATTATGTTTTTTCAAAGCTTTAGTATGTCCTATTGTTATTGTTATCGAGTCCTGGGGGTTATGAATATCCAAAATTTAGTTGTTTACCTAGTTTTTAGTATCTACTGAATGATTTCAGTCATACCATGAGCAACATCATTCAGTCAGTTGTCAGTTTAGTTAAGCTTAGTCCAATCTAGTGATCAATGTCAGTTCAGTTGGGAGTAGAATTCATCACCGAGCGAACCTAGGGATGGGGGCATTCCTGCCAGGTTAGGGTGTGACCCTTAGTAGTAATCCCTGAGTTACAGAACTACCTAACCAATGTAGGTTGAGATGTCTTCTTGCCAGTATAGGGTTGACACAAATCTTATGAGTACTCCTGCCAAATTAGGGTGACTTTTTAGTCTTTCGGGACACCAGTTTAGTGGATCCACACAGCCATTGTCCATACTCGTGGTACGGTACTGAGACCCATCCAGCTAGGATTACAGTTTGGACCTTGATTAGCTCAGATTGGGGCATATCAGTTAGATGATACCTCTACAATCTCAGTACAGTATTCAATATGATTTAATTTAGGTTTGCATTGACCTTAGGATACAATTATCAGACATTCAGGTAATAGGTTTTAGTATTTCAGTTTACAGACTATTTAAGAATCATGTTATATACTTGGTCATGCATTCTCAAATTTATATCTTTTATGTATTCATATCAGTTATTCAGTTACCTCATGATATTCATTCATTCAGTTATTACTCATGCATATAACCCATGCATATCAGTCTAACCTCATATAGCATACCAGTACATTCAAAGTACTCCGAGCATACTCGTTTCTTGTGCTATGATGTCTCATGTCATAGGTTCGGGCGCTCAGGTTCCCAACCACACTTAGACATTCTAGTACATCGGCAGCAACAGTGCTGAGTCCTTATATTTCAAGGATTGATTATGTTTATTTTAGTTTAGTAGTCAGTTGGAGTTAATTGGGGCCTATCCCATCAACTCTTATTCAATCAATTTTAGAGGCTTTCGGACACTTCAGACAGTCAGTCAGTTTGTTATTACTTTTATTAGTTTTTAGACAGTTATTTTTTGACAGTCATTTTTAGACTTATGATTTAGAAATGTTTTAAGTATTTAAAACCTTATGGCATATTAAGTTATTCCATACATGTATATTTTATTATTATTATTCAGTGCTCATAGCAGGTACCAGCTCATGAGTTAGCTTGTGGTCTTTCGAGACCACAAGCACCGTTGTCCCGACTAGGGGGTAGCCCCAGATCATGACCAAACTTGGTATTAGAGCCTAAGGTTTTACAGTGTCCTATGGAGTCTAAAAGCCACATTTAGTAGAGTCTTGTGCATGGGTGTGAAGTGCGCCACACTTATGGACGAGAGGCTATAAGACATTGTAGGAAAAGTTTCCCTTCTTTCAGTATTCATGTCGTACGAATGAGCATGAGCTCGATTTAAACTCTCTTTATAATTCAATCTTCCTTCCATTTATAGAATATGTCTCCTATAAAGACTAATGAAAGAAAAAACAAAAATTAGCCCGCACCTCCACCCGTTCAGGATGATCCCTTGAATGAGCATGTCTATCATGACAAGTTCAGAGCTATATTCACCACTTTACCTTACTCTGTAGCAGCTCAGAATAATTAGCAGGTTGTTTTTCTAGCTATTTCAGTGGTTAATATCATCGCAACTAGGATTCGGAACTTTACCCAAATGAATCCTCTTTTATTTTCGGGATCTAAGTATGATGAGAATCTGCAGGAGTTTCTTTATATGGTGAAGAAGGTGATAGATATCATGAGTATCACACCTAGTAAGAGTGCAGAGTTGGTTCCTTACCAGTTACAGGATGTAGCTCAAACATATTTTAACCAATGGAAGGGGGATAGAGGCACAAATGGTAGTATGAGTGTGAAAGAGTATTCTCTTAAGTTTATTCAGCTGGCAAGGTATGCTCCTCATGTGGTGGCTGATAATAAGTATAGGATGAACAAGTTTGTTTCTGGTGTATCTGATAGTGTGGTCACAAAGTGTAGGATCGTAATGTTGATTAAGAAGATGGACTTTTATAGGCTTATAGTTTATGCTCAATAGATTGGGGAGAAGAAGGTTAAGAAGAAAGAAAGAGAGAATAAAAGGGCTAGAACAGGTAGTTTTAACTTTGCTCAGCCAAGGTTCGAGGGTGGTAATCTTCCTCAGTTCCGTCAGAAATCTTCAGCTTCAACTCCATCTTAGCCTAGTGTGCTTGTACCAAAGTTCAAAAATGATAATCGGGATATGGCGCCAGGCTCTAAATCCCAGGGCAGCGTAAACAGTGGTCGTACAAATCCCCTTTGCCAGAAATATGGTAGAAACCATCTAGGTATGTGTAGGGATGACAGTGATGTATGTTTTTGGGTGTGGCGAGCCAGACCACAGAATCAGGTAATGTCCCAAGGTGGGTCCTTAAAGTTAGCATAGTTGTCTTTCAGCTCCAGCCGGTCGCCTGACTCAGTAGAGTGCCGCATCCAGTGTAGCCAGTGGGCAATACTCAAACCAACTGTATACACTTCAGTCCCAATAAGATCAGGAAAGTTCTCCTGATATGGTCACGGGTATCTTACAGGTCTTTCATTTACCTGTTTGTGCTTTGTTAGATCCCGAAGTTTCTCTTTCTTTTATAACCTCCAATATAACAGTCAACTTCAAAGTCAGTCCCAAAACCTTAACAGATCTTTTCTCAGTGTCTACCCTAGTGGGTAAGTCTATCATAGTCCGACGGGTATATAGAAACTGCCCAGTTATAGTATCTCAGAAAGTCACTTCAGTAGACCTTGTGGAGTTAGAGATGATGGATTTTGATGTTATTCTTGGCATGAATTGGCTCTACTCATTCTATGCTTTAGTTAATTGTAGAAATAGAGTTGTTCATTTTTATTTTTTGAATGAACCAGTCCTTGAATGGAGGGTAGTACTCAGCCCTTAGGGGTCAACTTATTTCGTAACTTAGAGCGAGAAAAATGATATCCAAGGGGTGTGTTTACCATCTTATTCGAGTCAAAGACTCTAGTTCAGAAACTCCCAATATTGAGTCAGTCTCAGTAGTAAGGGAATTTCTAGATGTGTTCCCTGAAGATCTTCTCAAAGTTCCTTCCAAAAGGGAGATTGACTTTGGAATAGATTTTCCTCCAGATACCCAGCCTATCTCTATTTCGCCCTACAGAATAGCTTAGGGAATTGAAGGAACAATTGAAAGATCTCTTTGATAGAGGTTTCATCAGGCCTAGTGTCTCCCCATGGGGCACTCCAGTCCTTTTTGTACGAAAAAAGATGGTTCTCTTAGAATGTGCATCGATTACCATCAGTTAAACAAAGTCACAATCAAGAATAAGTATCCACTCTCCAGAATTGATGACTTGTTCGACCAACTTCAGGGTGCCAGTTATTTCTCTAAGATAGACCTCAGATCCGGCTATTATCAGCTTCAAATTAGAGAATGTGATATTTCAAAAATAACTTTCAGAACTCCGTATGGTAACTTCAAATTTCTAGTAATGTCCTTTGGCCTAACAAATACCCCAACAGCTTTCATGGACTTATTGACAGAGTGTTCAAGCAATACTTGGATATGTTCGTCATAGTCTTCATTGATGATATTCTTGTCTATTCCCGTAATGAAAATAATCATGCAGACCACCTCAGAATTGTATTGCAAACTCTTAAAGCCCATTAGTTGTTATCCAAATTCAGTAAGTGTAAATTTTGGCTAAGATCAGTAGTTTTCCTTGGCCATATTATTTTTGTTGATTTTATTAGAGTTGACCCTCAAAAGATCGAAGCAGTGAGAAACTAGTCCAGACATATCTCTCCGTCAGATATCAGGAGTTTCTTAAGTTTGGCTGGCTATTACCAACGGTTTATTGAAGTATTTTTGTCTATTGCATCCCTATGTCTAGATTGACAAAGAAAAGAGTCAAGTTTTAGTGGTCAGATTCTTGTGAAAAGAGTTTTCAGGAGTTGAAGACTCGACTCATCTCAGCCTTAGTGTTGACCTTGCTAGATAGTTCAAATGGGCTTGTTGTTTACTGTGATACTTCTAAAGTTGGTTTGGATTGTGTTTTCATGCAGAGAGGTAAGGTCATAGCCTACACCTATAGATAACTTAAACCTCATGAAAAGAATTATCCTATCCATGATGTTAAGTTAGCAACTATTTTTTTTTTGCCTTAAAAATTTAGAGGCACTATCTTTATGGGGTTCATTTTGATGTGTTCACGGATCACAAAAGCTTGCAGTATGTATTTTCGTAGAAAAATTTAAATCTCTTTCAGAGAAGGTGGTTAGAATTGTTGAAAGACTATGATATGAGTGTTTTGTATCATCCGAAAAAGGCCACTGTAGTGGCAACTGCCCTTAGTAGATTGTCTATGGTTAGTGTTACTCATGTAAAAGATGAGAAAAATAAGTTAGTCAGGGAAGTTCATCAGGTTGCTAGATTAGGTGTTCGGTTGGTGGATTTAGCTGAGGGTAGTGTATGAGTTTAGAATAGTTCGGAATCTTGTTTGGTTGTTGAAGTAAAGGAGAAGCAAGATAGGGATTCCAGTCTGGTTAAGTTGAAGGAATCAATTAGAGATCAGAAGGTAGAGGTTTTCTCCTAAGAGAGAGATAGTGTGTTGTGGTGTCAGGGTAGACTGTGTGTCTCGTGTGTTGATGGGTTGGGATAGAGAATTCTTGCAGAAGAGCATAGTGCGCGATACTCTATTCACCCAGGGACCACTAAGATATACCGTGATTTAAGGAAAATCTATTGGCGGAATGGAATGAAGAGGGATATTGTAGAGTTCGTAGCTAAGTGCTCAAATTATCAGTTGGTTAAGGTTGAACACCAAAAGCCTAGTGGCACTTTGCAAGAGTTCAGCATTCCCACTTGGAAGTGGGAAGAGGTGAACATGAATTTTGTGACAAGGTTGCCCCATTTGCATCATCAGCATAACTCAATATGGGTTATCATAGATAGAATGACCAAATCAGCCCATTTCTTGCCAGTTCATACTGTCTATATAGCCGAGGATTACACCAAGTTCTACATTAGAGAGTTGGTTAGGTTGTATGGAGTCCTGCTGTCTATTATTTCAGATTGAGGTACTCAGTTTACCTCTCACTTTTGGAAAGCTTTTTAGAAGGGTCTTGGTACCCAAGTTCATCTCAGTACAGCCTTTCACCCTTAGATAGATGGTCAGGCAGAGAGGACCATTCAGACCCTAGAGGACATGTAAAGAGCATGTATTATCGACTTTCAGGATAGTTGGGATGATCACTTGCCATTGATTGAATTTTCCTATAATAACAGTTATCCCTCCAGTATTCAGATGGCTGCATTTGAGGCTCTCTATAGGAGGATATGTATATCTCCTATTAATTGGTTTGAGGTAGGTGAGACAGTATTGATAGGTCCAGATTCAGTGTTTGATGCCTTGGAGAAAGTTCAGTTGATCAGGAAGAGTCTTAAGACAGCCCAAAGCTGACCGAAATCATATGCAGATGTGAGGAGAAGAGATCTTGAGTTTGAGGTTAGATATTTGGTATATTTGAAGATCTCTTCCATAAAAAGTGTGAAGAGATTTAGCAAAAAAAGGAAGCTTAGTCCCCGATATTTAGGCCCTTACAGGATCTTGAGTCGTTTTAGAAAAGTAGCCTACGAGCTTGAGTTGCCTGCAGATTTGGCATCAGTGCATCAGTGTTCAATGTCTTGTTACTAAAAAAGTGTATTACCGACCTAGATATAGTAGTCCTTTTAGAAAGTACGGGTGTTCAGGACAACCTTTCTTATGAGGAAATCCCAGTTGAAATCATTGATCGTCAGATTTGTAGACTGAGGAACAAAGAAGTTCCCTTGGTCAAAGTTCTTTGGCGTAATCAGTCCGTTGAGGGAGCCACTTGGGAAGCAAAAGCTGACATGTGTACCAAGTACCCTCATCTTTTTTCCGTAACTCAGACTCAGTTTAAGGTAACAGTTTTCCTTAGATTATCTCTTTTCCATCCTCAGTTCCAGCAATATAATCATCTTTCTGTCATTGCATGTATTCACAAATCAGTTCAGTCATGTAATCATGTTTTCAGTTATGCATGTTCAGTATGTGATTTCAATTTCCTCAATATTCTCAACTTAATTAGCCTCATTGGAGGACGAATATTCTCAAGGGGGACATATTATAATACCCTATATTAATCTTAGCTCTGTTCAGCCTATAACACATGCATAAGAGGCTTAGAACCTAAAAATTTAGCTAAGTGTTGGGGACTTAGTTTTATTTTTGGCCTCTTAACTTTGATGATTTTTGTTTTCTGATCCCGAGACGTAAGTTTTTGAGTTAATTCATGTTCAGGGGTGTAAGGAGCATGTCTCAGGGAAGTTTCAGATTTTTTGAATGAGTTTTGGGCTGTGTTTGGATTTTAATTCTAGCAGCTCAATGCGATTGCACCGCGTCACATTAGAATAGCTATAGCACCACAGGTGCATTGCAGTGATGTCCTAAGCGACATCCCAGTTACGAATTTAAATTGCAGAAGGGCAGTCTTGTCTTTTTCCATTTCCCTAATCCATATTAACATGAAATTTGATTTCAGTTAAGGCATATTTTGCCCAAAATCCCCAATTTTACTCTCAAATAAACCCTAAGCTCTTCCCTAGTTCATCAAATTAAACTCATTTTCTTTCAAGAAAAAAAATCAAGAAAACAAGTTCCCAAATTCAAGAGTCTCTAAGGGAGCTTAACGAATTGTGTTTTTTTTCAAGGATTTAAGCTTTTAAGGTACGTTAGATGATCATTCATAGGTCCTTATAACCTGTGGAATCCTAGAACCCAATTTCAAGATTAAAGTTATGATTCTTTTACTTGTTATTGTGAGTTATCTTCATGAAGCTATTATGAACTTGGATTTCAAATTATGTTTGTCATGTGGTTTCGTTGGAATTAGCCTTGACACATTTGAATAGTGCTTATTCGCTTTTTAAATCTTAATCCATGATTTTATTATTGCAATTATGCTATTATTACATGTATAAACTATTTGCATGCTTAAGCCCATGAATTCCGAGTGTTTGATGAAATGCCTAAATGATTGAGTTTGAAAAATGACTACTTATTATGGTTTTTCAAAGTTTTAATATGTCCTATTGTTATTGTTATCGAGTCCTGGGGGTTATGAATACCCAAAATTTAGTTGTTTTACCTAGTTTTCAGTATCTACAAAATGATTTCAGTCATACCATGAGCAACATCATTCAGTCAGTTAATACGGTCAGTTGTGGGTTCAGTTAAGCTTAGTCCAGTCGAGTGATTAGTTCCAGTTTAATTGGGAGTAAGATTCAGCACCAACCGAACCCAGGGGTGGGCGCATTCCTACCAGGTTAGGGTGTGACCCTTAGTAGTAATCCCTGAGTTACAGAACTACGTAGCCAGTATAGGTAGAGATGTCTTCCTGCCAGTTTAGGGTTGACACGAATCTCATGAGTACTCTTGCCAGATTAGGATGACTCTTTAGTCCTTTGGGAAACTAGTTTAGTAGATCCACACAACTATTGTCCATACCCTTAGCATGTACTGACAGCCTTCCAACTGGGGTTACAGGTTGGACTTCGATTAGCTCTGATTGGGGCATGTCGGTTAGGTGATACCTCCCATAGTGTCAGTACAATATTCAGTATGATTCAGTTCAGGTTTGCATTGACCTTAGAATACAGTTATCAAATATTCACTTAACAGGTTTCAGTATTTTAGTTTACAGATTATTTTAGAATTATGCTATATACTTGGTCATGCATTTTTAGATTTTACAGCATTTATGCATTCATATCAGTTATTCAGTTATCTCATGCTATTCATTCTGTCATTTATTACTTATGCATATCAGTCTAACCTAATCTAGCATACTAGTACATTCAAAGTACTGACCGCATACTCGTTTCTTGCACTATGATGTCTCATATCATAGGTTCTAGCACTCAGGTTCCCTGATCGTTGACTCAGTATGATACTTATTCCCGAAGCCCTCAAAAGGAGTGTGAGTAGGTCAGTTTTCAGTTCATGGGAGGGTGGATTAATGAATGACTGCTTTAGCTCTATCGACAGAGGAAATAGGTTCCTAAAGAAAGGAAAGCCACCCCCGATCGAGCTTTCTTATGCTTATGACTGGCATTCTCGGGGACACCTACAAAAAGGAGTCTATTGGGGGAGATCCAGCCAGAAAGACTTATTGGATTGGTTATTCGCCCTCGGAAACAAGAAGTTCTAGTTCGAGAGGGATAATATCAACCACTTGACGCCCATCCGACACATCCGTTATGGTTATCTCATATCCCCCTTTGTCTTTTCATATGATTTTGCTTATTATACCTGCTGCTGTAGCATTAGAAACTGTATTCTTACTCTTGCTGCCGTCGGGATAAATCTGACCCCTTCCCCTGTTCCCGCCTACGTATATAGGATATTTTGAGAAGTGAACATGGTGAGTCTTCATATTTTGAGGATCGATTATGTTTATTTCAGTTTAGTAGTCAGTTGGAGTTAGTTGGGACCTGTCCCATCAACTCTTATTCAGTCAGTTTTAGAGGCTTTTGGACACTTCAGTCAGTCAGTCAGTTTGTCGTTACTTTTATCAGTTTTCAAATAGTTGTTTTCTGACAGTCATTTTCAGACTTATGATTCAGAAATGTTTTAGTATTTAAAACCTTATGGAGTATTCAGTTATTCCGCATATGTGTATTTATTATTACTATTCAGTGCTCACAGCAGGTACCAATTCATGGGTTAGCTTGTGGTCTTTCAGGACCGTAAGCGCCGTTGTCACGACTAGGGGTAGCCTCGGGTCCTGACCGCTAGCATGTAACTCAGGGATAAAGGATGATATAATGCCATGAATCATAATACGAAAACTATTAAAATCTAGTGTACAACATCATATGCAATGCATACATATATATAAATCATATATCAGGAAAGAAAACAGGACTTAGCATGATCTTTAAAATCTTAACCTGTACTGTGTAGCTTGACCATTCTAAACCGGCACCCACGGGCTATATGGATTCAACTTCCCCTACTGAAAGGACCCCAATGCATTTTAGCCGTACGAACTAGAGAAAATTCAGGGAAAGCTAGAGCCATCAAGGCAATTAGCCATCCTAAAATATATATCAAGTGTAACACATGCACACGGTCATCAAGACCAAACCTCACGCTGGCAAATATGAGTTTTTCAATTTCAATCCCCCTGGATATCCACTATCACCGCTCAACTACACAACCCCCTTTAAGCCAAAATTAAAACATTTATCACATAACCCAACCATTTTATTAAGGAGTCAACCATTAAGGCATCATTAAGTGGTATCATCATACGGACTACAGCTTGAAAAGACCTCAATACCCCTCATCCTAATTAATTAAAACAAACTGCACATATTTTACATAGGGTCATGGCACGGACCCTATCGTAGAGGATAACCTCCGTGCCACGGACCATAACACGGAGATTATCCTCCATGCTACGAACCCTATAGCAGAGATTATCCTCTGTGACATAGGTATATCGCGGAGGCTCACTGCCTCCAGGGTCCAAAATCACCTCGAATCCCATGCAAAAATTCCGAGACTCTTTCGGGACACCCATTTAACATACCTAAACACAATTTTAGTCAAAAAATTGATGTTTCAAACTCAAGAAGGCCAAAAATTAAATGATTGAAATTTTGAGGGTGTTACATTTTGTTTAACAGATCATTTTATCCCAAATTCATTAATGACATGAATTTTTTTATTGGCCAACTAATAATTAATTTCCCCTAAAATTCCAACCCACCCTAATCTAATAACCTGATTCACTGATATCCCATGATTATTAGTCTCACCCTCAAGGAGGGATAAGAAAAAACTATAATTCAGGATGACTAATTTCGAGATGAGTTATTCCAGTTATTTTATCTCAACCAAACATAGGATAAACTCATCTTCTAAATTAATTTTGGAATTAGTTATCCTTATTACTACTACCAAACAAACCCTTAGTTCAGGTATTAATGCACGACTATGCTCTCTGGCTCACCTTTGAGATAAAATATATAATGTTATTTGTAATCTTTTGCTCGTCATTTCTTTGTATTTTAGATGCAAGATTGTGGGTGACTGAAATAAATTTTTCTGCTTAGTTATTCTAATTTTGTTTGTAAGTCACATTAAGATATGAATAAGAAAGCTTTCATGTGTTTAACTCTCAACCTCAGTTTTGCTTATTGTCATATATTTTTGTTAAAATGCTTTAGCAAATATTGCATATTTTCAGCCACTGATAATACTATCAATCCAATAATTAAACTGAGCTCACAATATTATCAAATTATGGCTCACAAGCTTGTTGTGAGATTGTGACTTATTATTTCATCTAACTAATATTTATTAACATGCAAGTAATGAAAACCACCACGATGTAGTAGTATGAGACCCCCTGCAACTGTTCTACAGTAATGAACTTTTACATTATAACTAGACAGATGGTATTCAGCTCAGATTCAGATAAACCTGAGCCTTTTCTTTCTTCTCTTTAGAAGACTATATTAACCAAATAAAACATGCACAATAGCAATTTTTCATTATTCTAAATTGATCTATTAAATACAAGAGAAAAATATCCTCAATAGGTAGACATTAAGGGCATTTTAAGCCTAATAGGTAGACAAAAAAGACATTTTAGATCCAATAGATAGACAGAAGATATTTTTACACTATTTCAGATAATTGAAGGGAATTTTAGGCCCTTTATCGTAAATAAAAAGTCCCATATCATCCTTTCACAAAGAAAGTTTAGAGCACACTAGGCTAAACAATATTCATGGCATCAACATCAGGGGTAAACTAAATAGAAGCAGGTAGAATCCTCTTTATCTAGTCGAGATCAATAGGATAGTAACATGATAAAATACTTCAATATTTATAGTCATAGTGAACTTAATCAGATTTTATCCATGATGAACTCTGTAAACTGGAATAAAGAAGAAGAACAAAGAATAAGAATGCAGAGAGAGAGATGATTTTAGATTGATGTCATTAATTGAATCTTGATCTTGTATTGTAAAATGTGTAGTTAGTATGTGTATATAGCTAATCATGGAAGGTTCTAGAGACTAACTACTTAACTAGCTTAATTAGCTACAAGATATAAAGTTAGTTACTAACTACTTTCCGAAAGTTAGTTAGTACTGTTTTCACAGTGTTAGTTGCAAGGGTTGAGCTAACTTTCCTTCTTTCAATACTACACCTCAAGCAAAGTAATCCAAAATATATTCAAGATTCCTAGCTTGGATATAAGCTATTCATGTTGAGCTTTGTTGAGCCCTTTAGTTAGTAGATCAGCTGGTTGTTCTCTGGTAGGAATGTAGTTAACTGATAGTAGTCCTTGATTGAGTTTCTCCTTTATCAAGTGACAATCTATCTCAATGTGCTTGGTTCTTTCATGATATATAGGGTTGGATGCAATTTGAATAGCTGACTTACTATCAGTATAAATCTTAGCTGGTTGTTTTACTTTAACTCCAATCTCTTTTAGCAATCCTTGTAGCTAGAAAAGTTAAGTAATAGTTGAAGAAATACTTTTATATTCAGCTTCATCTAAACTTTTAGAAATAGTATTTTACTTCTTATATTTACAAGAAACTATAGATTCACCTAACTTCACAAAATAGCCAGTAACTAATCTTCTTGAGAATGGATATAATGCCCATTATGCATCACAGTAAGCTGTAAATTTTTGGTTAACTTGACAGTAGTACTCCTTGTCCAGACTTCACCTTAATATTTCTGACTAACCTAGCAGTAGCATCCATGTGAGACTTCTTTGGTTGTTTTGGGAATTGGTTGAGAGTTTGAACAGTGTAAGAAATGTCAGGTCTGGTCATTATTAGATAAACAACTTCCTGATGAGTCTTCGGTAATGTAATACCCCATATTTCTCAAGCTTAACTTAACTCTCAATTCATGAGTTATCTAATATAAAAATTTTGAAACGCTTAGTATTTCTCAGTTTAGAGTATGTCATTGCGCAGGAAATTAAATTAGCTTTCCAACGATATAAAATTTCCCTAAATCTAATAACCGGGTCAGAAGTTATGACTATTTTAAGTTTCAGTCGTTAAACACCATAATTCAGGCTAGTAGCACATCGCGGAGTAAGCCAAAATGGCAATTGTCAATTTCTAGTAAGGTACCACAATAGCGGCGCGGCGTGCCAAAGTTTATTTTCATATTTGTCAATTTCTAGTGAACCAACTCGATTATACCGTGTCGCGCCGAGCTTCCAAGTCCCATCCAGTATTGCAACACGATTCCACCATATCACACCACCAGCCATATTCCCAGTTATCATTTTCCAGTGGCTTGCGCAATAGTGTCGCACGCATCAGGGCCCAAAATTGGGTTTTTCAGTACAAATTTTTAAGTCGTTCTCAGGGGTAAATGGGTATTTTTCCACGGCCCTAATTAGTCTAAACATGAAATTTACCCCTAAATAACCCATTATCTCATCATATATTCACTTTATTTAAAGATTAAGTCATTCTCTCTCAAAAGGGGCTAAACCCTAGCTTCAAGAAACAAGATCAAAAATCAAGAGTATCTCCAAGAACCTTCATGAATTAACAATCCAAGGTATGTTAAGTGTTCATCTATGGGTTCCTTTCACCCATAGAGTCCAAGAATCCTTTTTCAAAATACAAGATTGTTGAATTATGAACTTCTATGCTTGAATTGAATTGAATTCATGTTCATGTTATTATTGGGTTTTAGTCCATGATTAAATTACATGCTTTTATGAAATTAATCATTGTATGTATTGAATTACATGATCTTCATGATAAACCCTTCAATTTTCAACTTGATTGATGTAGCCATGATAACTATAATTTTGATTATTGTATAACCTAAGCATGCTCCCCATGTGTTTGATAAAATGCCTATGTGAATGAAATAATGCCATTATAACATGATAGCATGTATTCCCCATTCATGTATAAGTAGATGCATTACAAGTGTCTGATTAAATGCCTCTATGAGTGAACTATGGACAAGTATACATTTTTATAATTTTCAAAAGTATATTATGCTTTATTTTAGATGCTATCGCTTCCTGGGGGTATTTGATACCCGATAATTTAGCTGTGTGCCTAGAGCCAATGTCAGTTACAGAATCTCAGTCATGTCATGATCAGTAGTACTCTTAGTCAATTATAGAACTCAGTTAATTACCGAACTTAGGAAAACTCAGTAAGCTCAGTATCAGTTCAGTCCAGTTTAGTATACTTCGTTCAATGTCTTTCAGTTGGGAGTAGAATTCAGCACAAGTGAACTCAAGGATGGGGGCTCACCTGCCAGTAGAGGGTGTGATCCTTAGAACCAATCCTTGCATTCCAGAACTACGTAGCCAGCGTAGGTTGAGATATCAAACCTACTAGTTGAGGGTTGATGGGGTGCTTTAACCTGCCAGATAAGGGTTTCACCATTTTCATTAGAGTACCTATCAGATGAGGGTAACTCTTCAGTGTTTTTACCCAAGGCACGATACTGATACCCTTCCAACTGGCATCACAGGCTGCCCCAACTCAGTTATCTTATTTGGGGCATGTCTGTTAGATGATTACCTCTCACAGTCTCAGTCTCAGTCTTCAGAATATAACTCAGTTCAGTTCTACAGAATTAGGACTATCAGATACAGTCAATCAGTATCAGTAACTTCAGATATCAGTTACTTAGTATCAGAACTCAGGACTTAGCTTCAGACAAACTTATTCACAGTATTTATTTATATGTACATTAGTGCATACTCAGTTTTTATAGCAGAATAAGTTACCCATGTACTCTCCTGTTCAGTTACTTAATATCATACAGTCAGATATTGTTCATGCATATGAACCCTTGCATTCAGTCTTACCTCATCTAGCATACCAGTACATTCCACATACTGACGCATACTCTTTCTTTGCGTTATGATGTCTCATATCATAGGTTCGGATGCTCAGGTTCCCGACCGTGCATAGATAGACTCAGATTTAGCTAGCAGCAGTGATTAGCAGTGAGTTCTCATCATTCGAGAATATTTTTTTATTTCATTATTTCAGTAGACTTAGTATTTTAGTAGATAGAGTTAGTTAGGAGATTGTTCCATCAACTCCACTTTCAAAAAGTTTCAGTTAAAGGCTTTTCAAACAGTGTTCAATTTTACAGATTGTTATTTCAATTGATACACTTTATCAATATTTATAGATTTTGAACCTTATGGCATTTCAGCCTATTTTTTGCATTTATTACAGTATCATGTTTCAGTGCTCACAGCAAATATCAGTCATGGGTTAGCTTGTGGTCCTTCGGGGTCGTAAGCATGTATAGTCTCTGGGGTACAGACTCGGGGCATTACAGGTAACCTTGTATATTTGTTGGTGGATCATCCATTTCATGCTCCTGGTTGTAGACATGATCATCATATTCTCTTATTGTGAACTTAATATTTATGTCAGTAGGTGTAGCAGTTGGTTTATTTGCTCTTAATCCCATCTCAGAAATAATTTCTAAGGCATATTTTCTTTGGTACATCAAAATGCCTTCCTTTGACCTGACAAACTCAATTCCTAAGAAGAACTTTAGCTCACTAAGATCTTTAATCTTGAAGGCTTGCTGAAGTTTTTCTTTTGTGTATTCAGTCATCCTCAGAGTGTCACTATGATCAACATGTCATCCATATAGAATAATACAATAATAATACCTTTATTAGTCTACTTTGTGTATAAATAATGATCAAGTTGACTTTGTTTGAACCATATCCTTATTAAGACTTCAGATAACTTAGCTTTCTACTGCCTGGAAGCTTTTTTGAGACCATTCAAGGATTTGAAAAGTCTGTATACTGGTTTTTCTCCCCCTGGCTCTTGAATCCCTGTGGCAAGTCCATGTAAATCTTCTCATATAGATCACCTTGTAGAAATGCATTATGCACATCCATTTGGTGAATGAAGTATCTCTGAGCTATAATTGTGAGTACTGTTCTGACTATTTTCATCATTACAACACGATAAAAAGTCTCTTGAAAGTCAATACCTTTTTGTTAGCTATAGCCTTTTGCGACCAATCTAGTTTTGGACCTTTTTATTTCACCAGTAGCTTTGTATTTTATTTTGAAAATCCACTTGCAACCAATAGGTTTCTTTCCTTCAGGTAAGCTAGTGATCTCCCAAGTTTTATTTCCTTCTAGTACTGTAATCTCCTCCTTCATTGCTTCTATCCACCTTGGATCTTTTACAGCTTTACTGTAAGTAGTTGATTCTGAAATTGTAGATGACTATGCAATATATGTCTGGTACTTTGGAGACAATGCCTCATAGGTCAAGTACTTCCCTAGAGCATAATGTTCTTCCTGGTGAATGTTTAGATAAACAAAATCCTTGAGCCAAAGTAGAGCTTTTCTGATTCTGGTGGTCCTTTTGCTGACAACTTATTCTTGATTTGTAGCCTGTGGTTGAGATGTGCTTTGAGTTTAAACGTGATCAGCCTATGGTATATGTTCTTGTATCATGTGATCATTAGTGTTCTCATTAGGTGTTGCATCGTGTGAGATTTCTATGTTCTACACTTCCATGTCTGACCAGTTGACTAGTGTCTCATTGAATTTTGTAGAAGTTAAATGTTGAGAATCATCCATTGGATCTTTAAAAAGGAATACATCTTCTCTGAAGCTTACATCCCTATTAATAAAGAAAACTTTATTAGTATGATCATTTAATAAATAACCCTTCTAGGTATTAGAATAGCCCATCAAAATGCATTCTCTAGATCTAGGTTGCAGTTTATCAGGTTGCTGAATAATCTTAGCATAGCATAAGCATCCTATAGTTCTCATGTGACCAATTTTTGGTTTCTTTCCATATAATCTTTAATATGGGGAAATATGATCTAACACAACTGTGGGGAGTCTATTGATGATGTACACAACTTCTTTAACACACATGCACAAAAACTTAATAGGTATTTCACCCTGAAATTTAATGGCCCTAATAATTTCCAATATGTGTCTATGCTTTCTTTAAGCCACTCCGTTTTGTTGAGGACTATAGGCACATGTATTCTGATGAATAATTTCTAATTTTCTACACAAAGTGGAACATACAGAGTTGACAAATTTAGTCCCATTATCAATTATAATGACTTTAATGTTTATATCAAATTGAGTCTTAGTAAGCTGAATGAACTGAGACAGTATTACACACACATCAGACTTAAGTTTAAGAAGGTAGATCCAAGTCATGCTAGAAAAATCATCAACTATTATCAATAAATATCTATTTCCTTCAAATGTGGAAACTCTATAAGGTCCCCATACATCCATATGCATCAATTCAAATGTAGAAGTAGATTTGATACAAGTAGTTGGAAAAGGAAGTTTGACTTGTTTTGCACAAGGATAGATTGCATATTCATTAATCTTTTTGAATGTTATACCACTAGTTATAGGCATTTTTTCCTAAGTACATGAGTAGAAGCATGTCCTAATATTTTATGCCATAACACTATGTCTAAGTTGGAATTATCAACTACAGAATCACAGACAGAATTAGGAATAAAATCAATAAGATTTGATCTTTTTTCTATCATTACAGCACCATTGATAGTAGTAGTATTGGCAAAGATGTAGAGTCCATCAGCTTCTCTACCAATTCCCTTCACCTTCTCATTGTAGAGATCCTGGAACACACAAAGATCAGGATAAAAAGATATAAGACATGGTAAGTCTTTTGTAAGTTTAGAGACTGATAATAGATTAAATATAAACTGAGGCAAGTGAAAAATATTTGTGAGTGTATCAGTGTCAAATATATTGGTTGAACCAATATGTGTGACTAAAGATATGTCACCATTTGGTAAGTATACTTATTTTCGAGTACAAGTACTAGTTATGGATGATTCATTTAGTGCACTGAGATCAGCAACTATATGGTTAGTTGCACCAGTGTTTATGATCAATGGATCCGTATTGGTGGAGCCTGTTGACTCTAGAATTTTACCAGTTGCATGAGCTGAGTACTTAGACTTATCTTCTTTATTTAACAGTTGCAGAATATAAGTATACTACTCATTAGTAAATACACAGGGACGTGTTTGTGAAATAGAGCCTCATATCCCAGAGGTGACTATAGGATTGGAGAAGTTAGCTTGAGTTTGAGATGAGTGAACCACTTGACTATGTCCATGCCCTGCATTTTCCTCCCCAATACTACACAATGCATTTGCACTTGTATTGGTTTCCATTCTCTTCCTGAACTTGAAATCAGTAGGATAACCAATTACGTTCCAACAGTTCTCTCTGGTGTGACCCCTGATCTTGCATATATCACAATACAAATTTTGATTCTTCTTGAACTATATGTGTTATTAGACTCCACTTCTAAGAAATATTGTTGTGTCAGTACCTTTAGAATAGCCATTTTGGTCATTACTCCTTGTAAACATAACTGATTCATAACAAGTAATTGCAGGAGTAAAGCCGAGAATTCCTGTAGTAGCTCCTACTGATTTTTGACTTTCATCACTAATTACCATAGTATATGCTTGGTTAATAGATTGTAGTGGACTCATGAGTAAAATTTGACTCCTTGACTAACTATACGATTTATTTAACCTCGTCAAGAACTAAAATAGTTTCACCTTTTAGAGATGAGCAACATAATCTTTGGAACTCTCACAGTTACAACTAGGTATTGGAACCAGTGCCTCATATTCTTCCCACAGATCTTTCAGTCTTACGTAATACAGGGATACATAAGTTATTCCTTAAGACAATGTGGCAATTTCTTTGTAAAGATTGAATTTTATTGAACCATCTATCTTATTGAACCTCTCACGCAAATCATTCCAAATAGCTTGTGCACTAGTGGCATACATGATCCCACCTAATAGATTTTTGGCTACTACACTCATGATCCAAGAAAGTACTATTGTATTTACTCTTTCGAGTGGTTACTCATTTAAGAAGGAAATTTATCCTTAGAACATGAACCATCTACTATTCCTAACTTATTTCTTCCCAGCAAAGATAATCTCATAGATCAAAACCACATAGAGAAGTTTTCAATTCTAGTTAAATGAAAAGAGATAATTTATAGGCCACTTACATCTACTGGATGCAGAAATAGTGGATGGTTATAATTGATTCCCACTGAATGTTGAACCCCAGTTGCTTCACTGGCTGAATTGGTTGATTCTTTAGTATATACACCATTGTTAGAAGCCATCACTATATCTGTAAATTGTTTGCTTGATGTAATTCTTGTATGTGATCTTTATAGATTTTAGAGTTTGGAATTTGCAAAAGTAGAATATCAGTAATGAAGATGATTAAACAAAATCGATTGAGCTCTGATACCATGAACTTAATCAGAGTTCATCCATGATGAACTCTGTAAACTGCAATGAAGAAGAAGAAAGAAGAAAAAAGAATAAGAATACAAAGAAAGAGAAGAGTTTAGATTGATCTCATTGATTGAATCTTGATCTTATATTGTACAATGTGTAGTTAGCATGTGTATATAGCTAATCATGAAAGGTTCTAGAGACTAACTACTTAACTGACTTAATTAGCTACAAGATACAAAGTTAGTTACTAACTACTTTTAGAAAGTTAGTTAGCATTGTTTTTACAGTGTTAGTTGCAAGGGCTGAGCTGACCTCCCTTCTTTCAACACATAGATGCATAAATCATGACCTCCACAATTGAGCGTCTTCCTATACCTATAAAGCGAGGTCTAGTTGTTTGTAAAATAAATAGAATTGATCCTCAATTCAGGGAATTGGGTGATTGAGAGAGCAAAATCAGTGTTGGAGCTAATGAAGAATGCATGATTCCCAAGGGTACTGTCTAAAGTTAAAGTCTTTGTAAGGAAATTGATGATCCGAATTGTCCTCGGACAATACAAAATTCCCATCTTGAGGGTCAATACCAACAGTAATGTAGCGTGTAACAATAAAAAGATCATGGATTTGATGGTCATACACCAAGTAATCAAGATCATTACAATAGGATGACTTATGCTCAAGGTCATCATCATTGAGAAAAGAAATAGGTAAACCATTAGAGGGGCCTAAATCATCACAGTGAATGATAAACCTCCTAATTGGATCGCTATAAAGATCCCAAGCTTCAAGCTCCCTAAAGTGAGTGAGACCAAAAATAGTTTCTTTTGACAGTGGTAAATAAGTTGATTAAATTATCGTAAGGGTCCATCAGGGGGAATCCAACGATTGGGATCATGTCTGACTCTGCAAAAAGCGAGTTGTTCAAGGTCTCCGCAAATCACCATAGTTATGCAGTCGTCTTCCAAAGGAGATGAGATGAAAAAAACTATCTTTTCGATGATGTATTTAGATAACTACTGTGGGGTAAAGGGACGGAATTGAAAATTAAGAAAGCTTTGAATGGAAGCAAGTTTGGTATCACGAATGACGCCCTAAACAGAAAGAATAGTCTTAATAGATAGAAGGTTGATGTTTTTACCAGAGATAGGGTTAAATAGAAAAACTTGATAGTCTTTTTTATGTATATAAACAAGCCACCCCAAAAATAATGATCCCAAACAAATAGAGTCTATCAGGTTCCTCTTCTTATTGTTGTTGTTCAACCTCTATTACATTGATCTTCTTGATGATAAACAATCGGTTTCCATCAAAATAATTGGAAAATTATTATTTTGATTTGAATTGAAGTAAAGCAACAAAAAATCAAACGATTATTTATAGCGAGAAACTAAAGTCCCTAGTCTACTAGGATTTGGTTTAGGATTTTACCAAAGGTTTTGGTTTCTTTTTCACCCCGAAACCTGTTAACTTGTCTGTCTTTGTCTTTGCTACTCCCATCTGAAGAACTATAGTAAGCATAACTTATGCTTTGTTGACTTAGAAGAACCAGCCCCCACCTCCTATTTTCTTTCTTACTTTTCTTGCGAGGAAAGTAAAAATATTATCATTATTATTTTTATTTTTTTCTAAAATAAAAATATAAACTTCTTTCTTATTAGGCTCATTGAAGGAAAGATTTTGTACCTCTATAAAATGAAGATTTTTCTTGTCATGTCATAACACAATAGTAATATCCACTATGAAATTGAAATGCATAACATTAGATTAACAAATACTCTCCATCCATGTTTACTTGTTTACATTTGAGTTCTAGAGTTTGTCGCCACACCTTCAATTTAGCATTGACTTTGCTATGCATCAAATAAATCAAAACTATGTAATTCACAAATAACATATACCAAGACACTTTGTCTTGTACCACATTAATTCATCCATCAACAAGGCAGAGTGATAAGAAATAAATAGTACTTAAAAATACGTGTAAAATAGATATGAGATGATAAGTTATCTCTTGGTTTTCTAAACTATTCGACCTCTAGTTTTTGTATAATGGACCAGTAAAAATGGACGAAAAAAGTATACTATTTCTCTCTTTGGTCCAACCTAAATTTCCTTCAAAAAATTGGCATACTTATTAAGAATTGTTTAAAACATTAATTACGAAAATTATTTGATTGAATTATTTTTTACATGTTATCTCGAATTATCCTCCATTTCTTATTCGACTTTTTATTATTAAAAAGAAACAGACGGTAAACTTACTAACCAACGAAAATTTTTGGAAAAAAGATATGAGTAGACCCTTTTTAAAAGTAATGGCCCATGTTTGGGCCGTTAGGCATATAATGGTCAGTCGTCGCAACTAATTGCCAAAATATGTCGGGTCGGCAATACTATTGCCAATTAGTGGCCATTGTAAGTCAATTTCTCTCTTTATCCAGTCAGTGGCAATCCCTCTCAAGGCCCTTTCCCTTATTGGGCCATTTCGGCCCATAGATACAGTTTTTCTTTTTTTTTTTAGATTTTTTTTTAAATAATTCATATTTTTTAATTTCACTATAAGTTTCTTTTGCGCTAAAAATCTTCTTTAATTTTTTTTTTTAAAATATAATTGTATAATTATTTTATATAATACATATACCTATGTAAGATATATGTATAAAAACTAGATAAGATGTGTGTAGATATTGTATAATTATTGTATAAAATATGAATTTGTATAAAATATATGTAGAAACTGTATATAATGTGTATAAAAATTGCATTGTAGTTATGTAAAACACATATATGAATAGTAATTGCAACTAAAACTTGTATAGAAATGTGTATAGAAAATGTATAATTGTTGTATAGAATGAGTATAGAAAGTGTATAGTTATTGTTTAGAATATGTTTGTATATGATGTGTATAGAAACTGTATAAATATTGTATAGTATATGTATCTAAATAATTAATATTGTATCAAATGTGTACAAAAATGGTACAATTATTATTATGATGTGTATATAAATTGTATCATTATTGTATCATATGTATAGGATATCTATAGTAATTGTATACCTATTATACTGTTAAAATTAATGCATAAGTTAAAAGAATAGATATATTTTTAAGAAAAAACTGCAAAATAAAGCATAAAGACAAATCAGTGGAAAAAAAATAGTGAGTTTTTATTTCTAAGAAAAGTGTAGTAGTGCATTTAGAAAAATGAGAAGATTAAATTCTACTTTAGTAAGAAAATGGAAAGCTATTTTTTAAGAAAGAAAAAATGGAACAACAAAGTGTTAGAGAAAGAAAAAGAAAAAGAAAAGGAGATAAAGCAACTGCCAACGAAATGGCTAGAATTAAGAATTAGTTTCAGCGGCTGGTTATTAATATGGATGTGTAATGAAATATAAAGAAAAGAAGAAGAATAGAGAGAGAAAAGAGAGTCATTATTATTTCTCTTGAGGATAAATTACAATGAGGGAAAACCCATTTATTTATAAGGAAAAGTTAATCTTGGGATTTATAACTTTTCCATAAATAGACATACATAATATATGGTAAAGTAGGTATTCAATATATATGATAAAGTAGACATTCACTTTATATGGTACATTTATAACACTCCCCCTTGAATGTCTAATTGATAGATAATGTGTCTCGTTAAAACCTTGCTAGAAAAACTCAGTGGAAAAAAATTTAGTGAGGAAAAAGGAGTACACATCTCTAAAAATACGCATATAGGTTACCTCATTAAAAATCTTACAAGAAAAACTCAGTGAGACAAAACCTCAAAAAGGAAAAAGAGTACAGCACGTATTAACTTTCCCTAATGAGAACATCCTTGAGCCTTTGCATCCCAATCTTGTGCACCATCTTCTTGAAAGTTGCAGTTGGAAGAGACTTGATGAATAAAATCAGTCACATTGTCACTTGAACGAATTTGTTGGACATTAATATCACCATTCTTTTGTAGCTCATGTGTGTAGAAAAGCTTTGATGAAGTGTGCTTCGTTCTATCTCCTTTTATGAATCTCCCATTAAGATGTTTTATGTATGTTCCATTATCTCTTTATAAAATTGTGGGTACATTGTCACATTTCAAACCACATTTTTCTTGAATGAGATTTATCATGGATCTCAACTATACTCATTCTTGGCTTGTTTCATGAATAACTATTATCTCAGCATGGTTCGATGAAGTAGCTAGATAGACTGTTTTGTATATCTCCAAGATATGACAGTATCCCCACATATGAACACATAGCTTATTTAAGATCGAGCTTTATACGGGTCAGATAAGTACCAAACATCAGCATAACCAACAAGACCGGGACTACAATCTTTAGAATAAAATAAGCTCATATGTTTGATCACATTCTGATGTCTCCTAGTAGGAGCAGAACTTATATACCTTGCTAACAAATTACCTAAAAAGGCTATGTCATGCCTTGTAGTATTTGCGAGATACATTAGTGCACCACTTGCACTAAGATATGGTACTTCATCACCAATCTAATTCGGTATATTTCTCATTTCAGCAAATAATTTATTGCTTTTAAAAACTCTCCAAGAGTTTCAATACTTTTCAAGCTTTAAGCTTGCACAATATAAGGATTATACATAAGTTTCCCAGAAACTTTTATATGTTTCAAACATTTTGAATCCTTAGTGATACAAGTATGATCATGATCATGACACTTTTGAGTATTTTTAAAGACTAGTCACTAAAGGGCCCTTTTGTCATTTTGTCTATTATTGTAATGTAGTATAAATAGAACATTATAGGGTTTATTTCTTTGGTTTTCTTAAGATATTGAAGAACATTTTTCTTGTGAGAGGGAGAGCTCCCAAACCGAAACTAGGGCTTAGACAAGTGAGGTTTCACTTGTGTTTGCATTTGATTAGAAACTTGGGTGCTTAAGACGTGATCCCTTCTCTTGTGTCTTTGTAAGAGTTAGGTGATTGAAGTGTATAGTGTTAAGGGTCCAAGAGTTTAACATGTTCTTGTGTTCTTAAGATTATATCTTTATTTGTCTATCTATCTATCTTTATCTTATTGTAATCTTCTATTTCGTGTAGTTCTTATTTTTTGTAAACTCAAGTCGTGTCTCTTCTTGTTGTTATCATGTTGTGTTGTTCATCTTCTTATTGTTGCTACAATAGTTTGGTTGGCTGATTTGGTGTGATAAACACCTTGTAATCCCTTCTTTCTTGTTCTATTTAGTGAATCCGAGAGTGGTCTCCTAAAGGATCCTTGGCTCATTGAGTTTGTGGACTGTTTTGGGAGTGTATTTGTGTATTTCTTGGTTTATTCTTGTATCATTTAGTATCAAAGTAAGGTTTTATTTTGTTCCAACAAAATCAATCTTGGGATTGGTATCTTGAAAATTAAAAAAAAAAAGAGGGAAATAGAAGAAAAAAAGGAAAAAGTTATTGTTCACATTTTTAGGGTTTTTAAAAAACTTAATTTTTGTGTATTTCGTGTGTTTCTAGTATTAGATTTTTTTTCCTAACACTATTAGAGTCTAGAAATTGAAAATCCTAACAAAAAAGAAGTGTCAAAATCGAAAATCCCCAAAAAAAATACTAAACCCGTTTTTGACCCTAGGTCAAATTTTGAATTTTTGATTTTGTGTGTTTCTTGTGTTTTTAGTGTTAAGATTTGTGTTCGCTAACACTATAGGAGTATAGGGTTCAAATTTAAGCTAAATTGGAGGTTATTTGAGCCATCTACCACTGTTAAGCTTGAGTTTGAAGAAACTTGAAGGTAAGATCTCATTGTAGGAGGTTGTTTTGAACTCACGTGTGTTCTGTTTTGTAGGATTTGTATTGTATTGTTGTGTGTGCCGTTGTGGACTGATTGGGTGTCTTGATTGGACTATAACTTGAAGGGTTAATTTTTGGTACCATCACAATGGAACCCGAGGCTTCAAATGCTCATATAATGGACAATAATGCCATCAATCTCATTTTGGCTCGCCTTGAAACTATGTCCCGAGATGTGGCTAAGTTGAATGTGGGTCTTGAGAAATTAGATACGGATGTGACATCAATGAGTGGGAGATTAGAATGTGTGGAAAGCCAAAGGAGCCGACCTTCCACCCCTCAAAACATTTTCCTAATTAATACTCCTGAGACCTTGAACCAAATGTTATATCCACCAATTGTCACAAATCAAACCAGTCTTTACTCCCAAAGTCGAGAAAAAGATAGACCAAGCCATCCTCCACTCCACCAAGTCCAAAAAGAAAGGCTTGGAACCCAAATATCACCACCAAACCCTAACCTTCCCATCCAAACTCCACTTGACCAAAGACCTCACTATCTAAATCCAATCCCACCACTACAAGCTCCACTTAACCCAAATAGACCTATCCATGTTGAGGGCTATGGTAGGGGAGGAAAACATGATGGTTATGGTCTGTATGATGATGTTTACTTGAGGGAAAAAAGAATGAGGGGTAGACATAGGGAGTTAGTCCGAGAGGTGAGAGATGACCACCCAAACCGAGATGTAGGTCTCAATTCCATCAAAGTGAGCCTTCCCATTTTTAAAGACGAGAGTGATCCCGAAGCCTACTTTGCATGGGAGTCTTCTTGTGATAAGATCTTCTAACTTAATGATCTCACCGAAGAAAAGAAAAGTTGTTATGCTATAGCTCACTTCGAAGGGTATGCTAATACATGGTGGGAGTATGTTAAATGGTTTGGGAATGAGATGATTGGGGGACAACCTCCTCCTTGGTTTCGGTTGAAGAACCTTATGTGGCAAAGGTACTTGCCCGAGACTTATAGGCATGAGCTCCTTGCCAAATTGTATAATTTGAGGCAATGGAGCAAAAGTGTCATGGCTTACTACGATGAATTTCAACAATTGATGTTGAAACTTGACCACTAAGGCGAGCAAGTAAGTCATGACATTATGCGCTTCAAGATTGGGTTAAACAAGGACATCTCTACTCGCATGACGCTTCACAAATTTGATACCATAGATGGCACTTCCATACGACTTTAGAGGTTGAGAGGGAGAACAAAGAGAACTCATTCATGGCTACCCAACCCGAGGCCACCAAGGCTATCCAAAAACATCCTTCAAGGTATGAAGGTAAATTGAATTCTACTTCTAATCTCAAGGGGTTTCAATGCTTCAAGTGTCAAGGGTGGGGGCACAAGGCTAGTGAGTGCCCAAATTGGAGGAATATAATCCTAAGAGAGGGTAGATTGTACTATCTTGGAGAAGGGGTGGGCAATGAATCAATTGAGAATGATGACAAACCGCAAGATGGAGAGCAAAAAAAAGCTGAAGTGCAAAATAAAGAGTATGTAGAAGATGTGTGGCCGTAAGAAGGAGATTGTAAAATGCCTTTGTAAAAGAGGTGATCCTGTGAAGACTAGTATGATCATAATCATGACACTTTTGAGTATTTTTTAAGACTAGTCATTAAAGAGCCCCTTTGTTATTTTGTCTATTATTGTAATGTAGTATAAATAGAACATTATAGGGTTTATTTCTTTGGTTGTCTTAAGATATTGAATAACACTTCTCTTGTGAGATAGAGAGCTCTCAAACCAAAACTAGGGCTTAGACAAGTGAGGTTTCACTAGTGTTTGCATTTGATTGGAAACTTGGGTGCTTGAGATGGGATCCCTTCTCTTGTGTCTTTGTAAGATTTGGGTGATTGAAGTGTGTAGTGTTAAGGGTCCAAGATCTTAACATGTTCTTGGGTTCTTAAGATTATATCTTTATTTGTCTATCTATCTATCTTTATCTTATTGTAATCTTCAATTTTGTGTAGTTCTTATTTCTTGTAAACTCAAATCGTGTCTCTTGTTGTTGTTATCATATTGTGTTTTTCATCCTCTTACTGGTTCTACAGTAGTTTGGTTGGCTGATTTAGTGTGATAAACACCTTGAAATCCCTTCTTTCTTGTTCTATTTAGTGAATCCGAGAGTGGTCTCCTAAAGGGTCCTCGGCTCATTGAGTTTGTAGACTATCTTAGGAGTGTGTTTGTGTCTTCCTTGGTTTATTCTTGTATCACTTAAAAGGTTTTCATTTAAATTTTATCTAGTGACAATATTAACATTTTATGGGTGATATCTTCAAGTATTTGGACTGCAAATCAAATAAGTTTTACACTTACCAAGATGCATCCTTTCATGTCACTTAATAATATTTTTACGTCAGCATGCTTAAATAAACGTAGAATTCAGATCCCCGTAATCCTTCACAATATTGCACTAATATTGTATCAAAGATATCATCGACAGTTTCTCATTTGTATCGGTTTGCAATGTGACATAACATTTTGATATCTCAACACTTTATTATTTTCAGATACCTGAACCTTTCATAAGGTTTCATGAAGTGTTATGTCGTAGGCTCTTCAAGAGCACATTGCCTTCTTGTTATGATTATTTACTCCTTATCCTTTTCAAGGTTTATTTCATGTGGAATCATTGTTCCACCACTTTTCATGCATTCATAGACTTTGTCCTTTAGGGACATAAGGTAGGAGCACTTGCAGCTTAAATATGAGATGCTTTCAGCATTTGAATTGAATTATCTTTTGAATGAGGATCTGATGATAATTTCTCACATATTTCTTAGTTGCTTATAATCTCCCCCTTATGTAAGAAAAACTAACATATATCCTCCATCTTCTTTGAGGAATCTATCTTTGTGCATCATAGTATATTCATTAATTGTATACCGCACATCAAAACTATTAGATGGAATACTTGGTTCCTGACCTTAAACCAATTAAGAGGTAAGAAATAATCATAATTTATTGGTCTAATGCATACAAGTGTTATTGTATGCAACATATCATATTTCATACCAACACATAAAGCTTTGTTCTCACTAGTAATGACTTAGCTATTTATCGAAGGCATTCAATGTCAAACCATCATCATCAAGATGAATTGTGTTGATTAGTCAATCTGAAATTTATGCTCTTAAATTAATTTTATTGAACAAGAAACTTTATGAATGTCAAACTGCAGGCTGACAATAAATGTACAAGTGATCATCTTATATCGATGCATCTTAATAGATCACATGACTGGTGAACGGGCCCATATTCATCTTTTATACTTTTCAGATTTTACGGAATTCAATCCCAAAATTAGTTGGTCCAACCAACTTATCATAAGAACAAGCAACATTAAAAGTAATGAATAATTTTCTAATTCTTCAATATATGTTCAATACTCAGTATACACATTTTTGGAATGTCACAATCGTTCATGTCAATTTATGAACTTTTATTCTAGCAAACTCCAAGTTTACCATGACATGTACCTTTTTACTTTAGTAAATTTCAGATTTACTATTACTTGAATAAATTTCACATTTACTACTTTAGAAGTAGATTTCAAAATAATTTTTCTCAATTATTCAGCCTCTTTCGAAGGTGAGTTGTAATATCATCACAAATAAGTGCACGTTTGCATTAATAAGCTTCTCATTCCTCAGGAATAAAATATAATTGTGTCTTAAGCCTATCAAATTTTGATAGCTTATAAACTCTTTCATGATATTGCTACTTTAGGAGCAAATCAAAGCATACATATGGTGGTAGAGAAATTTTCTCTAACATATATTAAAATCATTATAAACGTGTCAAAATATTATCACTTTTAATAATTATTATCATATTGTTCCTCCATACTTATATTCGTACGTTGAATCACTTGTCTTCTTTCAGACATACTAAGCATTGATACCACATTCACTTCAGGGAATGGAGCTTATTCAATAAGACATGTTTCTTTTATGACTTTTCACAAACATACATTATTTTGCCTTAGTCATTATTATATCAATAATATGGTGCATTGAGATTCAAACTCGATGTCTTATCTATATAAAGGCGTCTTAGACAACAAATCGATGGGGTTTGAACCCAATATTTTATTTTCATAGCGTATGCATTCATATCTGCTTTTGGGAGGATGACCATCTTTAAGTGGTCATATCTTTCTTTTAGGCTATTCCACAAAATAAGTGGATCCTTAGTAGCAAGGTATTCAATTTTCAAAATTTCACCAAGATGATGACGCAAGAAAATCATAGCCTTAGCATGATTTTAATTAGATATTTTTTTTCTTTCTTTATGGCATCTCTAAGGCCCATAGCATCTAAGTGGATTTCAGCATCCAACACCCATGAGAGGTAGTTCTTGCTTAAGGCAACGAACTCAAGTTTTGTAAGATTATTAGTCGTATGAAAAGAAATAAAATAATACCTTAGCGTTCAAATTCGAGACGGCAGAGTCTCATGCTGATAACGTGTAATGAAATATAAAGGCAAAAAGAAGAATAGAGAGAGAAAAGAGAGTCATTATTATTTCTCTTGAGGGATGGATTACAATGAGGGAAAATTTCTTTATTTATAGGGAAAAACTAACCTTGGGGTTTGTAACTTTTTCATAAATAGACATATACAATATATGGTAAAGTAGGTATTCACTATATCTGGTAAAGTAGACATTCACTATATATTGAACATTTATAACAAGATGACTATTTTGATGGAATTATTTTACATTAAAGTGCTATTTTTGTTCTTTTTTCAAAAAATTTATTATGATTGAGGTCCAACCAACAAAAATTGTATGAGACTTCATTGCCTTTTTGACACATGGAGCAGTGGGCCATCTATTTATTTTACATCTATAGTGAGAATAACAAGAGAGAAAATATATATAGAATAATTGACATCGGTCCCATCAAGCATAATTCGTTGAGTTAAATAACTACTTTTTTGTTTCATTTTATTTTACTTTTTAAAATTAATTAATTTATTTAGTAAATTAAAAGAATTTTATTATATTTTTAAAATATTACCCTTAGTTTAAATAATTATAGTACTCTTACATTCATTTGTACTTGTAATTTATTTTGAAAATTGATTCTATTTTTACTTGTTATTTTGATATATCAAGAAAACTATTTTTTAAAAAAATATTTTACTTTTTAGCATTAATTATTTATTCTTCAAGTCATTTTTAATACTAAGCATCAATTAATAAGAATAGTGGTAAAATAAATATGTTAATTATTTTTTTAATGACATGCCAAGTCAAAATTGAATAAGTAAAAATATACATAGGGCTATAAAATATAAAGTAGAGAAGAACAAAAGTAGAGAGAGAAGAGAGAGTAATTCTTTTTTCTCTTTGAGGGATTATATTGGGGTCTTTTACAAAGAAGAAAATCCTCTATTTATAGGATAAATTACTCCTAGTTTCGCTCTAAAAGATAGACATTTCCTATCCTGATATATATCAAATAGATCTCATCTATATTCTTGATAGACATTTACTATAATGTAAATACATTTATAACACTCTCTTGAATGTCTAATTGATAAATAATGTGTCTCATTAAAACCTTACTTGAAAAATCCAGTGAAAAAAATCTAGTGAAGAAAAAAAAGTACACATCTCTAATAATACGTATAGGGACTCTGGATTTCTTTCTGCTGGTTGCCTCATTAAAAACCTTACAAGGAAAACTCAGTGGACAAAATCTCATAAGGAAAAAAGAGTACAACACGTATTAACTCCCCCTAATAAGAAAATCCTTGAACCTTTGCATCCTGATTTTGTCCATCATCTTCTTGAAAGTTGGAGTTGGAACAGACTTCATGAATAAATTAGCCACATTGTCACTTGAACGAATCTGTTGCACATTAATATCACCCTTCTTTTTTAGCTCATGTGTATAAAAAATTTGTGGCAAAGTGTGCTTCATTCTATCTCCTTTTATGAATCTGTAACGCCCTCAAACTTTGGCTATATTATTTTTGGTCTTTCCATACTTGAAATTTCAATTTTTGACTCAAATCATGTTCAAGATGTTAAAAGGGTAACCCGAATGAATTTCAAAATTTTTGAATGGGGTTCGAGGTAGTTTTTGGATGCGGAGGCAGTGAGCCTCCACGAATGCCCTGTATCACGGAGGCTGGTGCCCGTGATAGGGTCCACGGTACGGGGGTAGGTTCCGTGATATCCCCGCATCGTGGAGGCTGTGTTTCCTGCGGTTCTATTCAAATGTCGTAGAGGAAATTTTTGGTCATTTTCCCTTTATAAATCAATCCCCACGACTTAAAACATATTATAAGCGTTATGTCATCTTAGAAATCCCTAAGTGTTATTCCATAGGTTAGGAGAGAGAAAACACCTAGGGTTTGAGAATTCCAACATCTAAAGGGTCAAATTTCTCTACGTTTTCATCGTTATTGAGGTATGTGGGACTATGCTAAATCTCATGGGCATAAGATTTAACTTTTTTACAATCTTTAGTGTATATATGTATGTACGTATTATGAGTTTTGAAATTGTTAAAGAACATACATTGGGAACCCCGTTTTATGATGAAATCTTATTTAAACTATGGAGGTTTTCCCTAAACTTGAATTATGATCATGTGTATAAATGCAATGGGTTTTGAGAAGTTATAAGAGAGTATGATTTGCGAAATTCCCTCTCTTTTTATGAAATTCATTATCTTAACGTGTTGTGGTTGTTTATATGAGTAGTTAAAAGCTTGAGTTTAAATGGTTCACAATCAATTATGGATTTGCATTGCATTATAACCTAATGAGAGGGTGTTTTATTAAGTTATAAATTCTTTTGTATCTTAATGGAGAAACTACATGTGTTTGATGAAAAGACGACCACCCTATGTGACGGTACTGAAAAGGGAGTATTTTGCATGATTTTTACATGTTTAGAAATAAGAACTGTCTAATATTGATTATATGTTTTGGTGGACCAGTAATCTGTTTTTGAAAGAAAAGACTAAGACATAATATGACATGGCTTATATGACTTGCAAGCCTTGGTATGTCGATATCAAAGTAGATAAATACCATGATAGACTCAGAATAGAATCGACTGTAGACTTTTCAGATTTTAGGTCATGACAACTCAAAGCCCAAAATTGTATTTTTCGATGCGGGTTTATTAGAAGAAGATATGTCATCAAAGAGGCATATTCTGTTTCATGACAAGCTGTAGTATAAACACATACTTATTGTTTATCACGTACCCTAATTCTTACAAACTCGGATTGGGAGCTTGGCTGTCGAGTTAAGAACGGACCCATATAGCCCGTGGTTAATCAGAATTATAGGGTGTATTACCTAGCTCAGAAGTAAAGTAAAGAGTTGGGTCAAGGATTTACAAACATGAATTGAAGCTCTTCATATTATGCCAATGTGTTTCAATTTACTTTATGTTAACTTGTTTTATGAGATGTTATCACCTACGTTATATAAAATATATGTTTTATTTCTTGGATTGTTCTACATAACAGTACTTTTGAGTATTGACCTCCTATATTTTAGGTTCTGAGGCAGAGTCCTGTAGTCCCACAAACCAATAGATTATTTCTAGATATTCAGAGGTGGTGAGCCTCCCTTACATCGGAAGGCATCTTTTCCATGTGTTGTTCTCACTTTAGTTTTACGGTCCGACCAAGGGATTTGACCCAGTTTAGACAAACTAGTATGTTCAGTTCAGTAGAGGCTTCGTAGATTGTCTTAGATGGATTTGGGTTTCCATATGATTTAATGTTGAAGAGTTTTTAAATTGATTATCGAACTAACATGATTTTAATTTATCTTTAGGATATTTATTTTAATTATGCGTTATGTTGATGATTTCACAACCCGAACTAGGGCCTGGCCGTGATGGACATCCCGAACCATGAAGGCCCAAACGTCCTACTCTATCTGGTGGTCATGAACAACATTCATATAATAAGAGAAGATGTGGAAATACAATTTGATACAGAAACATGGTCATTAAATCTGAGATTCAAGACATAAGAACGAAAGCTACAATTTAAAACATCTGAATAAGATCTGACTCAGCCTGCAAAATCTCTACTACATCACAAAATTATTCTGAAAACTGGGACATAGCCCCCAGTAGACCAAAACAATGGAATAACATAATCTGAAATAATAGTCCTTTTGGAACAAAGAAGGCTCGCCACTGCACGAATTACTTCTATCTGGAATCCTCTACTGATTAGCCGGACCCTTGGACTGAGCCTCCAAACCTGGGAGGTAGGGGGTCAATACAGATGTACTGGTATGTAGAGCAAATCCAAAATAATAATTTATATTCAACATATATGAGAGCAATTTAAAACAGTTCATAAACATATCATACAGTAAGAAATCTCATGGGCATTTTTGAAAGACTCTGTAAAATCATCTAAACTCTGTGACACTCTTTGTTTTACTTTTGCGCTAGGTGGTATACCCTACAACTCTGAAATTCCACGGGCTATATGGAATCTACCATTGACTCGGCGGGGAAGCCTCCAACCCAAGTGTGCCGCAAGGGTTGGAGTCTCTGACTCTGCTACGCCACACGGCCATTGCCAGCATAAACATAATATACCCAGATCGGCAAATCACGGTTTTAGGCTAAGAGTTACTTGAGCTCTAGCCCTCTTCAGGAAACCACCTTGCTCTCTTTATGCCCATTTTTAACTCTTTAAGACATGCATTCTCTGAAAATATACTCTGAAAACTATAACTCTATTATGGCATACATTTATATGGTATCGTCATACCATTGACTTGTAAGTCACATCTCTGAGCCATTTTTAGCATATTCCCATCTCTATTTTCAAAACATAAATTCGGGATCACCATATCAATAAATCATTTCAAAGAACTCTTTCTCTAAAACTCATGTAAACACATGTATGCAACTCTCTTTGTCAAACTTTCAATGATGCAGGGTGGTCATGTCAAAGCTCTTAATCTCATGCAAATCTTTCTCTTTTAACAAAATATATTTACATCAAGAAACACCCTCTCTTAAATATCTAAATCGTGATCAAAATACTATGGTATTTGAGTAAACTATTTTCAAGTCATAAATCATGCATTTCAATTAATCACCATAAGATCATAAACATAAAGTTATCACAAGAGAGGGATTTTTAACTATTTGTGCTCTCAAACAAATCTTCAATTTCAAGTTTCATACATATACTTATATGTGTAAATCAATTTAAGGGGCTAAGGCCTAAAGACCAAAACAACAATATCATTAAACATGCATAAGGCATAATAAAATCATGGATCTCGAAACTCCTTTAACAAATTCATGCTTGATGATTTTAAAATAATAATTGGGTGTTTTTAACAAGCCCATGTAGTTTTAGGATAAACCCCACGTACCTCAATTTAAAAATTTTATGGATGATTCTTGAAGCCTGCGGTTTGGAGATTGCAAATATTCAATCAGTTTCAAAAATCCACGGTTGAATCTTGAGTTATTTGGGTTTTTAGTTTGAAATCCTAGAGAGTGTTCTTATGAATTTTTGAAGAAAATATGAATAATGTGGTCACTTGGGAGAAAAATCCCGTGTTTAAGCTGACAAGGGGGTGAAAATTACCTAATATACCCTTAATGAGATGGAATAAAATATAACTGGGAGCCCAATTTTATGGGCCACCGCGATGCGCCACTATCGTGGTGGCTCACTGGAAATTAACGAATGGGATTATTGGGGTTACTGCGATGCGGAGCCATCGCGTTGTACCACTGGTTAGGACCCAAAACTTCAGCGCGACGCGCCATAATCACGCTATGCTACTGGAATTTGACAATTGTTAAATAGACTAGCTCCGCGAGACGCCAAGCACCAAAATGATGGTATTTTATGACTAGGACTTAAATTAGCCATAACATCTTGCCCGGGTATTGGATTTAGGAGAATCTTATATCGACGGAAAGCTCATTCAATTTTTCACACTACATAATTGATTGACATGGAAAATTTACATAGGATTTATAGCTTTTGGATCATCTACACATAGAAATAACGGTTTTTGTTCTAGCCCAAAATATGGGGTGTTACATTATCTCCCCCTTGGGATCATTCATCCCTGAATGATGGGTAGGAACGTTGAAGCTTAAAGGTATAGAATACGTGGACCTGATATGTATTCTAAGAAAGGATATAACTGATCTGAAACATTTAAACTTCTATCATGAAACTAAATTCTGGGCTGACATTGCCCTTACTTGTTTTAAGAGCTGATTCATGCTGAGAATTTAGGATTTCCCCCGAAGCGTTTATGCTCAAATCACACACATTGGATTTGGAAGTGATAACTTAGGTAAGTATGAATCATGAGGCAACAAGATTTAGATCGTACAAAGGTATTACACTGTCTGAGCTAAAATAGCTCAAAAAATTTCAGATTATGTGTTGAACTCTTATAAGCTGAGTCATGACTAAATAACTGAATCTGAAGCATGATGCTTGGACTGAACTGAGTTCGCAAATTATACGGATGGAATAGATTATATTTTGGGATGGTCATACGCATTGGACTTCAGATAGTAGGACTAGGTGAAAAGGTGGAAAACCACAGTAACTCGTCTGCCTGACTGTTAGACTAAATTATACTAGACACTTATACTTAACTGGAGTATCTCTTCAACACTCTTTCTAAAGAAGTTCTAGTAGCATTAGGGAGCAAAGAATCTCTGACATGAGTTACACAAGACATCCAACTAAGGAATCACAACAATGAAACTACTCTATAGCATGGAATATAAATATATAACTCCTAAACTAGGATAGAATTACCAAACCTTAGGCATTGCAACTTCTTACTTTCAAGACTAGCCATACTTCTAAAATACTCTCTCAACTATACTTTCCCCTTAAACACCATGCTCATTGATTCCACTTACTTTTTTCTCACATGGCCGCTGATATTTCCATCTACTAATGTCTAAACTGAACTAAATCCCCTCATCATATTTAAGCCTAACTCAAAATCACAAGACGCACCACATAATACTGTAGTACTAGTCTGAATCAAGAATTAAGCACACCCTGCATTTCACAATTCCTCATCTCCTGCATAATTCTTATTTCCACTCCAGCAATCACCTTCAACTTCGTATTAGACACTCACAAACACTCAAGGCATTCATCCATGTGCATACAAACATAACATTCAAGACTATCTTCTTACCCACATATGCACTTTTAAACAACCACTCATAAAGCATATTTCTCATATTCTCTAATACTTCTATCCATAACAACTTCCCTGCACTATTCAGATGATACACATAAAATATCCTCAACTAACCAAGCCATACATGAAACTTCACCTCAAAATTCTTTCAACTTATAGACTTACATAAAACAAGCGCACTACAATTTTTTTCCAAATATAACACATAAAACTTCAACTAACCTTGACACGTATCAAAGACTCGACCTCAATCTTACTCCACAATTACTGCCTTAACTCAAATAAGCATACAACCATCTTTCATCAACAAGAAATTCTTACTCTTTCCCATCTAAACAACTATTCATCATCACTATCCGACCTAAGAAAAAATGTCACTACAAATTGGAATATCGAGGTCCGAAACATAAGGGGAGTACTAAGCATAACTTGATACCCTACTGAGGCGTGAGGAATAGAGCACTCACGGCATAGACTCATTAAAGAGATCTAATTTGAGGACGTATCACATGTGCACAAGAGTCATAAACTGCATAATCTGAATTTTGGAATTCATAACTTACGAAAAGCGATTCTGACTGTTAAACAAATTGGGAACTCATCATACTACGAACTAGGAGAGTACATGATTCCTTATCATATCCATGAACACGAGCTATAATCATGAAGCTGAAACATAAAGCATGAGTATATGACGGAATAACTAAGGTAAACCGTTGAAATAAGAATAGATTGAGCATCATTCTTTCTCACGGCCAATTCCACAACTTACTGGCACATCTATTAGCATCTGAAAACTTGACTTGGTTACTCGTTCTATCATCTCCCCCTTAGATTTAAGCCATTACTCTAAGTCTGTGGACCACTTTATACACTCTGGTATAAATTGAAATCACTTTACTCTAGAGTCGGGGATATAACAATACACATAAAACTAAACTTACCCTGTAACCTCCTTCTAAGATTCAACCCTTAGGTTTCAATAACCCCAAAAGTCATCATATAACATCTTAAACTTTCACCAACTCAGATTCTTCTAACACTAAACATGGATATCTTTAAACCTTTGATGGACCATACCATTTTTGTCATAGTCTACCAGCATCACGACTCCAAACTTATATCTCTTTATTATAAGAATAAAGATCATATCAAAAGGCTTAGCATAATCTATCAAAACTCCTTATCTTATCTATTTAGAAAACTATATACCGTCTAACTAGTCTTTCTCCACCTAGCAACTCAACGGTACCACTTACCACACACAACATGTAATAGCCTTAGAAAAATACCGCAACCTCATATCACTTTGGCATACTTCTACTCATACATACAACATCATACTTCATTACGAATCAAATAAACTTAAGTTCTTGCATGTACTGTTCAAGCCTATTAGATCGCTTCCATAAAACTAGTATCATTAACCAAGAAATAATCACATCCACCTTCATGGCCATCAACTGTTCAAAGGGCTAAACATGATTTACAACCCAACCTTACACACAATTCTCACTTGGAAACTACAAAATAAAACATCAAGAAATAATAGTACACTAGAACTCCGTAGCCACAATAATCGATCATGACCTTACGGCTTTCCTTATTATAATTCATTAACACGCACTATTTGAACACATCAAGCCTATAGTCTAGCATCAATCATCTACCACCAATGAAGAATGCAACATAATATACTAGTCCATCAAATTAGGATATTCTACCCAAATATCTCATTTTATTTAGATACAACCCATAACCAAAACACTTTCATGACATCACTACTATGCCTCAAAATCTACTACATACCTTGTCACAAGTAGTACTAGTTTACAACTACTAAAGAAAAGAAGGTCAAAGGGGGGTAGAGTCACATAATAGACATGTTCAACCTTAATCTTATATTATAACCCCATACAATCTTATCTACTTATACGGATTTCTCACATCACATTACTTACCCAAGCGTACATTCAGACTACCTTCAAATTCCATGAACAACCTTGTGTCTATAATTATAACTTATTGGCTAATCTAGCCATTTTCATACTTCGAGCAAACAACAACTCACCTTAGCTAATAACTCCTTCTCTACCTTCTACTAAACTAACACACAAGGACCTATCACTTTAATACCAACTCAATCTCATGCAAAAAAGTTTGGCTATACATATATTCAATAAATCTCCCTTACCACTTTTCTTGCCATTACGCCTCTATACCCCCAGTTTCAACCAACACAAGAATCAATAAGATGGATAACAAGTTGCTAGTGAATTGAAATAGACCCCACACAGCTCTACTAGACTTTGATTTTCAATAACACAACGATAACAAGGTTACCATAAATAGAAACTTGACACACAATAATCAATGATCTAAGAATACATATCTTACTCTTTATGAATAAAATCTGAGTCAAACCCTCCCCCCACAGACTACCATACAATCCACACATGCTACTAGCTACCACATTAATCTATCACTATAAAGGGATAAATCATCCTCAAACATCAGTTATTCAACTAAACACATTTATCTACACAAAAGGCATCCTCACTCTGATTTCTAACCTTGTGACTTTGTATCACCAACTTCTTAGTCTAATCTCACTACTAATAGGTCATGACACTGACACTTTAACTTATACTACTACTTGGGTGAAAAAACAGTTTCAATATTCTGCTACACTCATTCCCTCTTAAGCATGATATTTGCAATATAAAAGTTTTGAAAGGGATTGAATACACTTAATACCGCAGGCTCAATAAGAAAGAACTATGCCATTAAGATTCTAGACTTCTGGACCTAAATCACTTCAACAATGAGATATAACTGAGCACATCAAAGTAAGGAAAGAATTGGGATGACTTTACTTCCATATGGGCAATATTATAGCACGAATTAGAGTATGAAAGAGGGACATTCTGGCTCCTTAGCACGAACTAGAACATGAAGAAAAGAAAACATTCCTAAATGCCTAGTAGCCTCTTACTTATAAGTGTGGCACGCTACACACCCATAAACAAGACTCTACCTGACGTAATTTTGTAGACACCCTTGGACCATGAATCGTGCTCTGATACCAAGTTTTTCACTACCCGAACTAGGGCCTAGCCATGACGGATATCCTGAACTATGAAGGCCCGAACGTCCTACTCTATCTGGCGGTCATGCACAACATTCATATAATAAGAAAAGATGTAAACATACAATCTGATACAGAAACATAGTCATTAACTCTGAGATTCAAGACACAAGAACGAAAGCTGCATTTAAAATATCTGAATAAGATCTAACTCAGTCTGCAAAATCTCTACTGCATCTCAAAACTATTTTGAAAACTGGGACATGGTCCCTAGTAGACCAAAACAATGGAATAACATAATCTGAAATAGCAGGCCTTCTTGAACAAAGAAGGCTCACCACTGTACAGATCACTTCTCACTGGAATCCTCTACTGATTAGCTGGAACCTTGGACTGAGCCTCCAAACCTGGGAGGTAGGGGGTTAATACAGATGTACTGGTACGCAGAGCAAATCTAAAATAATAATTTATATTCAATATATATGAGAGAAATTTAAAATAGTTCATAAACATATCATATAGTAAGAAATCTCATGGGCATTTTTGAAAGTAAAATCATCTAAACTCTGTGACACTCTTTGTTTTACTTTTGCGCTAGGTTGTATACCCTACAACTCTGAAATTCCACGGGCTATATGAAATCCGCCATTGAATCAGTGGGGAAGCCTCCAACCCAAGTGTACCGCAAGGGTTGGAGTCTCTGACTCTGCTAAGCCACACGGCCGTCGCCAGCGTAAAAATAATATATCCGGATCGGTAAATCATGATTTTAGGCTATGAGTTACTTGAGATCTAGCCCTCTTCAGGCAACCACCTAGCTCTCTTTATGCTCATTTTTAACTCTTTAGCACATGCATTCTCTGAAAACATACTCTGAAAACTCTAACTCTGTTATGGCATACATTTATATGGTATCGTCATACCATTGACTTGTAAGTCACATCTCTGTGCCATTTTTAGCATATTTCCATCTCTATTTTCAAAACATAAATTCAGAACCACCATATCAATAAATTATTTCAAAGAACTCTTTCTCTAAAATTCATGTAAACACATGTATGCAACTTTCTTTGTCAAACTTTCAATGATGCAAGGTGGTTATGTCAAAGCTCTTAATCTCATGCAAATCTTTCTCTTTTAACAAAATATATTTACATCAAGAAACACCCTCTCTTAAATCTCTAAACCATTCTCAAAATACTATGGTATTTGAGTAAACTATTTTCAAGCCATAAATCATGTATTTCAATCAATCACCATAAGATCATAAACATAAGGTTATCACAAGAGAGGGATTTTTCATTATTTCTGCTCTCAAAAAAATTTTCAATTTCAAATTTCATACATATACTTATATGTGTAAATCAATTTAAGGGGCTAAGGCCTAAAGGCCAAAACGACAATATCATTAAATATGCATAAGGCAGAATAAAATCATGGATCTCAAAATCCCTTTAACAAATTCATGCTTGATGATTTTTAAATAATAATTGGGTGTTTGAACAAGCCTATGTAGTTTTAGGATAAACCCCACGTACCTCAATTTAGAAATTTGATGGATGATTTTTGAAGTCTACGGTTTGAGGATTCCAAATCTTCAATTAGTTTTGTAAACCCATGGTTGAATCTTGAGTTATTTGTATTTTTAGTTTGAAACCCTAGAGAGTGCTCTTATGAATTTTTGAAGAAAATATGAATAATGTGGTCACTTGGGAGAAAAATCCCACGTTTAAGCTGACAGGGGGTGAAAATTACCCAATATACCCTTAATAAGATGGAATAAAATATAATTGAGAGCCCAATTTTATGGGTCACCGTGACGCAGAGCCATCACGTTGTCCCACTGGTTGGGACCTGGAACTTCAGTGCGATGCGCCATAATCGCACTAGGATACTGAAATTTGACAATTGTTAATTAGACCACCTCCGCAATGCGCCAAGCACCAAAATGATGGTGCTTTATGACTAGGACTTAAATTAGCCATAACGTCTTGCCCGGGTATCGTATTTGGGCGAATATTATATCGACAAAAACCTCATTCAATTTCCCACACTACATAATTGATTAACATATAAAATTTACATAGAATTTATAGCTTTTGGATCATCTACGCATAGAAATAATGGTTTTCGTTCTAGCTCAAAATGCAGGGTATTACAGATGATTACATACTCAGGGGTCTTTAGGGCCTTCATAGTTCAGGATACCTATCATGGCCAGGTCCTTGGTTTAGGTCGTGAAAATCTTAGTATCAAAGCACAATTCAGGGTCCCAGGGTATTTTGGAAGCTTAGTCGAGTAGAATTGTTTTTATGAGTGTGTAGAGCACCACACTTATAAGAGGAAAGCTACGAGGCATTTAGGAATGTTTCTCTTTTCTTTGTGTTCTAGTTTGTGCTATAGAGTCTGAATATTTCCTAACTCCTAGATTTCTACATTTCATATCATGCCTCCTTGTAGATCCAATAAGCAGAACATCTTCGGCCCTGTTGGGACAAATGCTGATGATGTCCGCCCAACTCATGGGATACTGACCAGTTATTGAGCCCGTACCCCAGAGTTCACTGTAACTCCAGGGGTTCCTTCAGTCCAAACTAGCCCTCCTCGAGCTCCTCGAACTTGTGTCACCATACTCAATATCCTCGAAGAGAAGTATCAAATGTTGAGTTACACCAGTCTATCCATATGATTGCTCATCTTATGGCTTCCTAATTTCATCGAGCTGGAGATGTGAGTTCTGTACCTGGTTCTTCTAAAATCACCCAGGTTAGCCAGTTCATGAGGCTGAACCCATCCACCTTTACGGTACTAAGGTTGAGGAAAACCTCCAATGGTTCATAGATGAAATAGAGAAAATATTCAGAGTCATGCATGCCAGTGCTACTGAGGGGGTACTATATTCAACCAGTGGTACAAGGAATGGGAAGAATTGAGAGATGAGGGTGTTACATCTGTCGTGTGGGAGGAGTTTTTAGAGACTTTCCTAGATCAGTGCTTTCCTTAAAAATTGAGGGAGGCCAAGGCTGAGGAATTTGTTAACCTGGAGTAAGAGAAAATGAATGTCAAGGAATATGCATTAAAATTCACCCAGTTGTCCCGCTATGCTCCAAAATTGGTATGCAACATGAGAGCTCGTATGAGAAATTTTACATCTGGTCTCTCAAATAATTTGGTGTTAGAATATAAGTGGGCAATGATAAATAAGGACATGGATATCTCTAGGCTAACAATGTATATACAGCAGGTAAAAAAGGAGAAGAAGAGGCAGGCTGAGGTAGAGAAAAAGATTGGCAGGCTAAGAGGACTAAGTTTGTAGATCAGAATATAAGTCAGCAGCAAGGTGACAAATAGGATAAGAAATGGTCTAAGAAGAAATTTTAGAGCAATGCTCAGTCCTGAGCAAGTGCCCCAGTTCCCAGAACTCTGGTCAATCGGTGGTTTCATAATTTTCAGCCTAGTTGCGGGTCAAGGATGCAGGGTACTCAGTCCTAAGAAAGTGTGACTTAGTCCTTCGGGTCACACCCTTGTTGTAACTCATGTGGCAAAAATCATCCAAGAAAGTGCTATTTTGGAAGAAGTGTATGTTATAATTGTGGCCAAGCGGGCTATATCCAGAGAGATTGTCCCTCAGTTAGAGAAAACTTTAGAGGTGCTAAGTCCCAAAATGCTTCAACAACTCTACCACCTAAGAGAAATACTTCTGCTCCTGGGGCAGGTAGAGGTCTTAATAGTTTGTATGCTCTATCTACCCACCAGGACTCAAAGGATTCACCAGCTGTTGTTACGGGTATGTTACAGATTTTCTCCCACAATTTGTATGTGTTACTTGATACGGGGTCTATCTTGTCTTACGTGATCCCTTATGTGGCAGTTAGTTTTGGTTTTGAGCCTGAAAATATTTTAGAACCCTTCTCTATCTCTACTCCTGGCGACTCCATTATGTCTAGGAGAGTTTATAAAAATTATGTGGTGTCTATTTTCCATTTTCATATTGTGCCTGATCTTGTAGAATTGGACATGATTGATTTTGATGCAATTTTAGGAATGGATTGGCTCCATTCATGTTATGATATATTAGACTGTAGGACCATAAAGGTCACCTTCTCCATTACTAATAAGCCAGTGATAGAGTGAGAGAGATATTCTCTTGCACCTAAAATGAAGTTCATATCTTATCTTAAAGCTCGTAAGCTCATATCTAAGGGTTGTTTGTATCATCTTGTTTGGATCAAGGATTCTAGCACTAGAAGTCCCTCCCTTCAGTTTTTTCCTATAGTTAATAAATTCCTAGAAGTCTTTCATGATGATCTCCCTGGGATACCCCTAGATAAGGAGATATATTTTGCCATTGACCGATTGCTAGATACCTGACCTATTTCTATTCCGCCATATAGAATGGCTCCTGTTGAATTGAAAAAGTTAATAAAGAAATTAAAATACCTTTTTGACAAAGGCTTTATTCATCCTAGTGTCTCTTCTTGGGGTGCTCCGGTGCTTTTCATACGTAAGAAGGATGGCTTCTTTTGTATGTACATAGATTACCGTCAGCTGAATAAAGTCACAGTTAAAAATAAGTACTCTCTTCTCAGAATCGATGATATCTTTGACCAAATCTAGGGTGCTAAATGTTTGTCCAAAATAGACCATCATTTAAGGTACCATCAGCTGAAGGTTAGGGAGGCTGACATTCCCAAAACAACTTTCAAAAACCCAATATGGCCACTATGAATTCCTGGTAATGTCCTTCGGACTGACTAATTCCCTCACAACGTTTACAGATCTCATGAATAGGGTGTTTCATCAGTTTTAGACCTGTTTGTCATAGTCTTATTGATGACATCTTAGTTTACTCTAAGAGTGAGGAGGAGAATGCTAATCACCTCTGAATCGTCCTTCAGACTCTTAAGGACCATGCGTTGTATGTGAAGTTTTCCAAGTGTGAATTTTGGCTTAGTGTTATTGCTTTTCTGGGGTATATTATTTCTAGTGAAGGAATTCAGGTTGATCTCCAAAAGGTTGAGGCAGTAAGAAAATGGCCCAGACCCACGACTCCAACTGACAGCTAGCGCTTCTTGGGTTTGGTAGGGTATTACAGGAGATTTGTATAGAGTTTTTCATCCATAGTTGCTCCACTTACCAAATTGACTCAAAAGAAGGTGAAATTCTTGTGGCTGGCTCTTGTAAGAATAGTTTTGAGAAATTGCAGGACAAGTTGACTATTCCACCTATTTTGACCCTTCCGGAGGGTACAGAGGGTTTTGTTGTGTATTATGATATGTCCCGAGTAGGACTTGGGTGTGTACTTATGCAACGTGGTAAGGTAATGGCTTATGCATCTAGAAAGTTGAAGGTGCATGAGAATAACTATACCACTAAGATCTAGAACTAGAGTTTGTGGATTTTGCGCTCAAAATTTGGCGTCATTATCTTTATGGGGTGAATATTGACTTCTTTACTGATCACAAAAGTTTTTAGTATGTGTTCACTCAAAAGGAGCCGAATCTCAGGAAGAGGTGGTGATGAGAATTTTTAAAGGATTATGACATAAGCCTACACTATCATTTAGGTAAGGCCAATGTGGTTGCTGATGCCCTTAGAAGGTTGTCCACGGGCAATTTTTCTCGTGTAGAGAAAGGAAAAAGAAATAAGGTAAAAGATATTCATCGACTTGCAAATTTGGGCATTCTACTCTTAGATTTTGAGGATGGAGGGGTATTCATATGAGAGGTAGCTAAATCATACCTATGTGAAGAGGTTAAGGAAAAGAAGACCAGAGACCCCATTTTGATGCACATCAAAGAGGATGTTGGTCAGCAAAAAGTGATGGTCTTTGAAATTGAATGAGATGGTATTTTGAGATTCCAAGGTAGGTCGTGTGTGCCAAACGTGGATGGGCTGTGAGAGAGTATTCTTGATGAAGCTCATATTTCCAGGTATATTGTACACCCTGGCTCCACAAAAATATATCATGATCTCAAGTAGATTTTGACAGGACCCAAACTAGGGCCTAGTCGTGTCGGGCATCTCAAGTCCAACCAAGACCGGAGACCACCCCCAGTACCTAACCGTAACCGCCCTACACCCTATGTCGGATGAATTTAGAACATATAATAAGATAAAACAATAGTAATTTAAAGACATTAAGTAAAGTCTAGAATCATAATCCAACAACCTCAACCAAATATCCAACTGGTGCCAACCCTTATGCCAGACCAACACCAAGGTTGACACCAATACCGACACTGCCCATGCCCATAGTAGTCCGATAAATCCTCTAACAAAAGTCAAATAAAATCCTGTAGGGACATGCTCCCAACCATGGACAAAACCAAAATCTAAGAAAAAAATAATGAAAAGAAGTCCATAACAAGAAATGAAGTCTTCCAGAGTATGAAAGCTCACTACAGTCTGACTCAAGCTGTCCCTGAATCCAATTCACTGAGCAGGAGGAATAGTAGTATGACCATTTCTGCATAGCGTGGGGATACAACACTTGAAGAAGCAGAGTAAATGGTAGCATGTACTCAGGGATAAATATAAAGTAATGCCAATATTCAAAACCAAATAAATTAACCATATGCATTCACATATAAACATATATACCATGTCGGGAAAGAAAACCAGGTTTAGTACACATTTAAAACCTTAACCTGGGTTGTGTAGCTTTGTCATCCTAAATATCCACCCACAGACTATATGGGTTCAACTCCCTCTGCTGAAAGGGCCCCAATACGTGTTAGCCACATGAACCGGAGAAAAAAAACCTGAGATGACTAGTACATCTCCTAAAATACAAGTGTGAAATCATGTACACAGTCACCAAGACCAAACCTTACATCGACAAACATGAGTTTTTAGTATTGGCCCCTCGGGACCTCAACCTTCCACAGCTTTGCTAACATAACCCCCTTTAAGCCCATATTAAAACCAATTACACAATTCAACCATTTACCAAGGAGTATTTTATTAGGCATTTACCATTGGTATAGTCATACCAAAATTAGAGTTTGCAAGTCTATCCTTTTATGTCATTCCAAAACCATTAAACCAAGTTGACTCCAAAGTTTCCAATTGAACCAAAACCATAGACACCAAGGCCTTTCTAAACCATTTTAAATCAACCAGACCATTTAGGGTTCCATTACTATTCATGCAATGCAAAGATTTTAAGAATAGTCAAACTATGTGACAAAATTATTTTCATTGGTATTTTAACAAACAGGCTGAGGGAACACAAGTTTCAAAACCATAACCAAGTAATTTGGTGAATCAAAAGTACCCCAAAATCCATTTAGCATTACCTGCATCCCACAATGTCAAAATCATACCAAAAACATGAAAGAAAATATAATTAAACCATGAGAAACATTATTCAACTATGAACAACCAAAACCCTCAACGATTAGTTCAAAACTATAATAATATCATAAAAACCATCCATTAAAACATGCTCTCTATAAAATAACAATAAGTTAGGAGTAACATGCCTTAGACACCAAGGAATACAGAGAGAATCACTCTTGAAAGCCCCTAATTGATTGGCTTGAAGAAACCCTAGCCTCTTATATGAACAAAGAGTTTCAGAGATTTTTAAGAGTGTTTGATGGGGAATAATAGTTTAATAAAATACCAAAAGGTGCTTTGAGTCGTGTTATCAAAAGGAGTTACACAGGGGAAATGACCGAAATGCCCCCAACTTAAAACTATAAAATTATCGCAGGTGGTTAAGAGTCAACCCCGTGACTCATGACCACAATATATGACTCGCACCATCGATTCATCACCAAGATAATAAGTTGGACACCTACACATTGTCCACCATATGACTCCATTTTCCCCACTTATGACCAGACCATACGACTCGTATGGTCCTATCGTACCACAAGACAGAATCCAAAGGGATTAATACTGACATCATATGACTTCGCACAATGATTCATAACCATTTATCATGGCTCTTAGTGAGCCACTTGTACTCAGAGAAAAATCAAGTTACTAAGTTTCTGATTTGATGAAGGACCAATCTGTCACCATACCCAATGACCTGTACCATCGAGTCATGACCACAATAGAAACCCAACCACCACCTACTGGACATCTTATGTGTAATTCCCTGAGACTACACCCTGGATGTTACATAGTGCTTACGACCCTGAAGGACCACAAGCAAACCCATAACTAGTACCCGCTGTGAGCACTGAATAATAATCATAAAGCATATGTAGAAGTAAAACTGAAAAATTCCATAAGGTTAAAAAAATTGAATCAGTACTGCGTGCATCTATAGAATAACTGCTAACTGATAATATCTGAAAGCCTCTAACACATCTTAAATAAAAGAGTTGATGGGACAGGCCCCAACTAACTCACAATTGCTGTCTGAAATAACTGAAATATTGAAATAATGCATTGACTAAATAAGTACCGCATCCTCGAGGGATGAGGACTCACTACTGTGACTGCGGCTGATCGATGAATCTGGCTAAGTATGGTTAGGAACCTGAGCGTCCATACCTATGATATAAGACATCATAGCACAAAGAGAGAGTATGTATCAGTACTTTAAATATACTGGAATGCTAGGTGAGGTTAGGCTAATACGCATAGGTTTATGTGCATGAATAATAATAACTAAATATCATGAAATGACTGGATGAGAGTATATGCAAGATTGGGACTACTGAATATAAGGAACATGTAATGTAAACCATATATTGTCTATCTGATTTAGACTGAAATTGAAGTACTGAGTTTCTTATAACTGATTTCTGATAACTGTAAGTTATGATCGTGTATATCTGAACTGAGTTCTGTACTGAATGTTGAATACTGAATACTAAAACTGAGACTGTGGGAGTTATCATCTAATCGACATACCCCTATTATAGAATAATTTGGGGTCCAATCTGTAACCCTAATTGGAAGGGTGTTAGCACCGTGCCACATGTTACTAACACTGGATGGGTCAACCCTAAACTGGCAGGAAGACTCATGAGATGTATATGGTTATGTCAACCCTAGTCTAGTAGGAAGATGATTTACCCTATGCTGGCTACATAATTCTGTAACTCAGGGACAACTACTAAGGGTCAAACCCTATACTAGCAGGAATGCCCCCATCCCTGGGTTAGCTCGGTGCTGAATTCTACTTCTAACTGAACCAACATTGATCACTAGACTATACTAAGCTTGACTAAACTCACGTTGATTCTCTGAACTGACCAAATGCTACTGTTCGGGATACTACAGAATCATTTTATTATGACTGGAAACTAAGTAAACAGCTAATTTTGGGTATACCATACCCCCGGGACCCGATAGCATAAATAATAGAATCATATCACAATTTTAAAAGCATTACAAATAGGACATCATGCACAATTCATTCACATAGACATTTCATCAAGCACTTGATATTCATAGTTCAAGCTAAGCATGGGAATAGTTTAAATCTTGTAGAAATAGCACAACTTCGACATCAACATCATAAATTATCATTCAAATCAACAAGTAACATTATTCAAACGTGTGGGATTTCATAACAATCAACAATTTCATGTAACATAGTATGGAATCAAGATACATGAAGATTCATGCTAAAAATCCCAAATTAAACCACAATAACTTGTAAAGATCACAACTTTAAATTTAAAATTGGATACTTGTACTCCATGGGTGGGAGGGATCCATGGATGAACACTTAACATACCTTGATTTCTGAATTTGTGAGAATTGATGGTGAATTCTTGAGATTTGATCTTGAATCTTAAAGTCTAGGATTTTGTTCTTGAGAGATGATTAATTTCTTGAAGAGGATTTGTGAGTAATGGAGCTCATAATGCCCCTTTAGAGTTGCAATTATGAGTTTTGGACGAATTTAGGGCTTTGGGAAATGACCAAACAGTCCAGTCCCTAGAAAATTAAGTCGCGGACTGAAAATCCCAATTTTTGGCTCCGGTGTGATGCGGTGCTATCGCGTTGCCCCACTAGAAAGCTGACAATTCCCATTTTTTCCAACAGTGTGATGCAGTGCTATTGTGTTGCACCACTGGAAAAAGGACAATTTCGAACTAGAACCTTGGTGTGATGCGGTGCCAATTGCGGTGCCTCACTAGGAAGTGACGAGCGCAAAAATTCCCCTTGGAGCAACGCAGTGCTTATCACGGTCACACACTGGAAAATGAAAAATGTTATTTTGGACATCACCGAGACGTGGCCTTATCGCATTGGGCTACTGTTTCACACTAAAAGTGTTATAACTTCTCATTCGAGTATCGAATTTAGGCAAAATTGTATCATTGGAAAGCTAATTCAATTTCATACTATTTGGTGGTTCTTGATCTGGAAAATTCTTAGTAAAGCAAAAGATATGCTTGTTGGAAGTTGACTAAAGCAACATTCTTCTCAAAAATTCAATCGGTAAGGAATATTTTCATTCATCTAATAGCTGAGAGTTATTTGAGGCCTTAATATGCATCAAACTCACTCGTAAACAACCAAAGAACTATAATGTTCTATGCATGAGCCTTAATTTATAGTGCTAACATCGGTTCAAATTTTTTGGGTATTACAATATCTCCCCCTTGGGAACATTCATCCTCGAATGAGATTGCTTAAGCTGAAAACACTGATGGACTTTGGTTACATGCTGGATATACATGACGAAAATGTGATTACATGAAAAAGTCTGAAACTTGACATATGACTGAACTGGTTTTGTGAATGCATGACTAACATGAGAATGATATGCAGCTGAAACTGAGCATGGAAAAGATAAATTCTAAGAAGATTGTTACCTTAAGCTGAATCTGAGGTTGCGGAGAAAAGATGAGGGTACTTGGTCCACATATCTATTTCTGCTTCCTAATTGGCTCCCTCAACAGAATAATTTTGCCAAAGAACTTTGACCAAGGGAACTTCCTTGTTCCTTAGTCTGCGAGTCTGACGATTGAGGATTTCGATTGGGACCTCTTTGTAAGAAAGGCTATTCTGAACATCTACATTTTATAAGGGAATAACTATAGCTGGGTCACCAATTCACTTCTTTAGTATGGAGACATGAAACACTGAGTGCACTGATGTTAAGTCTATAGACAACTCAAGCTCCTAAGCGACCTTCCTAAAATGACTCAAAATCCTATAAGGAACAACATATTGGGGACAAAGGTTCCCCTTCTTACCAAACCTCTTCACTCCCTTCATAGGAGAGATTTTCAAATACATAAAGCCACCAACCTCAAATTCAAGATCTTTCCATCTCACATCTGCATACGATTTATGTCGGCTCTGGGCTGCCTTAAGCCTCTCTCTGATCGGATGTACTTTCTCTAAGGCATCAAACACCAAGTCAGGACCCACCATCGTGGCCTCACCTACTCCATACCAACCAATGATAGATCTACATCTCCTTCCATAGAGAGCCTCAAATTGAGCCATCTGAATACTGGAGTGATAGTTGTTATTATATGCTGATTCAATCAAAGGCAAGTGGTCATCCCAACTGCCCTTAAAGTAAACCACACACGCTCTCAACATATTCTCAAGGGTCTGAACAATCTTTTCTGCCTGACCATCTTTCTGAGGCTGTAAGGCTGTACTAAAGTGAACTTGGGTGACAAGACCCTTTTGGAAGGCTCTTCAAAAATGAAAGGTGAACTGTGTACCCCTATCATAAATGAGAGATAATGGAACACCGTGTAACCTAAACAACTCTATGAGATAGAACTTGGCATAGTCCTTAGTTGAATAAAAAGTATGGACTGGCAAGAAATAGGCAGACTTGGTCATCCTGTCCACAATGACCCAAATCGAATCATGCTGACGACGAGTACAAAGCAAACCCATCACAAAATCTATGTTCACTTTCTCCCACTTACAAGTGGGAATACTGAACTCCTACATAGACCTACTGGGCTTCTGATGTTCAATCTTAACCTGCTGAAATGTGGAGAACTTAGCCACAAACTCTGTAATATCCTTTTTCATCCCACTCTACCAATAAATTTCTTACAGATTGTTGTACATTTTTGTGGCCCCTGGATGAATCGAGTAACGTGCACCATACGTTTCTGCAAGAATTCATTGTATCAACTCATCAACACACGATACACGCAGTCTACCCTAGCATTGCAACACACCATCTCCCCCTTGGAAGAAAACCTTTACTTTTTAATCTATGATTAACTCCTTCAAATTGATTAAACTGAGATCCCTGTCCTACTTTTCTTTTACCTTAGAAACTAAAGAAGATTCTGAACTATTCTGCACCCAAACGCTACTCTCAGCTGAATAAACCAAACGAATACCTAACCTTCCAAGCTGATGAACTTCTCTAACTAACTTCTTCTTATCATCCTCAACATAAGCAACAATACCCATAGACAGACTACATAGGGCATCTTCCACTACATTGGCCTTGCCCAGGGGATATAAAACACTCATATCATAATCTTTCAGAAATTCTAACTATCTCCTCTGATGTAGATTCAAATCTTTTTATGAAAACATATATTGCAATCCTTTGTGATCTATGAATACGTCAACATGTACCCCATACAAACAGTGCCTCCAAATATTTTAAGGCAAACACAATAACTGCTAAATCAAGATCATGGGCAGGGTAATTCTTTTCATGGGGCTTAAGCTTTCTAGAAGCATAGGCCATAACCTTACCCTTCTGCATCAAAACATACCCCAAACCAACTCAAGAAGCATCACAGTACACAACAAACCCATCTGAACCATCTGGTAATGTCAAAACTGGGGCTGTGGTGAGTCGAGTCTTCAACTCCTGAAAACTCTTCTTACAAGATTCTAACTTCTGAAACTTAACTTTCTTATGAGTTAATATGGACATCGGGGACGCAATAGACAAAAACCTTTTAACAAACTACCTAATATCTGATGGAGAAATAGGTCTGGGCCAGTTTCTCACTGCTTTGGTCTTTTGAGGATCAACTCTAATGCCATCATCAAAAATAATATGGCCAAGGAAAGCTACAGATATTAGCCAAAATTTTCACTTACTGAATTTAGCAAACAACTGAGAGGCTCTAAGAGTCTGAAATACTATTCTGAGGTGGTTTGCATGATTATATTCATTACGAGAGTAGACAAGAATATCATCAATAAAGACTATGATGAACATGTCCAAGTACTGCTTGAACACTCAGTTCATTATATCCATGAAGGCTGTTGGGGCATTCGTGAGATCAAAGGACATGACTAGAAACTCAAAGTGACCATACCGAGTTCTGAAAGTTGTTTTTGGAATGTCGAATTCTCTGATTCTGAGCTAATGATAGCCGGATCTGAGGTCTATCTTAGAAAAATAACTAGCACCCTAAAGTTGGTCAAACAAGTCATAGATTCTGGTAAGTGGGTATTTGTTTTTTATCTTGACTTTGTTCAACTGATGGTAGTCAATACACATTCTGAGAGAACCGTCTTTCTTACGCACGAATAGGACTAGTGCGCTCATAGGGAAATGTTGCGCCTGATAAATCCTTTATCTAGGAGATTTTTCAACTATTATTTAAACACTTTGAGTTTTCCTGGAGCCATTCTGTATGGCGGAATAGATATAGGCTGTGTATCTAGAAGAAGGTCTATTCTAAAGTCAATTCCTCTTTCGGGAGAAACTCTGGGAAGATCTTCAGGAAACACATCTGGAAATTGACTTACTGCTGGAACTAAATCAAGGTTTGAAGCCTCAGAATTAGAATCTTTGACTTAGACAAGATGATAAATACACCTCTTGGATACCATCTTTCTCTCCTTAAGGTACGAAATAAGATGACCTCTAAGCGTTGTAGTGCACCCCTCCATTCAAGGACTAGTTCATTTAGAAACTGAAAATGAACAACTCTGTTTCTACAATCAACTGAATAATAGCATGAATGGAGCCAATCCATGCCGAGAATAATGTCAAAATTCGTCATCTCTACTTTATAAGGTTTGTTGAAGTAACTTTGTGAGACACCATAACTGGACAGTTCCTGTATACCCACCGGCCTATGATAGACTTACCCACTGGGTAGAGACTAAGAAAGGCTTTGTTAGGATTTCAAGGTTGACTCTAAAGTTTATGGCTATGTAAGGAGTTACGAAAGATAGAGAAGTTCCAAAATCTAACAAAGCATAAACATGTAAATGAAGATTTGCAACATACCACTAACCACATCAGGAGAATTTTCCTGATCCTGTTGGGACTGAAATGCATAGATCCTGTTTGGACGCTGCCCACTGGTGGCACTGAAAGCGGCACCTTGCTGAGACGGACGACCAGACCGAACTAGGGGACGATTATGCTGACTCTTTGAACCCACCTGAGGACACTCTTTGATCCTATGGCATGGCTTATTACACCCAAAACACACGTCATTGCTAGCACTACAGACACCCTGATGGTTTCTGCCATATTTCTAACAAAGAGGATTTGTTCGAGCACTGCTTACACTACCTTAAGATTTAGAGTCTGGCGTCCTATCCTTATTATCATTCTTGAATTTTGGCATCGGCGCACTAGCTGAAGACGGAGATGGTACTGAAGATTTTGGGTGGAATTGGGAATAGTTTTCACCTTCTGACTTCGGCTGAGTAAAATTGAAACTACTTGTTCTAGTTCTTTTGTTCTCCCTCTCTTTCTCCTTAGTCTTCTGTTCCTCAATCTGTTAAGAATGGACCATCAACCTAGACAAGTCCATCTCCTTAATCAGCATTACAGTCCTACACTCCTTGACTACACTGTTAGACACTCCAGACACGAACTTACTCATCTTAGACCTGCTATCAGCTACAACATGAGGAAAATACCTGTCCAACTGAATAAACTTGAGGGAATACTCTTTTACCCTCATGTTTCCCTACTTCAGGTTGATAAACTCTAACACCTTAGCCTCTCACAACTCCAACTTAAAGAACCTATCTAAGAAGGCAGTAGCAAACTTTTCCCATTTTATAGGCCCTGCATCTATACCTCTATCTATCTTTTACTTCTTAAACCATGTATGAGCTACATCTTACCACTGATAGGCATCTAACTCAGCACTTTCACTAGCAGTTACCCTCATAATATTAGTTACCTTCTGCATCATATCAAGGAATTCCCGTGGATCCTCCTTAGACTTAGACCCTGAAAATAAAGGAGGGTTCATTCGGGTGAAGTCCCAAATTTTAGCTACAGCAATATTGGCCACTGGGTTGGCTTGAACAACAGCTAGTCGAAGATTTTGAGCTTTTACATAATGGGCTATAGTGGTGAATGCTGCTCTAAATTTTGTGTGAGAAATGTGCTCACTAAACACTAAAAAAAGGGAAATTTTCCTAAAATGCCTTATAGCCTCTTGCCCATAAGTGTGGCGCGCTATTCACCTATGTATAAGACTCAACTTGACATGACTTTTAAAATTCCTAGGACACTGTAGAACTTTAGGTTCTGATACTAAGTTTGTAATGCCCTGATACTACACCCTGGACGTCACACGATACTTACAAACCCGAAGGACCATAAGATAACCCATGACTGGTACCTGCTGTGAGCACTGAATAATAATCATAAAGCAAATGTGGAAGTAAAACTAAAAAATGCCATAAGGTTTAGAAAACTAAATCAGTAATGAGTGCATCTGTAGAATAACTGCTAACTGATAATATCTGAAAGCCTCTAACACATCTTAAATGAAATAATTGATGGGACAGGCCCCAACTAACTTACAACTATTGTCTGAAATAACTGAAATACTAAAATAATTCATTGACTAAATAAGTATCGCATCATCGAAGAATGAGGACTCACGACTGTGACGCGGCTGATCGACTAATCTGGAAAAGTATGGTAAGGAACCTGAACATCCGAACCTATAATAAAAGACATCATAGAGCAAAGAAAGAGTATGCGTCAGTACTTTGAATGTACTAGTATGCTAGGTGAGGTTAGGCAAATATTAATAGGTTCATGTGCATGAATAATAATAACTAAATATCATGAAGAGACTGGGTGAAAGTATATGCAAGATTGGGACTACTGAATATAAGGAACATGTAATGCCAACCATATATTGTCTGTCTGATTTATACTGAAACTGAAGTACTAAGTTCTGATAGCTGATTTTTTATAACTGTAAGTTATGATCGTGTAGATCTAAACTGAGTTCTATACTGAATGTTGAATACTGAATACTAAAACTGAGACTGTAGAAGTTATCATCTAATCGACATACCTCGATTATAGACTAATTTAGGGTCCAATATGTAACCCCAGTTGGAAGGGTGTTAGCAACGTGCCACAGGTTACTAACATTGGCTGGGTCAACCCTAATCTGGCAGGAAGATGATTTACCCTACGCTGGCTACATAGATTTGTAACTCAGGGACTGCTACTAAGGGTAAAACCCTATACTGGCAGGAATGCTCCCATCCCTAGGTTCGCTCGGTGTTAATCCTACTCCCAACTGAATCGATACTGATCACTAGACTATACTAAGCTTGGATGAACTCACGCTGATTCTGTTAACTGATTGAATGCTACTGTTCAGGATACTACAGATTAATTCTATTATGACTGGAAACTAAGTAAGCAGCTAATTTCTGGTATTCCATACCCTCAGGACACGATATCATAAATAATGGAATCATATCACAATTTTAAAAGTGTTACAAATAGGACATCATGCAAAATTCATTCACATAGATATTTCGTTAAACACTTGATATTCATAGTTCCAGCTAAGCATAGGAATGGGTTAAATCTTGTAGAAATAACATGACTTCAACATCAATATCACTAATTATCATTCGACACAAATAACATTATTCGAATGTGTGGGATTTCATAACAATCAACAATTTTATGTAACATGGTATGGAATCAAGATACATGGAGATTCATGGTAAAAATCACAAATTAAACCCATAATAACTTGTAAATATCACAACTTTAAATTTAAAATTGGATACTTGGACTCCATGGGTGGGAGGGATCCATGGATGAACACTTAACATACCTTGATTTCTGAATTTGTGAGAATTGATGGTGAATTCTTGAGATCTGATCTTGAATCTTAAAGTCTAGGGTTTTGTTCTTGAGAGGTGATTAATTTCTTGAAGAGTATTTGTGATTAATGGGTCTCATAATGCCCCTTTAGAGTTGCAATTATGAGTTTTGGATGAATTTGGGGCTTTGGGAAATAACTAAACGGTCCCTAGCAAATTAAGTCGCAGACTGAAAATCCCAATTTCCGTGTTGTGCCACTAGAAAGCTGACAATTCCCATTTTTCCAAGTGGCGCGATGCGGTACTATCGCGTTGCACCACTGGAAAAAGGACAATTCTAAACTGGAACCTTGGCGCAATGCGGTGCCAATCGCGGTGCCTCACTGGAAAGTGACGAGCACAAAAATTCCCCTTGGTGCGACGTGGTGCTTATCATGGTGACACGCTATAAAATGACAAACGTGATTTTGGCCATCACCGCGATGCTGCCTTGTCACGTTGGACTACTGTTTCACACTAAAAGTGTCATAACTTTTCACTCGAGTATTGGATTTAGGCAAAATTGGTATCGTTGGAAAGCTAATTCAATTTACTACCATTTGTTGGGTCTTGATCTGAAAAATTCTCAGTAGAGAAAAAGATATGCTCATTGAAATTTGTCTAAAGCAACATTCTTCTCAAAAATTCAATCGGTAAGGAATATTTTGATTCATCTAATAGTTAGGGGTTATTTGAGGTATGAATATGCATCAAACTCACTTGTAAACTACCAAATAACTATAATGTGCTATGCATGATCTTGAATTCATGGTGCTAACATCGGTTTATATTTTTGGGGTATTACATAACGAGTTGGGTCACCTGACCCGTACCCACAACATACAACTCATATGGTAAGTTGTTACATAGACAATGAGCTCAAATCTCAGGAAATTTCCAAGGGCCAAAACCCAGGGTATTTTAGATTTATTGGTGGAATAACATGAAAAGAGATGTTGCTAGCTTTGTGGATAAGTGTTTGAAATATCAACAAGTTAAGGTAGAGTATTTGAGGCCAGACGACACTTAGCAGAATATAGCTTTACCTTTATAAAAATGGGAGATGATCAATATGGACTTTATTATAGGACTTCCAAGATCTTGAAACTAATATGACTCTATTTGGGTGATTATAGACAGGATGACCAAGGCAACTCACTTCCTGCCTATGAGGATTAATTTTTTGAGAGACAATTATGCCAAGCCGCACCTTTAGAAAATAGTTCATTTGCATAGGGCTCCATCATCCATTATATCCGATAGAGGTACGCAATTCTCTTCTCGGTTTTGGCGGTCTTTCTAAAGAGGTTTAGGTACCCAAGTGAATCTTAGAATTGCCTTCCACCCTTAAACGGATAGGAAAGCAGAATGCATCATTCAGACCTTAGAGAAAATATTGAGGGCTTACATGATTGACTTTAAAGGAAGTTGGGTGGATTACTTGTCATTGATAGAATTCACCTATAATAATAGCTACCACTCTAGCATCCAGATGGCTCAGTTTGAGACTCTTTATGGAAGGAATTATTGGTCATCAATTAGTTTGTATAAAGTGGGTGAAACCTATTTGCTATTTGCTTGGTCCTGACCTTGTCCATCAGGCGATGAATAAAGTAAAAGTCATTAGAGAGCAATTTACTATAGTCTGAAGTCGCCAAAAGTCTTATGCTAATGTTAGAATAAGGGAGTTATCATTTGTGGTTGATAATTGAGGGTTTCTAAAGGTCTCCCAATGAAGAGATTCATGAGGTTTGGGAAGAAAGGGAAACTCAGTCCTCGCTATATAGGTCCCTACCAGATTATAAAGAGGATGGGTGGAGTTGCATATGAGTTAGATTTACCTGTAAGTTTAGCTTCTGTCCATCTTGAATTTTATGTATAAATTCTTAAGAAATATATTGGAGATCATTTGCTTGTGTTTCCTGTTGAGGAGATTGATGTAAAGAATTCATTATCATATGAGGAAGAAACCATAGCTATTTTAGATTACCAAGTTTGGAAGTTGAAGAGTAAAGAAATATCTTCGATTAAAGTTTTGTAGAAGAATCGTAAGGTTGAGGAAGCTACTTAGGAGTTAGATAAGGATGTGCATGCAAGATATCCAACCTTCTTTGAACTCGCGAATGATGAAATGAAAGGTATTGATCTTATGAAATGAAAGGTATTGTTTTATGAAATGCTCTCACCTGTGTTATATGAAATACATGTTTTATTTTTAGGATTGTTCTACATATCAGTACTTTCGAGTATTGATCCCCTATATTTTAGATTTTGAGGCACAGTCTCGTGGTCTCACAAATTAGTAGATTATTTTTAGACTGTTCAATTCAGTATAGTTATAGATTGCCACAGATGGATTTAGGTTTTCATATGATTTAATGTTGAAGGGTTTTTAGAATAATTATGGGACTACCATGTTTTTAGTTTATCTTCTGTGTTTTTATTTTAATTATGATTTATGCTGATGATTACATACTAGGGAGTCTCTCGAGCCTTCATGATTTGGGATGTCTGTCGCTGCCAGGGCCTCAGTTTGAGTCGTGACAGAATCCATCCTTAAATTTTTCTATGCATACTACATTATCTTTATATAAAATCGTTGGTACTTTGTCATATTTCAAACCATATTTTTCTCGAATGAGATATGTCATGGACCTCAACCATGCACACTCTTGGCTTGCTTCATGAATAACTATTATCTCAGCACGGTTCACTGAAGTATCTACGATAGACTGCTTTACATATCTCCATGATATGGTAGTACCACCACATATGAACACGTAGTATGTTTGAGACCGAGCTTTATGCGGGTTAGATAAGTACCTAACATCAGCATGACCAATAAAATCAGGACTGCAATCTAAAATAAGGCCATATCGATAGTCTCTTTAGGTACCGTATATGTGTTTGATCTCATTCCGATGTTTCCTAGTAGGATCAAAACTATACCTTGCAAATTAACCAAAAATGTTATATCAGGCCTTGTAGTATTTGCAAGATACATGAGTGCACCAATTGAACTAAGATATGGTACTTCATAATCAATCCAAATTGGTATATCTCCCATTTCAGCAAATAATCTATTGCTTTTGAAAACTCTACAAGAGTTCCAATAATTTTCAAATTATAAGCTTATACAATATAAAGATTATAAATAAGTTTTCCAGAAACTTTTATATACTTCAAACATTTTGAATCCTTAAAAAAGTTTTTATATAAATTTTGTCAAGTGACAATATTCAACATTGCATGAGTGACATCTTCAAGTGTCTGGACTATAAGTCAAATAAGTGTTACACTTACCAAAATGCATCATTTCATGTCACTTGATAAATATTTCTACGTCAGCATACTTAAATAAACATAGAATTCAAATCCCTGTAATCTTTTACATATTACGCCAATATTGTATCAAAGATATTATTAATGATATATCATTTTGTATCAGTTCACAATGCGACATAACATTTTGAGATCTTATCACTTCATTATTTTCAAATACCTGAACCTCTCATCAGGTTTCATGAAGTGCTATGTCATAGATTCTTCAAGAGCATATTGTCTTATTATAATGACTATTCGCTTCTTATCCTTGTAAAGGAGAATTATTTTATTTGGAACCAATTGGTCTACCATGCTTCACACATGCATAGACTTTGTCCTTTAGGGACACAAAATAGGAGCACTTACAACTTAAATATGAGATGTTTTCGACATTTGACTTGAATTATCTTTTGAATGAGGATCTGATGATAATTCTTAACATATTTCATAACTGCTTATAATCTCCCCCTTATGTTAGAAAAACTAACATACATCCTCCATCTTCTTTGAGGTATCCATCTTTGTGCATCATGGTATATTTATTAATCATATACCATACATCAAAAAAAAATTATATGGGATATTTGGTTCCTAACCTTGAACCAATTGAGAGGAAGGAATTAACCATAATTTTTGGTCTAATGCAAACAAGTGATGTTGTGTGCAATATAGCATACTTTAAACCAACACATGAAGCTTTGTTCTCATTAGCAATGGTTCAGCTATTTATAGAAGACATTTAATGTCAAACCAGCATTATAAAGATGAATTATTCTGATTATATAATCTGAAAATTATGCTCTTAACTCGATTTATATTGATCAAGCAAATCTATGAATGTCAACTACATGTTGACAATAAACATACAAGTGATCATCTTATGTTGATACAGCTTAATAGATCACATGACAGGTGAACGGACCCATATTTACCTTTTATACTTTTCAGAATTTAAGGAATTCAACACCAACATTAGTTGGTCCAATCAATTTATCATGAGAACACGCAACATTAAACGTTCATGAAGAATTTTTTAATTCTTCAACATATGTCTAATACTCAATATGCACATCTTCTTGATGTCAAATCATTTATGTCAATAGATTAAATAATTTGTATTAGTAACTCCAAGTTACCATGACATGTGGCAAAAATTCTTTAGTAAACATCAGGTTTACTCTTGCATGAATTTTAGATTTACTATGTTGAGAGTAAATTTCAGAGTTCTACTATTTCAGAAATAACTCTACTCAATTATTCAACCTTATATCATATCTTCACAATCAAGAATATGCTCTCACTTATATTGACTAAATACATGCACATTCATCCCAAGGGTATGGATCTGTATTTATAACAATTAAAATTTTCATTTCCCAAAAATGAAATATAATCGTGCCTTAAGCATATCAAATTATGATAGCTTATAACCTCTTTTAATATATTGCTACTTCAGGAGCAAATCGAGGCATACATAAAATTGTGCAGAATTTTTCTATAACATATATTTCAAAATATACCACATTTCAAAGAAATTATTGCTTTAGGGATTAGTATCATTGTTGTCAGTTTTCCACGCTCATGTGCATTCATTTAACCACGTGTCTTCTTTCAGACATATTATGTACGGCTACCGCATTCACTTCAAGAATGGAGCAAGTTATCATCTTTTAGACTCGTCATATATTGCTACCACATTCACTTCCAGGAATAGAGCATCATATATTACTACCACATTCTTTTTCGGGAATGTAGAATATTTAGTGGGACATGTTTCATGACTTTTCATCAAAAAAATTATTATTTTTCCTTAGCCGTCATAATATCATCAAGATGGTACATTGAGATCCAAACTCAATGTCTTATCCATATAAAGGCATCTAGGCGATCAATCGGTGGGATTTGAAGTCAATATCTTATCATTATAGTGCATCGAACTCTAACCCGATGTATTACCCTCTTAACCACATGAGACTTAGTAAAAGTCTGATTTGATAATGATAAACCAATAATCATATCTTATTGAAATTCTATAATTTCATATATACCGTGAACAATATAAAAAGAAACAACTTTAGTTAGATTAGGAACTAATAAATAAAGGATCCTACTAACAATATACAACCGCTGCTCAAGGAAAAATTAGATCAAAATTATAAAGTCATTGAAAAGAATATTAGAACAAATTAGGACCTTTTTTCCTTAGCTAAGATGTCACTTTCAAAGTTATTTTTGTCGACGTCACCAGACTTCAATATGCAAAGAGTAACTATATGTTTATTATCAACATAATATTCTAGCAGTGCTTAACTTTAGAGGAGACAAAATCATGGTGCATTAGATTAGAAATTTGTTCCAAACAATAGATACTTAATCATGAATTTACATACATGGAAAACAATACTCTCTAGAACTTGCAACGCTAAATATGGGAATGTGAAGAAGCCGTCAGAAAATACTGCACAACTTTATCTTACTGTCCAATTATTCAATTAGTTAAAATCCCATACTGATAACGTGTTATAAAATATAAAATGGAGAAGAACAATAGTAGAGAGATGAGAGAATAATTGCTATTTCTCTTGAGTAATTCTATTGGGGTCTTTTACAATGAAGAAAATCCTTCTATTTATAGGAAAAATTATACATAGTTTTCCTCTAAAAGATAGATATTTCATATCATGATAGATATCAAATAGATCTTGATATATCTTGATAGATCTTATCTATATTCTTATAGACATTCACTATAATATAAATACATTTATAACACATAGGAAATAAAATAGTATTAGACAACTGGAAGCTTCAAAAAATTATTAATAAGATTAATTTTAGTGAAATACATCCCTTAAAAAAATAAGGGAATTGGTGTCCAAGTCTTGGTTGATGTACTTGTTGATGCTTCGAAAATTTCAAAACTTAATGTTCAGATCTTGGTTCTTTTCCTCTAACTCTGACAAATTTTTAATCAAAACAAATTATTATATGAAAGATTAACAAAAATAATACTATAGTATTTTGAAACTATTTCTACATATTAAAATAATTTTCACCTTAATATCCTTAATTTCTTGTAAAATAATTTTAAAAAAAAATTCCTGTTATAAATGTATTTACATTATAGCGAATGTCTATCAAGATCTAATAAGATCTATCAAGATCTAATAAGATCTATCAAGATCTAATAAGATCTATCAAGATCTAGTTGATATCTATTAGGATTTGAAGTATCTGTCTTTTAGTCAGAAACTAGGAGTATTTTTCCCTATAAATAGAGGAGTTTTGTTCATTGTATCATCAATCATGTTACGATCTCACATCCCTCAAGAGAAATAAGAATTACTCTCTATTTTATCTCTACTCTTCTTCTTTATTCTTTCTTGTTTTATAATAAAAAGAATAAAGAAGAAGAGTAGAGAGAATAGAGAGAGTAATTCTTATTTCTCTTGAGGAATGTGAGATCATAAGATGATTATATGTATATTTATTGTCAACCTGTATTTTGACATTCATAAAGTTGCTTGCTTAGTAAAATTGGGTTAAGAACATAATTTTCAGATTAAGTAATCAAGATAATTCATCTTGATGATGAGGGTTTGGCATTGAATGTCTTTGATAAATAGCTAAACCATTGCTAATGAGAACAAAACTTCATGTGTTGGTCTGAAATATGATATATTGCATACAATAGTAGTTGAATACATTACATCAATAAGTTATGATTATTTCTTCCCTCTCAATTGGTTCAAGGTTAGGAACCAACTATTTCATCTAGTAATTTTGACGTGCGGCATGCGATTAATGAATATATCATGATGCACAAAGATGGATTCCTCGAAGAAGGTAAAGGATGTATGTTAGTTTTCTTAACATAAGGGAGAGATTATAAGCAACTATGAAATATGTTAGGAATTATCATCTGATCCTCATTCAAAAAATAATTCAAGTCAAATGCCAAAAGTATCTCATATTTAAGCTGCAATTGCTCTTATTTTGTGTCCATGAAGGACAAAGACTATGAATGCGTGAAGCGTGGTATACCAATCGGTTCCAAATAAAATAATCCTTGAAAAGGATAAGAAGCAAACAATCATAATAAGAAGGAAATGTGCTCGCCTACGACATAACACTTCATGAAACCTTATGAAAGGTTTAGGTACCTGAAAATAATGAAGTGGTGAGATCTCAAAATGTTATGTCGCATTGTGAACCTATAAAAAATGAGAAATCATCGATGATATCTTTGATACAATATTGGCGCTATATTTAAAAAATTACGAGGATCTGAATTCTACGTTAATTTAAGCATGCTGACGTAGAAATATTTATCAAGTGACATGAAAGGATGCATCTTGATAAGCATAAAACTTATTTGATTTGCAGTCCAGACACTTAAAGATGTCACACATGAAATGTTGAATATTGTTACTTGACAAAATTTATATGAAAACTTCTTTGAGGATTCAAAATATAAAAGTTTCAGTGAAACTTATTTATAATCCTTATATTATATAAGCTTATAGCTTGAAAATTATTGAAACTCTTGGAGAGTTTTCAAAACAATAGATTATTTACTGAAATGAGAAATATACCGAATTAGATTGGTTATGAAGTACCATATCTTAGTGCAAGTGGAGTACTCATGTATCTTGCAAATACTACAAGGCCCAATATAGCCTTTTCAGTCAATTTGTTAGCAAGGTATATTTCTGCTCCTACTAGGAGACATCAGAATGGGATAAAACACATGAGTTTGTTTTATTCTAAAGATTGCAGTCTCGATCTTATTGATTATACTGATGTTGGGTATTTAATTAATCCACATAAAGCTCGGTCTCAAACGGGCTATGTGTTCATATATGGTAGTATTGCCATATCTTGGAGATATACAAAGCAGTCTATCGTAGCCACTTCATCGAATCATGCTGAGATAATTGTTATTCATGAAGCAAGCCGAGAATGTGTATGGTTGAGGTCCATGATACATATCATTCGAGAAAAATATAATTTGAAATGTGACAATGTACCCATAATTTTATACGGAGATAATGCAACATGCATAACACATCTTAATGGAGGATTCATAAAAGAAGATAGAACGAAGCATACTTCACCAAAGCTTTTCTACGTACACCAGCTCCAAAAGAATGGTGATATTAACGTGCAACAGATTCATTCAAGTGACAATGTGGCTAACTTATTCACCAAGTCTCTTCCTGCTACAACTTTTAAGAAGATGGTGCACAAGATCGGGATGCAAAGACTCAAGGATGTTCTCATTAGAGGGAGTTAATACGCATTGTACTCTTTTTTCCTTATGAGGTTTTGTCTCACTGGATTTTTCTTGTAAGGTTTTTAATGAGGCAGCCTATATGGGTATTGTTAGAGATGTGTACTCTTTTTCCTTCACTAGATTTTTTTCTCATTGAGTTTTTTCTAGTAAGGTTTTAACGAGGCATATTATCTATCTAGACATTCAAGGGGGAGTGTTATAAATGTATTTACATTATAGTGAATGTCTATCAAGATCTAATAAGATCTAGTTGATATCTATCAGGATTTGAAGTTTTATTTTTTAGTCAAAAACTAGGAGTATTTTCCCCTAAAAATAGAGGGATTTTGTTCATTGTATCATCAATCATCTTATGATCTCACATTTTTATAACATTTCCAATTATTTATAGGTAACAAAATAGAAAAAGATCAATCAGTATTATTTGCACGAAATTATACTCCTATATAACATATATACATGTAAAGAATATTGAAACATAATGACACTGTAAAAGGTTTTTTTTTTTTTTTCCATTCGATGTTTTCTGTCAAAAAAATTTCATATCTATAATTCAAATTTGAAACCTCTGATTAAGTAAGAAGTAATATCATCCACTACACTACATCCTTTCATGATATAAAAGGTATTTTATTTTGTCCTCGGAAATTGCCTATGTTCCATCAAATACTTACGCAATTTATGGTAAATCATTTACGACCATGACCCACTTAATTAAGATGATAACTGATAATTACCTGCAAGGGAGAAAGAATCGTTCCCGCATTTTAAGATCATTCAAATTTTGTCATTCCTACTCAGCTATTTTCTTGTAGACAACATTATTAGTTACAATGTATGTATCCTATTTTGTGCCTTATAAATAATTAGAAAAGTACTTTTTAAAAATTATTTAATAAAATTAAAAAGATTTAAATATCAATTATGAAAAGGTATCAATCATCAATGTACATATAGTAAATTATGCCACTTTTTATATTTATTTACCTCTAAATTGTGCGTGCTGAAGACACAACAAATAATTTTTATTGTCTTTTTCTATACGTGGTACTATTTATTAATTTATTATTCTTGATTGGACGCATGTCAATGGTACTACAAAATAAGTATTTCTCCGTTTAAAAACGAATGACCTATTTTTCCTTTTAGTTCGTTTAAAAAAGAATGATCCCTTTTCTTTTTTTACAACACTTTAATTTTATCTTTTCACATGGCATGTTTAGGACCACAAGATTAAAGGAGATATTTTGGTAAATTTGACACAACTTTAATTTAAGGTCACAAGATTCAAAAATCTTCTTTATTTTCTTAAACTTTATGTCAAGTTAAAGTAGGTCATTCTTTTTTTAAACGAGAGAGTATTATTTTCTCTCATGTTCAAAATAATTAAATGAATCCACTACTTCATGTGTGAAAAAGGCGATGAATTCTCTACAACTTTTATTGATTGAACCTCAACCATGAGAAATTTTTTCCTAACCAACAAAGCTAGACTTTTGAAGAAAAAATAAAATTACACAAGTGATATGTCAAATTGTTGTATTAATAATCTTTAATATATCACGTATAAAGTTGAAATAAAATTTTTTTTAAAAAAAATATCATTCTTTTAAAATGAACTAATAATATATCTATAATATATTAAAAGTGTGAAAATCCTTAGAAAAGTGATTCAAACTTCTTATCCTTCATTAAAACATTTTTCTTTCGACAAAATTATTTTTTTACTATTTTTTAAAATTATAATTATACATAAATACTAATAATATATATTTTTTTAAAAAAACATCATTATTAAAAGAGTCTTAATTATAGTACCTTATATTTGGCAAATAAATACAATCATAGAAGTAAAACAAAATTGTTTTATTAGTCTAGAACTGTACAACTTATTTGAAATAAAATTCAACATATACACTAAAATAACAAGTTTGTCCTATTTTTGGACAATTGCTTTATTTTTAGGAAAAAAACGTCTAAAAATGTCTAAGAAAAATGTTTAAAAAAATCTCCTTCATTAACAAAGTGGAAAATTTTCCTTAGAAATCTTTTCGTACGTTTCTACTAACTTCTATAATATAATAATAATAATAATAATAATAATAATAATAATAATAATAATAATAATATATTAAAAATGTGAAAAACCTTATAAAAGTGATTTGAACTTTTTATCTTTCATTAAAAATCTTCGTAATAGATAAAATCGTCTTTTCACTTATTTTGAAAAGAAATTCTAAATGTAATGTAAAAGAAAAAAATATATTTTCAATATAAAGAAGTCCTAAAACATATCATAAAAGGAAAATATATGGTAAAAAAATTTATTTTATTTGTATTAATTCTTAGTTTAGTAAAAAATTTAGTGTGGGTAAAATTTTCATCCTTCTTACGTGAGTTAAAAGATAAAAACTGACATAAATAATTTGTTTAGTATAAAAAACACTATCATAATTGATTTTTATTTTTGTTACACTAAGTAAAAATTATACATATATACTAATCTGTATTAAGCCTTAATATTAATATATTCTAAAAAAAATTCAAAAAAAATTCTCCTTTGAAAAGTTTTCCTTAGAAATCTTTTCATAGGTTTCAACTAACTTATAAATCCTTTTGGGTTATAACTAATGACTTATTAGTTATTATAAGTCAAATAGGAGTTCAAATTTAATCCCTCTTTAATTTTCTAAAACATATAAAAAGAAATTATTAAAACTCCTAAAATACATAGATGCGTGTACCTGTCCCCTTGAAATTACTTCTGTCCCTCTTATACTTTTTTTATGTGTAGTTTTTTTTTTTTGTTGTTGTTATTGTTGGTTTTAGGTTGTTCTTTATTTTTTTAATTTAGAATTTGATTTCTTAACTTCAAACAAAAAATTATTGCTAATATTTAATTTATTTTGCATTGACTTTATAGGTATTTTGAAGACAGATGACCATAGTAATATAGACATAAGTAATGAACAAAATTTTGAAGACAACATAATTAATGCTACGTACCAAGTAAAAGACACAAAAAGACTCTAACTATCCCACCACAAAGCATATCAATTTGCTATTTATGTGTTTTTTTTTCTCTTGAAATAATTTTTTTTTCTTTTAGTCTAGAATTTATTGTCAATCTTTTTCTATTAAAGATTCACCTACTTAAAAATCTTGGTGTTCAAATTATCATTTTGTGCTTTACTATAATCCTTTATATTATTGTTAATTTATTTTAAGTAGTTGCTTATATTACTATGTTCAAATTAATGTAGTTGTTATTTTTTTTATATTTAAAAATTTAAAATTAACTGAAATAAATAATTATTAAATAAGTTTTAAATAATCAAAAGCTAAACGCGCGAGGCATTTGAGGAATTTTTTGTGTAGAGATTAGTTTTAATTGCATTGTTTTGATATCTTTATTATCATATTATTTTATTTCAATTTACATATAGTCGATGAATGTCGATCGGCTTTGAAATTTTTTTTAGGTAAAGATTAGGTTTAACTATATTGTTTTAATTGTATAGTGTAATATTTGAATTCATTAAAGTGAGATACACGGGCGAAGCGCATACACCTAAACTAGTATATTAAAAGTGTGAAGGCCCTTAGAAATATTCTTTGAACTTTTTGTCCTTTATTAAAAGTCTTTACTTTAAACAAAAGCGTCTTTTCACTATTTATTTCTAATATTTAAGAGTTAAAAATTAATTAAATATATTTATGGTAAAACCTTTCTATATTAGAAGTCATCAGAATTAATGAGTTTTTCTAATATTTAAGTGTTGAAAATTAAATAAACATATTTATGGTAAATCTTTCCTTATTAGAAGTCATTAGCATTAATGACATCTGATAAGTGTTGAAAATTAAATAAACATATTTATGGTAAAATCTTTCTTTATTAGAAGTCATTAGCATTAATGACAACTAAAACTTTTTTCATTAGTTTAAAAATTTCAAATCAACTAAATTTGATTTTTAAGAAGATTTGAAAAATCTAGAAATAAATATAAAACGTTAGAATGAGAAAAATTTAAGAAGTTCAAAATTTTAAAAGTTTTAAGTACGTAACAAGAATGTGATCAATTATTTTGTAAAAATTTGACTTTAAAAACAAGAAAATATTTGAAATATAGAAAAAAAGAAAAAAATAATTGTACCACAGATATGATTTAAATTGATGCATTTTTCTTAGCCTCTGCGGGAAAAAGATAGTGCATAACAAATCCAAAAGTGATGATTGATCAACCATTTGAAACTTCTGGCGGTAAAATATATGATCAACCACTTAAACTTCTAGTAATAAAATCTATAGGAAAAATGACACTCTATAGCACTTTTTAAAATAAATAGCCCAAGTTTGATATCTTTTCAAAAAGTGGTCAGTCGGATATACTATTTTTACTTTACAGACATTTTCTAATTTGGGTCATTTTGGCTCACGTAGTTCAGATACAGTCCATATACAATACTGATGCAGTTCATATACAATACTGATACAGTTTTCAATTTGGGTCATTCGACCCTTTTAAAAATATTTTAGTTTTTCTTTTGCTATAAATTTTTTAACTGAAAAGATATTCTGCTTTTTTTTTATTGTTTAGAAATAATAATTAAATATAATTATATAAAAACGATATAATTGTTATATAAAATATGTATCTATATAAGATATATGTATCAAATATGTGTTTGTATAAAATATATATAAAAAATATATAGAAAGTGTATAAAAATTATATAATTATTGTATAAAATGTGTAAAAAAAAAGTATAATTATTGTATAAATTGTGTATCAAAACTGTATAATTTTCGTATGGAATATTTATATGTATAAGATATGTATAGAAACTGTATAGAAGATATGTAGAAACGGTATAGAACAAGCCAATAAATTGAAATGGATAGAAAGTGAAATTTAAATTTCATGGCTATTTTCGTGGAAATAGTTTAATTGAAAATGTCATTTCTGTCTTTTCCCAAATATATATGTGCTTGCATTATTATATTAAAATGTGAAGATCCTTGTAAAGTAAGTTAAACTTTTTACATTTCACTAAAATATTCTAGATAATATTATTTTAATTTTAAATAATTAAATATTACACGTGTAAGATACGTTAAAAATACAAACAGATCAAACAAATTGAAATAAATAAATACAGCATAAATCTAATTTTTGAATTTATATTATATTCATACACAAATCTAATTTCCGAATAACATTTCCAACTTGAAAACAAATTCTCTCCCCCCGCCAGTTTTCCCAGCTAATAAAATTTGTACAAGTGTAATGACCAGTCCCCAATACATAAACATAAAGATCTATCAGAACCTTACTGATGCTGACTCATGAGTCATGATTGACTGTACTGCACTGTGTGTATCTATTTTCCCACACAAAGTTCCTTAATGTAGTAGTACATGACAAATTAATAAAACGAACGAAAAGGGCTAATTTTAGGACATTGCAAGCTCTGCAACTTAGAAAAAGTTGTTTCCATTTTCCAACCAACAGTTTTGTTTGCTCTCACTTTACTGTTTCTTCTGTTTATGCTCCTCTCCATGTGTGTATCACACTAGAAATATGCATATTTTTCTTTGATTTTTAGCTGCTCTCAACAGGTAATACCCAAGATTTTGTAATGTGGTTATGTAGAAACATGTTATAATATCTGATTTAGGTGATGGGTTGTAAGGATCATGCCTGGCTACATTTAAAATTTTCTGCTTCGATTGTTAGCCTTACTTGACTACACAGAACATGCATGTAACCGATTTCAGTGAGACACTATCCTTGGAAATTGAAGGGACATTGTTATGTTACCTCATTAATTATTGTTGCTCAAGGTTCAAACTATTATCTGTTAAGAAAATATAAAATATTTTTTTAATAAAATTATTGTCCGTGTGAAATTTTGATTTTTCCCCTTTGTTAGTTGCTTCTGCATCTATAGGTTCTACTTGTTGTGTAGCAGCGTGCATAATGATCCATTTGCTCCTATGACACTAGCTACGTAGATCTATTCTTGAAAACTGAAAGGTAGTCGAAAGGAAGTCTGGAGTAACCGGTAAAGTCGTTGCTGTGTGACTAGTAGATCAGGGGTTCAAGCCATCGAAACAGCCTCTTGCATAAGGTAAGGTAAGGTAAGGCTGTGTAGAATAGAACCTTGTGGTTCGGCCCTTCCCGGACCTGTGCATAGCGGGAGCTTAAGTGTATGAGACTGCCCTTTTCTTTTCAAAGGTAGTCGATAGAATTTGCAAAAGGGTGATGACCATCATGTTGAACCTTAATAAGTTGCCTAGATAGTGTTACATCATTTATTTTTTTTAACATCTTAATATGCCTTGGTTCACCATTTCATCTGTTCTTTTAATTAATATTATTTTCTAAACTTAAACTTCTAGTCGATACTTTCATATACTTTTGTAGGATTTAAAAGTTTCTGGAAAAGCATACTCTGTATAGGGAGGAGATGCAACGCGAGAACAAAGCATGTGATGGGTGCAAGGACTGCCGGTTGATACATGGAAAGGGGGTTATTTCTTTCTTTAAAGTAATGATTGACAAAAGTTTCTTAAAAGTTCTGGTAAAGTGTGATTCCTTGTATACACTTGTTTTCTCTACTTATTTTAAAGTATTTGTTATCAACATATTTGTGATTGACACAATACATAAACATGCCCTCTAACTTGGCCTCAGATCTTATCTATGACCTCCAACTTTGAGTTTGCACAAGTAGGCACTTAAACTTGTGTAAAGGTGAACAAGTAGACACATATGTCATATGTGGCGTCCTACGTGATCAGTTTTTGTTTTACATGGCGTCCTACGCGTATTATGCCACATAGGGCGTGTGTGTCTACTTGCTCAGCTTTGTACATGTTTAAGTGCCTACTTGTGCACACCCAAAGTTGGAGGTCATAGATGTGATTTGAGGGCAAGTTAAAGGGCATATTTATGTATTATGCCTTTGTAATTAGTTATTCTTGTAGTTAATTGTCTACTTGTAGGTGACATCCTTTTGCTCAACTGAGTATAATTTTATCTGTCTGATCTTCCTTTCAACCGTATGCTCGTCTGTGTATAAAATACAAGAAATTTTCAACCACTTGAATTTGCTAATATAAGTTACCTTACAGGTATATATCTATGCCATTGATAATGATCATGATACAGGTTGGTTAAATTTTGTGGTAGCTGTTTAAGTTTTAGAATTCATAAGTCATGCGAAATGCTTGTGAGTTCCTAAGCATCTTGTTTTCAAAGGATTAACTGGAAAGAATTCTTGAATTTTTCTCATGAGCTATTGCGTCTACAATATGTATTAAGATTCTCATTAACTTTCCCAGGGAAAAGGAAGATATGCTTTATATTACTTAAAGTCACTCTGCTTGAAAGTAGTTGTATGGATTGCGTACAATTTACCCTCCCGAGACCCAACTTTGTTGGAATACACTGGGTGTGTTGTTTTTGTACTGTGCTTGAAGGATTTTAAAGGCCACTTTCAATTTTTCAAAGAGCTCAACACAAAAATGAAATGCTTCATGCTCATAAATTTTAGAAAGAAAAAGTCTGCTTATGAGCTACCTTAGCATTCGGACCTGCCATAGGTCATGAACCTTCTTCATCTCAGACAGTCTTTGCTCGTTGCAGAGCATTTTATCAAGCCTTTCCATTCACTCACCATGTGAATCTGTATCTTCTTTTTATGTACTTGAAAATCCTGTAAATACATTAAAGTTGAAATTATGTTTGGATTGATCTTTCGGAGCTTGCTTGACCTCCTGTCAAATTTTTAGTGTGCAGATCATAAATCATTTATTAAACTTTGAAGATTCTTAAAGGAATATACTTAAACAGTAGCATTAAGATATATGCATATTTGTGAAGCTTAATTTGTTGTAGTGAACTGCAATGTGGTCTCTGGTGGTGATAATGCAGATAACAAACCAATTTCATGTTTTATGTTCTACTGAAAATATCTTGCATAAAAGCATTAGTTACTCTAACCTTCTCTGTGAGATCCATGTTACAAACAATTGTAACATCCAAAATTCAGAAGATTTCCAAGGATATGGTCGTAAACCTGCTTCATTAGCTTAGCATTTGAGTTATCCATCAATATGTGGTATTTCTAGTTCTAATTTCTGCAACATCTTTTCAGCATTTTCCCCCAAAGTTTGCTCGATCAGTTTCACACCTGACTGATCAGAAGACTTATTTGGAGGACTCAAGTGGACGGCGATGGAGGGTAAGAGTGTGTAAGCATGGTGGTTCACTTGCAATCAAACAGGGGTGGCCTGAATTTTCATCAGAACATGGTCTGAAAGTGGGCGAGTTCTTGGTTTTCCACTATGTTCAGGATAAGCACTTCATTGTTCAAATATTTGGAACAAGCGCTTGTGAGAAAATCAAGTTCTGCAGTGACGTTGGCAAAGGAAGAAAAAGAGCAAGAACTTACCTAGAAGCAACTAACCCCGTTGAGCTGCTTCAAACAACTGCTATAGATTCAGTCAAGAAAAAGAGTAGATTATCGGCTGCATTAGAGTCTGAAAAGGCCACATACAAGCCAAATATTGTCAACTTTGCAGTAAATGTTGATACTGTCACTGAGAAGGGATGGTCAGTGCATTCAGCTATACATGTGGATGAATCATTTTGTGTGATTGATAAAAATACTCAATATGATCAAGAAGATGACAGGTTGTGCTTGCATCTGTCAAGTTTTGAGATGCCAGCAAGCAAACCTGTTGAAGAAGGAATTAGCAGTCCCTTAAAAGGTAACAATGGAAATGATAATCATGTTGATACCAATTCAAGATCAAAAACAGAACCAAATTTAAATTTAGAGAACAAGAAGTTAAATTCAGAAGCACTGTTGTCACAGCTTGAGGCTGGAATCAAGGCAACCAATATGGTTAGTAGACCAGCAGAGGATGTTCCACCGCTAGCAGAGGATATTCCACCACTGGGTCCAAAATATAAGAATTCCTACGAAGTATCTCAGTTTCGTAAGCTTTCTGTTCACAACAAATTGTTAGGATTCTTTTTTTTTTTTTTGCTGTGTTTGTCTTGAATATACATATTAGGGCTATGAATTTGTGGTGTGAGGGCTCAGCTGAAGATTGGTTTTGTCGACACTATGTTGATTTGACCTCAGTCTTGAGCTGACCAAAATTGGAGTACCACATAGACTGCAATCCTTCCATAATGAGCTAGCTTTTGGCTTGAGTTAGACCCAAGGTCCAATTCCTTATGTAAATGCAGTCTCAGGTCGCAATAAGGTGCCATAAAGCTCAACTTTGTAAGCTTGTGAGCACAACAATGCTTTTTTTTTTTTTTTTCATTTTGTTGATTAATTGTATACCCTATCGCATTACTGTCCTTAGTGTATGTGTTGGATCCTGGAGGTCCCTAATTTGCTCTTCACTCATCAGCTTCTAAAACTAATATCATCTCTTCTCCCAGTACTCCTCATTATCTCAAATATCCTCTGGTAAAAATGTCATTTCTACCTTCCATATTTAACTCAAAGATTTCTTTTGAACACTTATGTACATCAGTATCTATTTCATGATTTATTGCTTCCGTCAAGGCAATTTTTTTTTTTTTTTTTGTAATTCTATTTATTGTTGAAGTTGTAAATTTGTTTATTTGATCATCGGGAGAATGATTAAGAACATTGTGTACAATATCCTTACTAGTGAACATTGTGTACAATATCCTTACTAGTGATGTAACAACAATCTGGAATTCCTCAGGAAACTTGCTTTTACGTGTATAAGGAACTCTCTTATATATTGACATCCAATTTCATTGAAAGTTTCTCTTTACTTGGTAGCAGAGTCTTCATGATATTGGTTGAAACTTAAGTAGCGTCTACTACCAGCATCTCACACTGTCGATTCTGTCGTCGTTTTGCTTCATTTCAGTTTTACCATTTTTACCTCTTTTTTGTGACGTACCTGCTGCACAATTCCTCTTTCCAATGACTTCTTCAGTAACATCAGGTTTTTTTTGGGAATGATTCACGAAATGCACTGTGTTTCTTCTTGGTAACCGTTCTAACAAACCTAACTTCTTTTTGGTCCATTTCGGTGGCCTCCACTGCGAACTATTCTTACAGAAACTTTTCCTGCCATTAGTCCATCTTTTTGTTTCTTTCTTCTCCAATTAGAAATTATGATTGAAATTTGTTTGAGTACTGGATTTGTTGTTTATTTTGGAGATATTAAGATTAATTATTCCATTTGAAATTGTAGGATTTATTACTACAGAGTTTCCAATATATGTGCTAGCTTGTGATTTGATTCCTACTTTATTGGTCGTACTTATCACGTCCTCCGTATAGGACATTGGCCATCCCAAATGACCAGCCTTTTCTATCACACGTGCCCCTTACAAGCCCCTGAGGCTATACCTGCCCCCTCACCAGCTTACATCCCGCTTTCTTTCAGCACTTTGTGACCATCTTTCTGCTTCCAAGATAGAAGCAAAACCTTTACCCATTGTGAATCCAATCACATATCCAAAGTGCATCTTTTGTGGCCTGGATCGGAGGAGAAGATGATACAGGTAAAAAGTGGGAGTCTTTAGACTAAAGTACGGTTATGTTGGTATTTGGTGCTAAGGTGGTACTATGTTCAGTCGCATCCCTGAACATAGTCACTGAGGCTTTGCATGAGCTTCGAATCAACAGTACTGACTCTGATGCGGTAGGGATTAGCTAAGACCAGTACCATGAGGAAGCAATTGCTACTGGGTATAGAAAGGGACTATCAATTTCGGCTATTCATTTGGGAGATAGATGCGACTAACTCCGCCTAAACAATCATGCTCTCTTTTCCTTGCTGTGTTAGTTAAATTGCATTGCAGGAATTAAGAGTTTTTGACATGAAAGTGCTGGTTTTAATTTAGGCTTGATCAAACTTCTCAAGCTTGAGCTACACTTGATCGGCTAGTAGAAGTAGACATCCTTATAATGACTTTATTGGATTTTACATGGTGATATTTTTTTGGCACATGAAGCTAGGGAACCAAGAGTAATCAAGAAAGAATTAGAGGAAGCCAGGGAAGCAAGAGTAATCAAGAAAGAATTAGAGGATATAGCAACAGAAGCATTTTCTCCTGCTAGAGCAATACACGGTATGCTTTTTATTTCATTCTTGTATATCTTTACAGCTTATTTAATCTGGTTTTCTTTTTCATTACTGTCCATGGCCATTTGCATGTTGATTTTGTGCTTCGAACTGATTTTGAGCATCTTGTTGCTGTTTGTTATGAACAAAATTCAGGAGGAGAGTATGCAAATGGTAATCAAAAAGTCATCAAATGTGAGCCTGCTGATTCAAGAGATGCACCATCCCTAAATGCAGTCAACTATTCATGTTTGCTGGAGATTGATGGCCGAGATTTTCTGGTAAACCTTGTTTAAATATCATTCCTTCCGTCATTTTGGTGCATTGCAATATTCTTACTCTTTGATGTGGTTTTGATAAGAATCAGGTTATTTCAATGAAAAAACAAGAAAATAATGTGGATGCGAAAAATACAAAGATTCAAAATTTTTAATTATAAAAGACCCTAATTGATTGTAGTAGACCTAATTAGTTGTTAGGGCTAATCATATTTACTAGTTAATTCAATTCAAGAGCTTAGATGAAAGTGATCTAGACCTTCTAATCCAACAATTAAAGACAATAATTTGCATATAATTAATTATCTTCTTCAATTAATCAAGTAAGAACCATAAATATAAGCAAAGAAGATATTCTTACCTCGTTCTTTGAAGGTTATATGATAAATCCCAATTTTTTTTAAAATTTGAAATTGGGGGAAGGGGATTGGGGAGGGAACTACAATGTGGGGAATTGAAACCTCACCAACAAGAGTGAGAGTTCAAGTAGTCGATACATTAGTTGAGGGGCGTGCAAGCTCACCTCGACACCATGGTTATTTAAAAGAAAAATTTTGAAGTTGTGTAAAGAAAATAATCTCTCAATAATATTAATAATAATGTTGTGTCCAAAAAACTTAAAGGACTCATATATAGGGGCAGATTGTGCACCCCTTTCCTTGACATCATGAGAATCAAATTCTACTTTTATAGAAATAATACTTAGTAAAACCTAACTAGGAAACATTAAACTAAGAAAACTTGTAAAATTATTGTCACACTTTCCAAAACAACCTAACAAAATAAGTGGCAATTCTTGGACCAAACAAATACACGTTAAATTTTAGTTCTTTTGGGTGTGAATTTCCAGCCACTTGGGCATGTAATTCATCCCCTGATACGGGTCAAATGGTCGCCTTAGCTTTCGATGACATCATTCGAAGTCGGTACGTGGGGCATCAGGCTTTGGTCGCATTGAGGACACAAGATCCTACATGGAGCGGCCGATTTGAGTACAACAAAGAGCAATCCCGCGTGTGGAAGATTGCTTGGAGCATTGAAGATTGAGGACTCACGGTTTTGGGCCCTTCATTAAGGGCATTTTGGTCACTTAGCCTTGTCCAAGTAACACTCCATGGCTGCCCCACCTCATTAAGGGTATTGGAGTCATTTTGCCTTCCATTATGTAATAAGGCTATATATATAGTCTCTTTTAGGTCTTTTCTCTTTAGCTTTTGAATGATGAATATGTGAAAGACTTCTTCTCTCTTTGAGAGTGTAACACCCTTAGTGTACGGCTTGGAAAAGCCATTAGTGTAGGGCTTGGAAAAGTCATTATTAATATTTGCTTAGAAACTGTGGTTGTAAGGTGGAGTTGATTCCCTTAGCGGTCACTGTAAGAAGATTGGTGTTTGTTGTTGCGAGTTTAAGGGTCTTGTCGTTTAATTCACGGTTTGGTTCTTCTTTCTTCATAACTTCTTTTATCATCTTATCTATTGCTTTATCTTATTGCATTTGTGTGTTTGTGTCTCATCTTCTTATTCTCGGATTCTTTGTGTTGCTGCCCGTGCTTGTTTTGTATCTTGTTCTTGGTTTTCTCTTGTTGTTCTTGGCTGGTTTGTGTTTCATATCGCGTCCCTTATCATTTGGTATCAGAGCAAGGATTGATTTCGTTCCTACAGAATCAATCTTGGGCTTGTTAACTCGAAAATCACAAAAAAAAGGTGTTGAAAAATCGAAAATCCAAAAAGAAACATTCTGTCCCGTTTTTGGTGTCTAGGCCGAAATTTGTATCTTAGATTTAGGAAATTTTTATATGTGTTTTAGTTGTTTCTAGTGTTAGCCCCTTCTTCACTAACACTAAAAGAGTCAAGATTCGAATTTTGAGCCATTTCTGAGTTGTTCTTGAACTTTGATGGTTGTTTTTTGAGGATTGATGGCTTGAAAGTGTGTTGTTAATGTTTGTTGTTGAGGATGTGGGTTTGAAACGTGTTGTTGTTGTGGAGTTCAATGTGAGCTAAAAGAAACAAAAATCATTCAATTTGGAGCTCATTTGGGTTGGTTTCCATTCTTGAATGTTCTTGTTGTTCTTCATGTATTGTTGAGCAAGAACATTCAAAAGGGAGTGGTTTGATCTAAAAGGGTGAAGAAAGGAGTATGGTTTTGTATTTGTCTTGAAAGACACAATCCCAAGACATCTAAAAAGGAAAGGGGACAAAAGGGCTTTCAAAAGTTTTGTTTACCAAAAGGGCTTTCAAAAGATTTGTTTACCAAAAGAGAGTAAGAGCTTATTCCAAGACTAACAAAAGAGGAAAGAGCCAACAACCTTTCAAAAAGGTGTCTTGCCAAAAGGGTGCAAGGAAGTCGAACCTTTTTGAAATAATAAAAAAAAAGGCTCCGAATCTTGTTGTTTCCCTCCCAAAGCTGATTTTCACCATTCCAAATTAAAATTTGACCAATTCAAATTGCAAATTGCCACGTCACCAAATTGCCATGCCACCAAACTGCCATGTCATCACCCTCCAAAAACAACCTTAAGCTTAAAATTTCAGATTTCTAAGTTTCTTTTCTTTGTTTCCTTACTTTCATTTCTTGAGTCTAGTGCTAATTAGCAACTAGTAATCACCTACTAGATTGTGAATTAGTTGTTTGAGTTTGCTTTTTTTTTTTTTCGTGTTTTCGTTCTTTATGTGCTTTTCTTGTTTGGATTCGTTGAACTTCTTTGTGTTAAGTTCGTAAGTAGAATTTTCTATTTTGTGTCTTGAGTCGATCAAACAAGAATCTATTCCGGCCGCTAAGTAGTGATTGACACCTTATTGACTACCGGAGTATAAGTAACTTTCAATATTCGCCGCTCCGATTGTGAGAATCACAAAGGTGAGTGTATATGAGTGTTGGAGAGGAGCTTTAACTACTAATCTTGTTTGTTCTTTTTGTAGGTTTAAAAGGTGATATAAGGGGAACATGTCTTCGATAGCCGGGGATTATTGTGACTACAACATGGGAGACTATGATTGTAGTGAGGGATTTTATGGCTATGAAGTTGAGGGAGATTGTGGGAGCTATGAAAATAGCCATGATCAAAACTTGGGCAGATTTGAGGGTCATGGTTTTAGGGGAGAAAATGAGGAGAATGAAGTGCCTAGCGCTTGTGGGGGATATGGAGATGATGTAGGACCTCGTGATGGTTTTTGTGATGAAGTTGGGGCATGTGAGGAGTCTTACACTTCCCATTCCGAACCTAGATTTGGTGTTAGGTATAAACCTTTCATTCACAAAGCTTATGAGAGCTATAATGAGAGTACATGTGAGAAGTGTGAAAATTCATTTTCTTCACCTTGTAGTACTTCTTATCAAGATCGACATGGTGTGAATGGTTATCGTAGCTATAGTAGAGGTTGTCCCACGAGAAGAAGAGGGTATGCATCTCCAAAACCAACGGGTAATCATATGCCTTACAATGTTTATTCGAGGAGTGTACACTCCGGAAAGGTGACCATTTGTGGGATACCGGGCTGCCTCGTTGTATTAAATGATAGGTACTATAGAAACTACATCCTTCCATCCATGGTTGACTACTTGGGATTGTTTCGAGAGCCTTTACTTGTTCCATACTTTTTGGACGGGTTTAAGGTTACCGAGAGGATAAAAGTTGTTTTCTCCCAATTTGATTACCATGAGGAGGTGTGGTGCGATCTTTTTCCCATAACCTACGGTCATGTGAGCTTGGGTGCCGATTGGTTTGCACAACATAAAGTCCCAAATGTGCAAAATTGGCCTAATGTTGTAAGAGACCGATGGGGAAATCGCCTCGTGACGTACATTCTGCCCGGGCCGCAAAGAGAAGTGCTCACCTACTCCAATCCGAGTGATGATGAGAGACAAAAGATTGAGAGGAGTAAGGGTGTGGAAGGTGGTAATCCGAGAGTAGAAAAAGGAGAGGTGGTATGGAGCGAAGTGAGGGGATTGCCACCTAACCGAGCTAATGTTGTTTGTCCTTCTATTTCTAAGGACATTTGTGTAGGTACCGACATGACAAGTGAAGGAGAGCAATGCTGAAGTGAAGTTGCTGCCCAAGCTTGTGGAGGACCTTCACAACACGGCAAAGGAGAGTTTACTCAAGAACTTCAAGGTAAAATAGCTAACTCTTACACTTTTGTGCATGTGAATGATAATTGTATGGGTAGTAGCCCATTGAGTGTGAGTAGTAGCTTACTTACTTGTGAGTCTAATGATTCATTGCCTCTTGTTGATGATGTACATGTTGTGAGTGTGGATACACTAGTTGATCCTATTGATGACCAAATTGACTCTTCTTGTAAAATCAATTTATGTCCACCTAGTGTTGAAGCCTATATGTTGAATGGAAGTACATCGTCTTGTGTAATTGGTGTTGATCGACTTATTTGTGAAAATTGTCCACCACTTGAGTACATGTGTGATGTGATTAATATAACTCAAGTGAATGAAGTACTTGAAAATTTTGGTCAACAAAATGGGAGTGAACCTGAGAGTTATTCTTGAGATAATCTTGTACTTAAAACCTCTTTGAAACTTGATATTGATCTTTTAGAGAGTGAAGAACTTTCTTGTTCCAAATCTGCCCATGAGATAGATCATGCTCTCTTTAGGTATAATGTCTTGTTTGAAGATGATATACACACTCCTAAGGAATCTAGTGGAGGAAATGATGGAATAGATTGCCTTGAAGTCTATAGCTGATATGCTAATCCACTATGGTGTGACAATATTCCTCGTAAAGATGGAAATCTTTTTTTGAAAGATGAGAGTACTCTTAAGGGTAAGGAATGTGTATTCCTTCTTGAAAACCCAAGGGCAAAGGTGTCATTGACTCCTTGGGATAATGTTTGTAAATGCGCATCCTTCCTTGACACACTTGTGTTTGAGTTACGTGAATATCAACTTGTGGATGCCGAGTTGCTTATTTGTTTGCAAGAAGGAAGGTGTATGTGCTTAATTGGTTTGTCTTCATTCGTGTATGTTTCTACACTTGATTCCTTCCTATACTACCTCTTTGCCTATGATGACGTCCATACTAGTTTTGGATTTGTTTTATGTAGAGGTAGGAAATTTGTTGGTAAGTCCACTTGTGTGAGTAGTAGTGCTATATGGATCTCGTGGACTTTAGAACCAATTGAATCACCACCCTTGGTGGTCTCTTGAAAAGATAAAAAGGCAATTGTGTCTTGCGGCTCAACGATCCTAATTCTACCTTTTGGACCGAGTGATGCCATTAAGACCCTTGTAGCTTCTTTATCTCTTGGTGATTCCCGTAACCAAATCCTTTGAGCATTTTTCAGAGCATTTAATATTTAGTTCGAAGGATCCTTGGTTATATTTTAAATATGTGCAACCTTGGTATGTTGAGATGATTTGTCGTGCTAACCCTAACCCTCATGCCATGAGGAGTTTGTATTTGGTTGTCCTTTCTTTGGTTTTGCAAGGTTTGGATTCGAGGTCGAATCCTTTTCAAGAAGGGGAGGATGATACGGGTCAAATGGTTGCCTTAGCTTTCGATGACATCATTCGAAGTCAGTACATAGGGCATCAAGCTTTGGTCGCATTGAGGACATGGGATCCTACATGGAGGGGCCGATTTGAGTACACCAAAGAGCAATCCCGCGTGTGGAAGATTGCTTGGAGCGTTGAAGATTGAGGACTTACGGTTTTGCCCTTCATTAAGGGCATTTTGGTCACTTAGCCTTGTCCAAGTAACACTCCATAACCGCCCCATCTCATTAAGGGTATTGGAGACATTTTGTCTTCCATTTTGTCATAAGGCTATATATATATAGTCTCTTTTAGGTCTTTTCTCTTTAGCTTTTGAATGATGAATATGTGAAAGACTTCTTCTCTCTTTGAGAGTGTAACACCCTAAGTGTGGGGCTTGGAAAAACTATTATTGATCTTTGCTTAGAAACGGTGGTTGTAAGGTGGAGTTGATTCCCTTAACGGTCACCGTAAGAAGATTGGTGTTTGTTGTTGCGAGTTTAAGGGTCTTATCGTTTAATATATGGTTTGGTTCTTCTTTCTTCGTAACTTCTTATGCCATCTTATCTATCCCTTCATCTTATTGCATTTGTTTTTGTATCTTGTTCTTGATGTTCTCTTGTTGTTCTTGGTTGGTTTGTGTTTCGTATCGTGTCCCTTATCATTCCCATTTGGGCTTGCTTTTTGTTCTTTATGGGTTCCGATCTTCCTCCCTTCGAGCTTGGACTTAAACCATGAATTACGTGTAGCACTTAGCCCCCCTCTTATTGGGCATTTGGCCATGAAAATAAAATAAAAATTCACTTTTTTTGGAATTTTTAGAGTTGGAGTTCTATTTGGCCATATCTTTTCGGAGAGACTTTAGAATTTAAGGTGTTTAAATATAACTAAAAAGTGAAATGAAAAAAAGTGAAAACAAGTATTTTAGGTGTTTTCACTTTTCCAAATACAAATTCAAGTTGTATTTGACAATTTTAAGGCCAAACAATAGCTTTTGAGTAAAGTAGTAATTTTCCAGAAAATAGTGTAAAATTCTTATGGCCAACCGGGGCCTTATTAACAATTCTTAGGCTCTTCTTCCAGGAAGAGCATCTTCTTAATTTTCCATTGAATGCCTGCAACATTTTCTTGCATTTCCTTAGCTTCCAGAACTTCATTAAGTCCTTTAATAGAGGTATGGCATCATGAATGCTATCGGTCCTTTATGAATATTTCCCAATACTGGCTTGTAGACTGCTTGAGTTTATATGTTTCTTGAGTTAACCTCTGAAAATGCATGCATTGTAACATTCTTTTCAACAAACTTTTGCATTTAATAAGATGTTATGGAGGGAATAATGTTTTGTCAGGACACCTTTTTTGGCTTAACACTATAAAATGTTATTGAAAATTAATGAAGATTGAAGTGGAAGTACTGAATACTTTGTAACTTAGATGTGGAAAAGACAAATACATATACACCGAATTTGGATAAACTTTTTTTTTTGCAGCTCTATTTTGTTTGAAATATGCATCTTGGAATCACACTGGACACACACTAACCAGTTATTCGTACTTTAAATCAAGTATAACTATGTTTTAAGTTCAGCACCTGCGAAGCAGAACATGCCAATGATGTCACTGTTTCTTTGAATCTAAAGTAAATGATTGTGTTTTCTTATTGCGGATGTCCTTGAATAATTGTGAGGCATGATTTTCTCAAAATACATGAATCATTTGGTTATTAACATCTCTTTTGTTATAATTTTTTCATCAAAGAAACTGGCCGATTTCCATCAATTCTTGCGTGTGCAGACACAATTTTGTTTGTTTTTTCTCTGCAGACAATATGCTGATTCTCCGGTTTATAATCTAAAGAGGAAAGTGTCATATCACGGAAACAACCTCTCTACTTCTTTAGAGGTAGTGGTATGGACTGCGTACATTCTATCCTCCCCAGACCCCACTAGGTGGGAATATACTGGGTTTGTTGTTGTTGTTGAAAGTGTCATATCGGAATAGGAGAACTTATTTTTTCGTGAACTAGGACCTACATTTATGTTGTTTTTTGAGAGTCCTAGTCCTTCCATAATTTGATCATCATGTGAATCAGGTTCCATTTTTTAAATCACCTGACCACTCTGGCCATTCTTTTCTAGTGCTTTACAAACTTTGTGGTGGATCATAAAAATACGTAGTTGTCTCTAGCGCTTATTTTCTTCATGCTTGTTAATTAGTAGAGGTTCACTACTTCATTAGGATTGGTAAGGTAAAGCCTAGCCTCTCTTGCTTGTACTTATCGTTGTTGAAGATTTTTATTTTTAATAAAAGGACGCTAGACATTCTGTTTAGTGGTGTTAATTAGCCAAAAAATAAATCATTCTTTCTAGTGTGATTTCAGGCATATTGCTTAGTCGGAGAATGTAGTCCGCTCTTCGTTGCAATTAAATGCTTGTACTTGGCTGATAATCTCTTTGTTTTCCAGTTTGTGTATCCCTCTTTACTCTCGTTGAATTTAGACCTTTATGCCTGTGCAGGAATTACCAGAATCCTGGCGAAAACATTTACTGAAAAAGGCAAAGCAGGGAAGGATGATTATTTTTCTCAGAGGACCGGATAAAAGAATCTGGCCTGTCTTTTATCACAGTAGATCACGTTTTAATGTTTTGACATGTGGATGGAAACAAGTTGCTGCAGCTTATGGCCTGAATCCAGGAAATGAATGTCTTTTTCAACTTGTAGATCAGCGGGAATGTATATTTGATGTACGCAAAATATGAAAGTCCAAAAGTAAGATACCCAAAGAACTAGTTGGAGTCTATTACCTTAAGCAGTTACAGGGGGAATGAAAGAGGAGCTATGCCAGTCTCTCATTATTGGTTTTTGAACAACTTTAAACTGTTGCCTTGCTGGGTCATATCCTATTTGGTACTATCTTTTTGAAGCTGCACTTTATGTACTACTGTTACTCATATACTCTTCACAAATTATCATTTCATCATAGACAAACTTGGGATTTGATATCCTGGGTAGATCTGTTCAGGCTCATAGAAACCTATCTAGTAATTTTCGCAACTCTTATCATAGAAGTCGGTAATATTTTGAGTACAGTTACATGTTTGCTCAACTTTTTTTATCTGATGAGGTCCAATTTCAAAGAAGTATGACGCCTGTTTTAGGGTTAATGTTTTTTTCTTCTGTACTCACACATGCACGGTATCCTTGAAATTGTATCAATAGAAGTAGAGTAGTTATACTCTTCTTTACGATAGGAAAAAGTAACAATGTATGTAAATACCACGAAGACAGTGCACAAGCGACCTCGAAAGGTCTATTTATCACACCTTCCCATCAAGCCGATCATGGTGACTTGCGCATCTACTGTCCGCTACGTGATTTTTTTTTTTAAAAAAAGAATATGGAAAAGGTCAAGTTTACCCTCTACTTCAGAAGAAAATGGCTCAAAGGGCTCATTTGTTTGCATTTAACGAAGATCATCAAGTACATTTGTTTTTTATTAAGATTTTAGCTCTTAATAGGTCTGAATAGGTCTTAATTATTCAGATCTAGAATCAAGTCTTAATAAGTGTGAATAGGTATTCTGATGTTGGATAATATTTACCGTCACTCTATTCATAATCATCAGTCACCAGCTCTGTCACCGCCATCATTGTCAACCACCAACCACCTCCACCATCACAACCATCATCGATAACAAATATCGCTACCAACTACTATAGTCAACTGCTACCACACCTACTACCTTTTTTATTCTAATTATATTTACTGTCACCACCGCCGTCAACAGCACCATCATCATCAATCACTATCGGTCAATCGACCAACTCATCTATCACAACTAACACCACTGCTAACTACGACCACTAATACATCACAACCTCCGCACATTCTTCGACGGCCACCACCGTTGACACTAGTAACACCACCTCTACCATCACTTCAATCACTATCATCGCTACAATTTATCTCTACTAACAATCATCTCCACCATCACAACTAACAACATCTCCAACTAGCACCAACACATTGTCAATCATTATGCATTCGTTTTTCAGCCATCACAATCAACACCTCCAACTACTAACATCAAACGACGTCACATCACAACCACCACCACTACTATCAACCGTCACCATCATAACATCACTATAATACCAACCATCACAACTATCACTACTAATATTACTAATCACTAACATCAATCATTGTCACCGTAATCACCATTATAAACCATCTCCAGTCAGTGGCGGACCCATAATTTAAGGATTGCGGGTGCTTAAAAAATTTAAAAGCTAAAAAATGTAAAAAGATTGTCTCAACAAGGTTTGAACCCAAGACACCGCTCTAGTGGAAAACCTTAGGATCAATCTAAATGTCAATGCACCCAACTAACTTTTTATTTTGATGGGTGCTTTTATATGTTTTCTACTTATTTTTGTATATTTTCTATGTAATTATACCTATTCCGCGTTGGGTTTACTGGGTGCCGGAGCACCCCAAAAATAATGTAGCTCCGCCCCTGTCTCCAGTATCACTAACAAACATAAATTTTTCAGTCAAATAATATAATTTTGTTGTATTAAGACTTCATTTGTTAGCACTTAATAGAGGTCTGAATTTGAATGATTCAGACTTCAGACCATTAAGTGCATTTGTTTTTCATTAAGATTTTGGCTCTTAATAGGTCTGAATAGGTTCCAATCATTCAGATCTAGAATCAAGTCTTAATAGGTCTGAAGAGGTATTCTGGTGTTGAATAATATTCAATGCCATTCTATTCATAATTACCAGTTACCACCTCTGCCACCGCCATAATTGCCACCCACCACCCACCACTACCAACCACCTCCACCATCGACAACAAATATCGCTATCAACCACTATTGTCAACCGCTACCACACCTACTACCTTTATTACTCTAATTATATTTACCGCCACCAGTGGTGGAGCCAGGATTTTCACCAAGGAGGTTCACATGTGAACATACGAAGTTACGAACTAACCAAAGGGGGTTCAACATCTACTATATATACATAAAAAATAATTTTAACCATGTATATATAATATAATTTTTTATCGAAGGGAGTTCGAATGAACCCCTAAATTAAGTGTAGCTCCGCCCCTGACCACCACAACCGCCGTCAACACCTCCACCATCATCAACAAATACCATCCATTCCCTACTATCGACCAACTCATCTATCACAACTAGCACCACTGCTAACTACCACTAATACATCACAATCTCCACACATTCTTCGACGACCACCACCATTATCATTAGTAACGTCACCTCTACCATCACTTCAATCACTATTATCGCTATAATTTATCTCTACTAACAGCTATCTCCACCGTCACAACTAACAGCATCTCCAACTAGCATCAACACATCGTCAACTATCATGCATTCATTTTTCAGCCATCACAATCAACACTTCCAACTACTAACATCAAGCAACATCACATCACAACCACCACCACCACTATCAACCGCCACCATCATAACAGTCAATACAATACTAACCATCACAACTATCACCACTAATATTACTAATCACTAACATCAATTATTATCACCGCAACCACTATTATAAAATATCAGCACTATCACTAACAAACATAAAAAAAATTTCAATCAAATAATATTTTTTATTGTATTAAATTACATACTTTTCTGATATATAATTAGTTTTTTATTTGAATTGTATTTTTAATTTTATTATATATGTAAATAATTTTTTTTGCACATTCAGATGATGAAAAATAAACAGTCTTAATTATTCAGTTTTCAGATCTAGAGACAACATCTTAATCATTCAAATGTGCATTCAGATTTAGACGTCTGAATATTAAAAAAAACAAATGCAGCCTTAATTACATAATTTTCTGATATATAATTAGTTTTTTATTTGAATTGTATTTTTTATTTTATTATATATACAAATAATATTTTTTTACACATTCAGATGTTGAAAAACAAACAGTCTTAATCATTCAGTTTCAGATCTAGAGACAACATCTTAATCATTCAGATGTGCATTCAGTTTCAGATCTAGAGACAACATCTTAATCATTCAGATGTGCATTCAGATTCAGACGTCTGAATCTTAAAAGAAAAAACAAATGCAACCTAAATATATCATTTGTTTTACTTTGGAATCAAATTTATCCTCGTTGTTATACTTTGAAGTTAAACTTACCCATCTATTTTGAAAAAAATTTACTAAATATACCTTTGGTCATAATTTAAGATCAAATTTACCCTTGATGTCATACTTTGGGGTCAAATTTACCCTCGTTGTTAAGAAATTTTTTCACATGTATCCTTTTTTTGACAGAAAATCTCAAATCAACGTTAAATGATCTATTTTTTTTTAAAATAAGACACTAATCTAATCCGCCTGATTCGAACCACAGAAAATACATAAACAAATAGACTCTTCCCTTAGTTATGTTGGTCAAATTTTTTCAATGAACAAATACACTTCTCTTTCAATGTGCAACATTGATAGGTTGTTTACAAGTGAACAAAAAGTAAAATGAAATGGGATAATACAGAAGCATGAGACTAGAGAAAATGTTTATTACAAACTCTGCTCCTTGTCCAATTATGTTGAAATTTCAAAATTTGATATGCAACTTTATGTACATCTAGATTCTAGAATGAGTGCATAAGTTTGAGCAAATGACATGATGAAAAATTTGTGTAGATTCAAATTGTATATAAAGACATAAGAATAAAGAGGAGTCACGATTGACACATATGGAGATCTCTTAACTCAATCATTCGGAGAAATATTCAGTGGGCCTAATTTATTGGGTTTAACTACTAAGTGCCACTTTTCATGAGCTCTGCACTGATGCATATCCATGAACAAAGTGGGTATATTTGTTTGTGTTTGCACTGATACAGATTCATTTTTTATGAGTTATGCATTGATAAATATCTAATGACTTTAATTTTGTTGGAAAATTTGACCAACACAACTGAGGGGTATATTTATTAGTGTTTTTTATGGCTCGTGTCGGATCAAGCGAATTAGATTAGGGTATGTTTTATTTTTTAAAAATAGGGCATTTAACGCTGATTTGCGACTTTCTATTAAAAGAATGCTATATGTAAAATATTTTCTAATAATGAGGGTAAATTTGACCCTAAGTATGACATATTGAGGGTAAATTTGACCCTAAAGTATGGTGTCGAGGATAAATTTGACTCCAAACTATGACAAATAATATACTTAGCAAATAATTTCAAAGTAGGAGGATAAATTTGACCTCAAAATATAATAAAGAGTATATTTAATCATTTTAAAAAAAAATAGAATTAGTAAATTTGATCCTTTTCCCTAAAGAATAATTGCTTCGAACCCCAATGAACCACTTTCAAATTGCATTGATGAACAATCAAAGCAACAAACATCTTCAATACTCTGATTAAAATATCAATTAGTTTCAATACTCTTTTCTAGGGTGGCAGTTGATACCTGATTTTGCTCCTTCACCTCCATCTTTTTAATTCTCATCAACAACTTATTCCAATTAATAAAAAGTGTAAAGAGCAAATACAGATAAAATAAAACCCGATGATGATAATTGTTATTTTCGTATAGCCCGATGATTCTACAGATGTATCTATAGGTAACACTCCTAAAGTTGATGCAACTATTATAGATCCTTAATCAATCCTCCAATTTCGGCCATTGTATGTAATATACATGTTGTAGCTATCACATCTATGTATTACAATGTTAAAGAAGCTACCCACATTTCACCATTATTGAAATGACTCAAATTTACGGCTTCATCAATGGGCTCAATTTTATGAAAATCAACAATGTTTTTGAAGTATTGGATTTGCCCTTGTTTAGATAAAATGTAATCAATATCAATTTGGAAAGAGATAAAATATAATTAGAGATTAACTGTTAAAGTTATCTTTTATTAATTAGGAGTAAGTAATTTGTTAAAGAATGTGCCCAAGTCAAAAACACACTTATTTAGAAATGGAGGAAGTAGCTCTATTGGTTGACTACACTATCATGTCATCTTGTTAGTAAGAGTTCAATGTCACATCTTATAACCTCTTTTCCTTATCATTTCATCAAAAAAATGTAATTACTAGATGGGGTATTAGGAAAGAGCGTGAAGACTATGTTCCTAATAATTCATGAAGTTAATGTCACAAAGATAATGTTGTATGTCATGCTACCTTTAATATCCTTCATTAGCCCATAACACATTATTATGAACCTTACTGAACTTAACCAAAAAGTTAACCTCTGCATCTTCTCGTCGGTGCCACCACCTTGAGCTGGAAGGGTGGGTGTGAGTTGGCATAATTTTAAGGAAACTGTTAAAGAGTTCAAAATGAGAGTCCATATTCTAGATACGAAGGTGTCGCGAATGCGAATTAAGGTAGAATGTTAGAGGTGTGACTCTGTTCATGCTAGTAGATAGGAGTATTGTCCTAATTAGTAGTCATAGTGCCTATATTTATAGTTCTTTATTTTTGGATTTTTGTTGATATATGATGTTTCGGGTAAATCGCTTGTAGTATTATTTTGTGATAGTATTATTTAGTTAGAATATGTTGTTGTGTTACTCCTTAATCTTTTCCTAGACTATATTTTTTGTTGACCCAAGGATCTATTAAAAACAGTCTCTCTGCTTCATCTTTGACTTAGTGTTATGGGATATGTACATTCTAATCTTCGCAGACTTTATTGTGTGAAAATACACTGGATATGTTGTTGTTGACAGTCAATATCTCTGGTTCTAAACTAATAATAATTATCTCCTTATATTGCAAGATTTAATTCTTTCAATATAAGTATTTTTATTATATCTTTCACTCTAGATTGAACTTTTTAAAAATTTATTAAATAGCCAAATAAAAGTTTTAAAAATTTATTAAATAGCCAAATAAAAGTTGCATATTTAGGAAATATGTATTACTAAATTTAGATAATTTAGATGAAAATTTTGAAAAGTTATTAAATAGCTAAATAAATTTTGCATATTTAAAAAATATTATGTATTTTAAAATTTAGATTTGGATAAAATCTTTGGGAGTCATTCAGTATTTACGATAATATTTTACATAAGAAATGTTTTCTTGAAAAATAAGTTGATTTTTTTACTTATTTTCTAGTTTTGATAAGTAATTAAAATATATGTTATCTCAAGAACTTTTATGTGCAATCTAATAAAAAATACAGAGGTGGGAGGTGGTGAAGTGAGATAGTCAAGGGATAGGAATTTGAGGTGTTGAATGGGTGAGAGGATACAATAAACATAGAATAATACTTTTTCAAAAAAATTATCCAACCACGCATTGAAAAATAAGAAAACTATTTCTAAAAAATATTTTTCTTCATACCAAACACATCATTTATCTTTCCTTCGGTTAAAAAATGTACATCTATTTCATTGAGTTATAATCTTAACAAAATTTATTAATTAAATTCAAATTTTAGTCTTAATCTTTTAATTATCAATTTAATTTTGTGTTGTAATTCAAAATAGTATCTAATCGCCGCTATTTTGTCATCATATAAGAAATCAAAATAATTTCAAAAAAATATTAAAAAAATTCAAATTTTAAGAGTAGAAGAAAGAAAAATAAGAGTGGAAACCAAAACATAGGACATGTTTGATAATTAATTGAAATTTGAGTCATTTTTTAATTAAAATAATGATTTAAGGGTATTTCCTTTAATTTTTCCTTATATCATTTATATACAACTTTAAGACAAATTTTAAAAAGTTGTTCACATATATTGAATGTGTCATATAGAGATTAGCATAATCTTACTTTAACATAATTCAACTAAGATTGACTCACTATAGACAAACTGTTTCTATATAGGATAAATAAAGAAATAAAAGGACTATTATTTTGGATAGTATTGCAAAGAAGAAAGCACGAGAAATTTGTGTGCTATTTCAGGCGGTATTAATCTTTTCTTAAACCTTGTTACTATTGACTTTCTTTTTCATTGATTTTCATTTTTCATTGTTTTCAATTTAATCTTTTCTTGATTGTTAGAGGAACACAAGGACTAATTTCTTGGACAGATTAATGAAGAACACATAGGAATTTTGCTTGGTATTTTAGATAGTACTAATTTTTTTATTTATTCATCGCTGTCATCAACTTCATTTTTTCTTTGATTCTCCTTCCTCATTGTTTTCAGTTTCATTTCTTTTTGATTGTTAGAGGAACAAAAGGATTGATTTCTTAGATAGTGAAACAAAGAAAGCTGGAGAGCTTTTCCGGGCGATATTAATTTTTTCTTAATAAGTTGTTGTTTGCGATTCTTTTTTTTTAATTCTCCTTCATCATTTGTTTCCAGTCTTATTTTTTCATAATTATTATTGTATTGTTTTATTGGACAGTACAATAAATAAATCTTAAGGGGTTTGCTTGTTGATTAGGACGGTACTAATTTTTCCTTAATTCATTGTTGTTTTTGAGTTTATCTTTTCTTTAATTTTTTTAATAATTTTTTTATTTCATTTTTCATTGATTGTTAGTTGCTCTGATATGAAAGAATGTAGATAAAATCTTATAGCTAATTTGAGTGATAAGTTACGTACCTTCAAAATGGAGGAATCATGACTAAATTAACACATTTTTTATTTTTAGCATGATTTCGCTTGACTTGACCCATGACACGATTAATTTTAGTGATTGAAGGATTGTGGTGATTATGTTACCTATCTGGACGCAAAACATTATTGCATTAATTATTAGTATTATAACTTGTGTTTGATATAACATGTGATTAGGTTACCTACTAGTGAAACCAATAGAATGGATCGGAGCATAGGAGAATTTTGGGTTATCATTAATTATTTTTCTTCATTGGTATTAAAGTTTAGGTAAGATTTATTTATTTTCTAATAATTATAATCTTATCCATCAAAAAATCATTGTCGTGGAAAAGTATTTGTTACTTGTTGATTTACACAAAACAACAAGTTGATACATTGAATTTTTCTGTAGTTTATGAAATAAAATTTTGTAATTCAGTTTAGACGCTGAACTTTGTATGCATAATTTCGTAATCTACAATTAATTTTGATTGATGAATGAACTAAATCATTGTTGAAATATGATTTCGTTAATTTTGATGTCTTTTAAACGGATCTCATAGTATGGTATATTTTCATTTAACATGTGTAGTTGACTAAATTTATGAAAAAATTGTTATTTCATTTAAATAGAATACATGTTTATAAAATTCATGAAATAATAGAAAATTAGTTCTTTTTTAGTTTACTGAGTGAAATTATTACTAGATCTATTGAAAAAACGAACAAATAAAAAACGGAGCAATTAAAAGATGCCATTGATTCTTGTTGGTGTGAACTTAAGTGAATATTTTTTTAAAGAATGACAAATCAACAAATAAAATTTCATTCGTTTTGCAATTGATTTTTTGATAGAAAGGAGAACTAAATTGATTTCTTTTTTTTCAAAATGATAGCAGATTCTTTTAATGCATAAAGTCATAGAACTAACATTAGAAACACGTATCAAGTATATAATACTGGATGCATATATATTGAGACCTAGAACTAATATTATATTGAGAGTTAAACTATATGAAACTAAAATATTTTTTAAAACATCATTACTTATGAATAATTTTTTGTGTGCATGACTGCATACACCAAAAATAGAAAAAAACATAATGCATTTAATTAGTGCAATTATTTATGTGATGCTATAATTCTTCTATAACTATGTGTACTTGCATGATATACAGAACTCATGATGTTATACGACACTATTCTTATTGAAGTATTTTTTTATTTGTTATATTTTTTATTGTTAATCTTAAATTTAAGATAATTGTTCTTTACTTGATTATATTAAATTATTTTCTATTTCATATTAGAATGTAGATGCTTTTGATTTAAGATCTAATGTGAAATAAAATTTTAATATAATACAGTATAACCTAGAAGAGCAAAAGACTATTTATTCTTAGATGTGTCTATGATACCTTATACGGTACAAGATATATCTATGATGACTTTAATATATTGAAATGTTATTTACAACTTCAATAGTACTATTTATTTGCGTTAATTTTTGATGCATATATACAACATGCTAGACTTGGCCTTAGAGGTTAAGAAAGAAAGAACATTTAGTCAAACAAGATTTACATGGTATTGTATATAATGTAGATTTTGTCTACTACTAACATCATCTAGCTAAAATAAATAGTAAAATTCATTTGAAAATTTAATGTACTGATACTCCATTGCAGTTTATTTCACTAACATCAATGATTCAAAAAATTGCAACTATTTTTAAGTATTATTTCATATGTATAGAGGAAAACAAAATCTTATTTAAGTTTTATTTTTTTCAACTCTTGATTTTGTGCTGCTTTTGTTCATAATCTTTTTTCCTGCATAGAAAATTGAGTTCAGGAAAAAAGACATGTATCTTTCTATGATACTTCTTGCAGTTCACACTTGGTTGTGAAAATATCATGAAACATCCAGAATAGGTAGAATAATTGAGAAAGTTATTCAATAACTTACTGTCAAAGTAGTAAGTTTGAAATTTATTCATGTAATAGTAAATCTAAAATTTACTAAAGCAGAAAAGCACATATCATGGTAAACTTGGAGTTTACTGTTACAAATAAGTTCATACATTGACATGAACATTGTGATATTCTGAATATGTGTATACATAATGAGTATTAGACATATTGAAGAACTTGAAGATTCTTCAAGAATTATTGTTTGTTCTCATGATAAGTTGATTAGATTAACTAATGTTGGAATCGAATTTCCTAAATTCTGTAAATTATAAAAAATGAATGATTCCGCTCATCCGTCACGTGATGTATTAAATAGATGCATCAAATGAGAGATAAGATGATTATATTTGTGTTTATAGTCAAATTGCAGTTTGACATTCGTAAAATTGCTTGTCCAAAATAATTAAGTCAAGAGCACATGATCACGTGTGGTTATAGTCAACATACACTTTGACATTCGTAAAATTACTTGTGTAAAATAATTAAGTCAAGATCACAACTTTTAGATTACTAGTATCGGTGCCCGCGCGATGTGCGGAATACTTTTCTATAAAAATAGTTAATTTTTATTTTTAAAAAAGTATTTTATCTATTATGTTTGATGTTATGAAGTGGATTGTGCATCCTTCATCTTTGATTCATGATGTGGCCAGTTACAATTTGAATAATATATGAGTTACTTTTATTATTATTATTGAAAAAATTAACATATTTTAAATTAGTTACGAAATATTAAAAGAAATATTTAATAGTGAAATTGTAATTAAACGTTAATATAGAGTCAGAGTTACAATTATTTTAGATGTTTTGATGTGAAAAGAATGAAATTAATATTTTTATTAAATTTTGTTGATGATTATTAAAAATAATAAATGTAAATATTAAATAGTTGTTGTTTTGTATAATCATATCCAATTAAGATATGTGATTATATTTTTTTAATTTAGATATGTGATTACATTTTTTATCTTTCATTTCAAATTTTTTTTTTTTTGTTAATTCAAAATCAATAATTACACTAAAAGTAGTTGATTGTGTCTAATTCCAAAGCTTTTTGTTTCAAATTTTAAAATTTACCTTTTAATTTAAAACTAATTAAGCACATACAGTTTATTATATTGCTCATTAAAATAATTTTAAAAAAAATTCCCACACCCACCCCTACCCCTACATCGTATCCTGCCTTACCCACAATCCCCTAGCCTCTCCTTTCCAACTAAAATATTCAACACTCTATCCCAACTCATTCTATTATTTTGTATTAAATAAATATACAAATGCTTTAGAAAAATATTTTTTTACTTGTACATCTAGAAACTTATTTTCTTCAAAAAATAATTTTTAAAAAAATGTGTTTCTTCATACCGAACACATTAACATAGTAAATTATTTTATAGGATCAAGAAAAATCATTTAGTTGATTAGCAAAATAGTTCAAAAATAAAAAAGTAAATAAAAAGCTCAACTGGTAACCTAACTATTATATTTATGATGTGGAAAATTATTTGTTCATTGACAGATATATCTTTGTGTTCCTTTACCCACATTTAATTCATTTTTAATTGATTATTACTGTTTATATATATTTTTTTTTCATTTTTTAAAAAATATTTACTTATCTTATCTTATTAATCAATATAATTTTTAAAATAATTATAAAAAAATATTTAAGGACACACAAACTTAATTTAATTATATTCGGTTTAAATTCAAAGTTAAATATTAATCATAACATTTTTCTCTATCAAATTTCTTCTACATATATATGTTTAATTTTATCTAACACTCGATTTAAATTTTTATTTTTAATTCAAATTTTAAAAAATAATTAAATTTATACTTAGAATTAAAAAGAATTTATAAGTGCATGAGACTAACTCAAGAAAGAACGAAAAAATACTACTTATTCGATAAAATATAAACAACTTGTAAAATTAGTAAAATGATTTAAATAGATAAACATAAATATTTAAATACATATAATTCTATTTTATAAATCACCTAGAAGAAAGTAGATATGCAAAAATACATCCACACTCATTCTTTACAAACATGGTCCGGTAATTTTCCTTTATATATTTTCATTCTTTGTTGCATTTATTGATTTCTCAATTACATTTCACATTCTTGAGATATCTTCATACATCAGATTTGTAGGAACTTCAGCTTCCTTAGGTATATCTATAATAAAAGATAAATATAAAGTTGATCATAAATCGTAATAAAATAATTAAAAACTTATATTAAGTACAACAACATATCTTGGTAGTTATTTGAGAAATATGATGAGCATTAATTATAATTTTTTTAATTAATGGTAAGTATATCTATGAAAAAAAATAATCAGAATAATTATTACAAATAACAATACAATAATTAAAAAGTTGAGTTAAGCATGAACAACACACTTTAATAGTTATATGAAGAAATGTGATGAACATTATCTATAACCTTTTTATCCATGGTAGAAATTCTCTAAGACCAAAAAAATATATATTAATATATACGTGTATGAAAAAATTATATTAATAAATTTAATTTTAGCTATTAAGTGTGGGACTAAATGACGGGTTTATATAAATTGTTACTTTGTATATGATATTGATGACTTATCGATGTATAGATCAAAAAATTTAAAACAAAGCTTTGACGGAGATTGAGCAACTCCAACCTATAATTCATTGAGAGCTAGTAATTAGTTATTTGCATAAAATGCTATAAAGAAAATATATTAACAACATTTAATGTATGAAACGAAATAGTATTAAAACACATAAAAAGAAAGATTAATCAATATCTCTCTGAATAAAACGATCATAGTTCTCTCAAGATAAATAAAAATTTAAATTTAAAATTGATTAATAACTAAAAAAGAAGAAGAAAGTTTACGCTGATATGTGTCTCACTCAAGGTGTATTTATATAAGAGGTTACAAAGTTGGATATGCATGCACACTAAATTTCAAATTCAAAATTGAATGTGATATGAATTTGTTAGAAAGATAAGATTTTGAAATATCATGATTTTCGTAAGTTTAAATTCAAGATTCTAATATACTACTTATTATTTAAATTCAAAATTTTAATTCTTTATCTTTGATTATTTTTTAATTTTTTCTTGTATCTGATTAAAATAATTACTCTTTTGATATTAGTGATTCTATTCATTTTGTGCGACAACAACTCATGTAGCATGCATTATTGATTAATAAATCTGGTACGATTTTAAAAAGAATTCTAAGTTTTTCTTTTTGAAAATTTTAAGTTTATCTTTGAAAAGATATTGTATCTTCAATTCTATTCATTATTATTATTATTATTATTATTATTATTATTATTATTATTATTATTATTATTATTATTATTATTATTATTATTATTATTATTGTTATTGTTATTATTATTATTATTATTTAGGTTGATATTTTATATTTTATTAATTAAATATATTTTAAATAATATTTGAAAGGGATAAGTTTATAAATAGTTAGAGTTTATTTAGAACTCTTTAATATATGTTCCTAGTTTCAAGCTAATGAAAATCTTAAGAAAACACTAATATCTTTAAATAAAAATATCAAATTTTTTAATTCAAATATTTTATTACAATATTGTTATTTATTATCTTAATATTGCCAAATGAATTATTATTATTCTTATTATTATTATTATTATTATTATTATTATTATTAAATTAAAAGTAATGCTACTACGTGTACTATTGCTTTTTGTTTTTGGTTAAACATGTACTATT
>NC_061113.1:211383608-211584352 GCF_002878395.1 Capsicum annuum
AATAATAATAATAATAACTTATATATAATAATAAATATTATAAATTTAAAAGATGTTAAGAAGTTAGAAATTTTCCATTCAAATTCTATTTTAAGTTCAAAATTAAAAATATTATATCATATCATTTTTTTATGATAATATCATTTTATTATTCTTTCTTTATCATTAAATTTTTTCAAACAAAATGCATATTTATCCTATAATATATAAATTTTAATTAAATAAAATTTTGAAATCAATCTAGACGTTTCTTTTATTTATTATACTTATTATTTTTCTTTTAACTAATAATACGACAACATTGACAAAATTTAAAGTACAATTTGTCTAATATAAGATTCAAGATATTTTTGTGACTTTATTTTATTCACTACACCATACAGTTTATCATTTATAAAATATTGTATGATTCTTATTATTGTTACTATTATTACTATTACCATATATTTTTTCAAATTAAAAGCAATACAACTTGTGTATTACTACTATTATTATTTATTGCTTATTGTCATTATATTATTAAAATAAACACTCTCTCTCTAAATTATAAAAGAGATAAGTTTGAAATAATAATAGTCTATTAGAACTCTACACTACAACTATGAGTTTTTTTGTTATTAAGATAATGTATTTCAAATTCAAGTACTTAATCTTTCAATTCAAAGTTTTTATTACGATATTTTTTACTTATCTTTCAATCAACCCATATTTTTTAACCATTTTTAAAATTTTAATTTTAAATCCTTATCTTTCAATCAACCCATATTTTTTTATCTCCAAGAAGGCCCCACGTAAAAAAAAAAAATACCTACATATATATTTTGTGAGTTTAATAAAAGAATATTTTCTCATCTCCAAATAAAATAAAAATAACCACTCACATATAACTTTAAAGAGTTTAATTAAAACTATTTCCTCATCTTCAAATCAGAAAAAAATATTTTCTTATCCTAATAAAAAAATATGCAGATAATGTATTGTAGCGCTTATAAATACTCACATAAATAAAAAATTAAATTACATATGCTTATTAAAATAAAAATTAAGGTCTTTTTGATTTAGCTTTATTTAAATAATTAGTTTCTTTTATTAATTTTTTAATCTTTACCAACGGGTACATCATTTAGTGTTGGCCTAACGAATCTGTTTTGAAACTATTTTTATACATATAATTTTAATCGTAAATCAGTAGATTTTAAAAATAGTTATTTTCGCAATTTTAGTTATCTATTTTTTATTTTTAAATTAAATTTTATTAATTAGAATAGGATTTTTTTTGATGTTGACAGTTATACTCCAACTATTTTGCTTCTCCTATTAGTTGGTTTGGGTTATTAGCTGTTTTTTTTTTTTTTCACAATTAAGATAAAGTTAAGAAGTTATAATCATCTCTAAATTGTAAGTTTCATCTTTTTGTTATTTTTTTTAATTTTCGTATTTGATTAAAATAATAACTCTTTTTAAAGAGATACTTTTGAATCTAAAAACTCGTGAAGATTTCTGCATTTATGAAATGAATTTTTTAAAATATTTTTTTCCAGTCTAATTCTGATTTTGTCCAAATATTTTTTAATTTATTATTTTTAAAAAGTAAAAAGTATGCATATCATTGTTAGACAGATATCAAAGAAATATGACCAAATTTACACATAAAAAAATCAATTAAAACCAAATGAAATGGAGCGCAACATTTCATTAAACCTATTTTTTTTAATTTAAATTCATTTCCCAATGTAAGCAATATACTTTAAAATTGCAAATTTACAAAGATTTAACAATCCGTAACAAAGTAATCCCACAACATAATAAAACAATAACTATGAGCTAATGACATGGGGTAATATGATATTTTATATCATTAACACAAAATTTAAGATATTATAAAGACAACAATGAATCTTCATGTGCAAAAGAACACACCGTGATACTTGTATGCAATGTAGCTTTCAACGAATATTGGACACCTGTGACCTCAACATAAAAATGACCGAACTTCATCAGAATTCACCAAATAACAAAAAAATTGTGGATTTTCATTGTGTATATATTCCGCTAAAATTGAAAAAATTTAAAATTTGATCATTTATCTTTCAACATATATATTTTTTATCAAATAAAAATTCATCAGATCAACTTGAAATCAACGGATCAAGGAGCGCATTTTAATTTATGCGTGAATAGTGAAGTGCAATTTGCTTCTTCAATCGTCTCCTCCACAGATGATAACTATTGAGCCATGGTTGTTCCATGTATACGTATTGGATGATAAAATATACTTAAATCTTTTTTAATATCTATATACCTTATGCAAAAGGTAGCGTAGACATCTGCAACTATCAAATCTTGAATTTGCTTCCGCCTTTATGTGACAATTGATCTACATATATAACCAATGTCTAATCCTTGCAAATGTATAGGATAGTCCCTTGAAGAGCGGATTTTGCTTCTTTTCTTGTCTCCTACTTAGATTGTTCTTTCTTTTGATAATATTACATTAACTGAATCAGAACTGAAGTTTTCTGGAAAAGGAAGAGATAAAAAAAATTAGAGTCTATTAAATAACGAGTTGCATATGTTAAGAGGATTACAAACTTGCAGAAGAAATCTATGCTACCAAAACTTATAGAGTCGGATATGTGGTGGCAGCAAGCAATGGTTGTCCAGAGAAACTATACTCAACGTATTTATAATTAATTTCCCATAAAAAATGGTTTTAAATGGATACTGTAGTATCCTTAGTGGCCTAAAATTCATGGGCTACGTGTAATTGTGAACAGTTTTAAAAGTATTTTTTTTTAAGTCGTCCTAAAAATATGGAATATTTAACTGATTCTATTATAGTCAAAACAGATAATCGGTGATTAGTATTAACGTTTTTTTAGACTTTTAAAATAATACGATAAGTTTTAAAAATAAAAACTAACAATTTAAACATGTACTCTAATTAACAATTTTTTTAAAATAAATATATCTTCAAATATAGCCTTTGAGTTTATTTTGTACAATTATTATTTTACTTCAAATAAGCTGTAGTTAAATTTGAATTTAATGAATTTCTTAAAAATAATTGCATGATTATAATTAGGAAAAAAGTCGCAAAATTATTGGTGTATCATCCTTTTTTGAAAAAAATAACACGCTGATACCTAATAAGATTTTTTTCCTATATTCACGCGTATAATTTGGTGGTTCTTTATGTGGTGTTCTCTATTATTTTAATAATAATAATAATTAATAATTAACATATGTACTATATATTCATATTGATAGTTGAATGACCCAACTTGTATGTTGCACGTTCTTTTTTCTTTTTTCTTTTTTTTTTCTTTTTAGCTTAAATGTAGGTAACTTCCCTATTCACAATAGAATATGTTTAAAATATATAGATATCTAGCATTTTATATTTTAAAATTTAATTTTTCTTTCAAAGCCTAAAAAGAAAAAATGTTTATTTGAATAACCGAGATTTAAAATCAGTTATTTTCTTATAAATAAAAAGTGTAGAAACTTTTATCAAAACATTATTTGAATTTATTTATATGTTTTAAGATTTATTTTCATTTGTCTTAATTTAAACAAAATTGAATTTATGGATTTTTTTTTTGTTATTTTATAGTTGTTTATAAAATTTCTATTTTTTAATTTTTCAATTATTCTCAACTTTACTATAAAAAAGCAGTTAAAAAAATTAAAGATAATTACAAAATTTGATTTTTTTTTTAAAATTGAAAAATTAAAAATAACTACTAACTAATTTTTACCCAACTAACTAATTCTTGTCCTAAAAATAACACATGGCTTTACGTCATGCTTCCACTTGACAATATCTTAAGCAAGACTTTCTTGCTATTTAGTATATATACAACTATAACACCAATAACAAATCCAGTGTATTCCCACAAAGTAGGGTTTGAGGAGGGTAAGATGTACGCAGTCCATACCACTACCTCCGAAGAAGTAGAGAGACTGTTTCCGATAGACCCTCGGCTCAAGATAAAGAACAGTAAACAATGGGATATATAGATAAAGATAATTCATCTTGATATTGAGATTCAAGCTGATTTGGTGAATGCCTCAGATAAGCAGCTTAACCATTGTAGATTATGAGAACAAAACTTCACGTGTTTATCTAAATTTTGTATTATGATATATTGCACACGACAACTATTGATGCATGATATCAGTAAATTATGATTAATTTCTCCCTTAATTGATTTAAGGGTGAGAAATCAAATATTTTCCATCTAATAGATTTTGATGTGCGGTATATAATGAATGGGTAATTGTAATGTCCCGAAAATGAATCCCAAGACGTCACACGATGTTCAAGACAATGAGTAGCCTTAAGCTAACTCTGTCTGTCTTATACTAAATCTGAAGCTCAAAATAGAGGAAATAAAGATGTATAATCAAAGCTAAGATGTGGAATTCTGTCTGAGCTAATTGAAATTATCTGAATATAATATCTAAAAATACTAGACTTAACATTCTGAATATGAAATACTAGAAATCTGTATCGTATCTAGCAGTCTGACAAAACTCTACTACTAATAACTAGAGAGACACTGGGACAAACCCCCAGCTGACTCAAACTGTCTGTGAATACTTAATCATCTATACTAATAAGCTGAAAAACTGAATAACTGGGTCCCCAAACTATGAGGACTCACCAACTGTCGGGATGTAGATGGAGATGCTCGAAATCACTTACGCTACGGAAACTGAGCACCTGAACCTACATTATGAGATAATGTAGCACATAAACGTATATGTGGATCATTACTTCTAGATTGTACTGAGTATATGAGGGTGAATGCACATGTAAGTTAATAACTCAATAGTACTATAAATTTGTAAAAGAATGCTTGCTAAATGTAGATAACTCACATAAACTGAAATATCTGTAAACTGAAAATCATGATCATGAATAGCAAAATTGTAACACTCCGTACTTTTACCTAACTTAAATTCATCCCAAAAATATCAAAGACTTTATTTAAAGATGAATGTACTTTTATACATGTGGAATTTATAAGATTTTGAGTTCTCATTATATGGAAAATTGAATAAGCTCTTGATTGATATAAAATTTGCCTAAATTCGACACTCGGACAAAGAGTTATGGCCATTTTAGTAAGACAGTTTACCACTTGAGCCATCAGCGTATCGCGGAGCCAGTCAAAATGGCAATTGTCAAAAACCAGTGAGCCTCCACGATATTGGCGCTTCGCGTCAAGGCTCAATTTCAGAATTATCCTTTTTAGTGTTCCAACACGATACCACCGCGTCGCGGTGAACTTCCAGGTTTCAATCAAAGTGGCAAGGTGATATCATCGTGCCGCTATGCAATTTACCATTTGTCATTTTCCAGTGGCTTGGCGCGATAGTGGCGCGTCGCGCTAGGGGCCCAGATCGAGAAAATTTCACAAAAAATTAAAGTTGTATCCAGGGTTAAAACAGTCTTTTTCCATGATTTTATTCCGCCCAGATATGGGATTTAAGCCCTAAAAATGTTTAATTCCTTCATTATTAACTTTTTTCCAAAATCAAAAGATAATTCTCTCTCAAGAAAACAAACCCTAGCTCTCAAGAATCAAGGTTAATCCTAAAAATTTCTCCAAGAACTCCAAGAAACTCTCAAATTAAGGTATGTTAGGTGTTCATCTATGGGTTCCTTTCACCCATAGAGTCCAAGAATCTATTTTTAACTCTTCAAGAATTATGATTTATGATTTACATGTATGAAATTAGATTGTGTTCATGTTTTGACATTTATTGAGTTTCAATCCATGATTAATGGTAGATTCCATGAAGTTGTATAACATGTATATTGAATTGAGTAATCCCCATGTTATAATCCATGAATTTGCAAGTTTGGGCATTGTAATTGCCATGATTATGTGTTATCCATGTTTCCAAGAATCATTCCTAGTATGTATTGATTTACATGATATTCATGATAAACCCTTCAATTTGTAAGTTGATTATTGTAACTATATATGTTAAACCTAAGTGTTTATGATTTAATAAACCAAGTATGCTTCTTATGTGTTTGATAAATTATCTATGAGAATGAAATAATGCCATTATAGCATGCTAACATGTATTCCCCATTCATGTACAAGTTAATGTATTACAAGTGTTTGATAAAATGTCTCTATAGATGATATACGAGCATGTATACATTGTTATGATTTGCAAGATCACGTGATGCTTTACTTTTCATGCTATCGAGTCCTGGGGTATCTAATACCCAAAAATTTAGCTGTTTACCTAGAGCCATTGTCAGTTACAGAATATTATCAGTTATATCACGATCAGTAATACTCTCAGTCTGTTCAGAACTCAGTAGAACTCAGCCAGTTACAAAAGGTATGAAAAATCAGTAATCTTAGTATCAATCCAGTCCAGTTCAGTATACTCAGTTCAATGTCTTTCAGTTGGAGTAGAATTCAGCACCAAGCGAGCCTAGGGATGGGGGCGCACCCGTTCGTTAGAAATTGGGTCCCTAGAAGCAATCCCTAAGTTCTAGAACTACGTAGCCAGCGTAGGTTATGAGATGTCACCCGTTAGATAGGACTGACAGACTCAGGGATCACCCGCTAGTTTAGGACTGATATCAGGGGTCACCCGTTAGTTAAGACTAACTCCAAAGCAGCTGTCTTTACCCGTGGCACGGTACTGACACCCTTCTAATTGGGGTTATAGATTAGACCCCAACTCAGTTATCTTCTTTTATTTGGGGTATGTTAGTTAGATGATTACCTTTCACAGTTTCAGTCTTAGTTTCAGTTTTTAGTTCAGAACTCAGCTCAGTTTTACAGAATCAGGACTGTCAGATACAGTCAATCAGTATCAGTTAATCAGTTATTAGAATTCAATACTTAGCATAAAAAAGCTCAGTTATAGTTTTTTTTTTTTATATATATATATATATATATATATATGCACAAATTGCATTCTAAGTATTTACAGTATTCTCAGATTCTCCACGTACTCTCATGTTTAGTTATTCTCATTTAGTCAGTTATTGTTCATGCATATGAACCCTTGCATTCAGCCTTACCTCATTTAGCATACCAGTATATTCCCATGTACTGACATATACTTTTCTGTGCTATGATGTTTCATATCATAGGTTCAGACGCTTAGGTTCCCGATCACGTATAGTAGATTCAGGTTCAGCCAGCAACAGTAAATTTAGCAGTGAGTCCTTATCATTCGAGGATATTATACTGTTCTATATTTTCAGTAGATGTATTAGTTCAGTAGATGGAGTTAGTTGGGGGATTGTCCCATCAACTCCACTTTTCAGACAAATTCAGTTAGAGGCTTTTTAGACAGTTTTTAATTTTTCAGATGTTATATTTTATCAGTATTTTAGATGTATTAAACCTTATAGAATTTCATCCTATTTTTCTGCATTTTTAAAGTATATTCTTTCAGTGCTCATAGAAGATATCAGTCATGGGTTAACTTGTAGTCCTTCAGGATCGTAAGCACCATGTAGCAACTAGGGGGTAGTCTTGGGTCGTTACAAAATTATACTGCATAAATCTAGTGAGTCATAAAATTTAGTTTCTAAAATTAGTACTGGTATTCTGTCTTTAAATTATGCTGTCTAAGTGTAGAAGGACTCATTTCTGTATTTGTAAATCTGAAATCTCATAGCTAATGTCTTTTGTAAAACAATGTCTGAATAAAGATGTGATCCTTTACACTTAGTTTCTAAAAGTTTTTCTGTTGGGATTATTTTATTCTAAAATTTGTAGTCTATAGGATTTAGGTATAAGGAGGTTCTTCTAACCGATATACACTATGTAAGCTATCATAGTGTCCAACGTTTAGTTCCCTTATGGGAAAACCTCACATTGGGGAGAGGTATCATACTCTTTCCAAGGAGTATAACCTAATCTAAGTGATCATATCTGTATCTGTCATCTATACAAAAAAGGGAATAATCTAATAATCTGAACCTATATTGGCTCGTAGTTCTGGGATATGTGAACATACCCAACTCGGTGCTAAATACTACTCTCTTTAATCTGTATGCTCATTCTGTTGTAAATCCACTTTAAAACTAGTATAAAGGTTTATAATGAAAATCAATTGTGTATCTGTTAATCTATTCTGTAACTGAAACTGTAAAGTGGATCCCATATAGAAGCTAAGATCAAAAGATCAAATCTCTATCAAAATCCAAAAACAACTAATCATAAGATACTTAAAGCATAGTCATTCTTAAAATATTAACATACAAACTAGGGCTTAGTAACCCATACTTCAAATTCATGTCAAAACACCATAATGTTCATTCTTGATAATGTAAATATTGGTAATTCAATTCAAAATATGGAAATTACTACAGTACACATAAAAATATGAAAGAAAATATGCAATTCAACATCTACATTACTTGAAATCTCATAATCTTTAATTAGTGATAAGTGGGTATAAACTCTAAACTGAAATTCATGTAATTTCATATAAAAATCAACTTTAAAACTAGTTTTGGGCACAAGGATGAAAGGATTATCCTTGTTGAAAATCCCCACATACCTTAATTGATGACTAGATGAAGAAGCTTGAACTTTGAGTTTCTAGTTGTGCTCTTGAAGATTGATTCTTGAAGTTCTTGAATTGGAAATCCTTAATTTTGAGTTATCTTGGAAAAAAATGGGGGAATTTGGATTTCTTGGGGATTAAGGTTTGATGTTCTAGGGTTTGTTTGAGAGAAAGTTGATGAAAAATATGTATAATATGCTTAGAATAGGCTAGATTCTGTGTTTTACAAGATTTGGGGCTTGGGGAAAAGACCAGATTGCCCTTTAAAATTTAACTCGAAACTGGAAATCCCGATTTTAGGGCCCACCGCGATGCGGTACAATCGCGGTGGCTCATTGGAAAAAGGACAAGCGCTATTCTGGAGCTATGTGGAGAAATCGCATTGCGTCATTGGAAAAGGACGTGTGCCATTTTACACTCCACTGTGACGTGGTATCTGTCCAATTGGAAATTTTGACGTGATACAGGCTAATCGCGGTGAGTAATTGGAAAAGAAAGAATGGGAACTGGAGTTTCGCTGCGACACGGGCTAATCACGGTGCTCCAATGGAAATTAGAAAACTGTGAATTTTTCCTTCACCACGACGCGGTGCTTATCGCGATGATCTACTGCTTTCACTAAAATCACCATAACTTCTTAATCGAGTATCGGATTGAGGAAAAATTTGTACCGTTGGAAAGCTAATTCAATTATCTACACATTGGTGGGTCTAGAGCTGGAAAATTTCATACATATAAAGAGTTATTATTTTTGAAGTTGACCCTTGACATTCTAGAAGCTAAACTGAGCTAGAAAAAGTATGGGGTAGTACATTATCTCCTCCTTGGGAACATTCATCCTTGAATGAGACTAGTTAAACTGAAGATACTGAGGAACTGAGCCTATATGCTAGCATGTAGAACTAAAACAAGCTACATGACTGGATCTAAAACACACTAAGTGATTGAACTAATCTACGAGTACATGAATTTATATGAAGATAACTATATAGATGAATCTGAGACTAGAAAAGGACTGAATTAAGAAAGACTGTTACCTTCGGTTGAATCTGAGCTCATGGAGAACAGATGAGGATACTTGGTATGCATGTCTACTTCTTCTTTTCAAGTAGGACCCTCAACGGACTGATTTCACCACAAAACTTTGACCAAGGGAATTTCTTTGTTCCTTAGTCTATAGATCTGATGATCAAGAATCTCTACCAGAACTTCTTCGTATGAAAGACTATTCTGAATATCTTTGCCTTCTAGAGGAATTACAATAGTTGAATCATCCATACACTTCTTTAATAAGGACACATGGAACACTGGGTGAACTGATGACAAGTCTGCGAGTAGGTCAAGCTCATACGCTACCTTCCCAACATGACTCAAAATCCTGTAGGGGCCTACATATCGGGGACTAAGCTTCCTTTTTTTGCCAAATCTCTTCACCTCCTTCATTGGTGAAACCTTCAAATACACAAGATCATCTACTTCAAACTCAATATCTGTTCTTCTTACATCTGCATAAGGTTTCTGATGAGTCTGAGCTACTTTTAATCTTTCTCAAATCGTCTAAACTTTATCCATGGCTTCAAATACCATATTTGGCCCAATCAAAGTGGCCTCACTCACTTCAAACCAATCAAATGGTGATCTACATCTCCACCCATAAAGATTTTCAAATGGGGCCATCTGAATACTAGAATGGTAACTGTTATTATAAGCAAAATCAATCAATGACAAGTGGTCATCCCAACTGCCTTTGAAATCAAGAACACACGCCCTCAACATATCTTCTAAGGTATGAATAATCCTTTCTGCCTGACCATCTGTCTGCAGATGAAAAGCTGAACTAAGATGAACTTGGGTACCAAGACCCTTCTGAAAGACTTTCCAAAACTGAAAGGTAAACTGAGTACCCCTATCTGAGATGATGGACAAAGGAACTCCATGCAATCTAACCAAATCTTTGATATGTAGCTTAGTATAATCTTCAGCTGTGTAGGACATATGAACTGGTAAGAATTAAGCTGATTTAGTCAATTTGTCTTCTATAACCCAAATCAAATTATGCTGATGACGCGAATGGGGTAACCATGTCATAAAGTCCATGTTCACCTCTTCCCACTTCCAATTAGGAATACCAAACTCCTACAATGTACTACCAGGTCTTTAGTTCTCTACCTTAACCTATTGGAAAGTTTTACACTTAGCTACAAACTCTGCTATATCTCTCTTCATACCGATCCACTAGTAGACTTCCCGCAAATTGCGGTACATCTTGATGGCTCTTGGATAAATAGAGTAACGTGTACCATGCACTTCTGCCATAATCTGCTGCCTCAAATCATCAACACATGGCACACATAATCTACTCTGGTATCTCAACACACTATCTCCCCCGGGAGAAAATCTCTACCTTTTGGTCTTTAATTGAACCCTTCAGTTTGACCAAACTAGAATCCTTGTCCTGCTTTTCTTTCACTTCAGAAACTAGAGAAGATTCTTAACTACTCTGAACCTAAATGTTACCATCAGCTGAGTCAACTAACCTTACACCCAATCTAGCTAACCGGTGAAATTCTCGAACTAGTTCCCTTTTATCATTCGCCGCATGAGCAACACTGCCCATAGACAGTCTATTAAGGTCGTTTGCCACTATTTGGCCCTACCCGAATAATATAACACACTCATGTCATAATCTTTCAACAATTCTAACCACCTTTTCTGATGAAGATTCAAATCCTTCTAGGTAAATACATATTGCAAGTTTTTGTGATCCGTGAACACATCAACATGCACCCATAAAGATAGTGCCTTTAGATTTTTAAGGCAAACACAACTGTAGCACCAATTGAAGATCATGGGTAGGGTATTTATTTTCGTAAAGATTAAGATTTCTAGAGGAATAGGCTATAACCTTACCTCTCTGCATCAAAACATAACCCAAATCAATTCTAGAGGCATCATAATAGATAACGAACCCATATGTACCATCAGGTAGCACTAAAATTGGGGCTGAAGTGAGTCGAATCTTCAACTCCCAAAAACTTTTCTCACAAGAATCTGACCACTGAAACTTAACTTTCTTCTGAGTCAATCTAAACATAGGGGATGCAATAGACAAACCCTCAACAAAATATCTATAGTAGCTAGTTAAACGTAAGGAACTTCTAATGTCTAACGGAGAGATAGGTCTAGGCCAATTTTTTACTACTTATGTCTTTTGGTGATCAACTCTAATACCCTCACTAGAAATAATATGACCAAGGAAAACTACTGATCTTAGCAAAAATTTGCTTTTGCTGAATTTGGCAAACAACTGGTGATATCTAAGGGTTTGCAATACAATTCTAAGATGGTCTGCATGATCACCGTCACTACGAGAATAGACAAGAATATCTTTGATAAAGACTATGACAAATATGTCCAGATACTGTTTGAGCACTTTGTTCATCAAGTCCATAAAGGCTGCTGAGGCATTTGTTAGTTTGAAGGACATGACTAAGAACTCGAAGTGACCAAAATGGGTTCTGAAAGATGTCTTTAGGATATCACATTCCTTTACTCTGAGCTGATGATAGCCGAATATAAGGTCTATCTTTGAGAAATAACTTGCACCTTGGAGTTGGTCGAATAAGTCATCAATCCTAGGAAGAAGATATTTGCTTTTGATTGTGACTTAATTCAGCCGACGATAGTCAATGTACATTCGCAAAGAACCATCTTTCTTTCACACGAACAGGATGGGATTTCCCCATGAAGAGACACTGGGCCTTATGAAACCTTTATCTAATAGATCTTTGAGCTTTTCTTTTAACTCTTTAAGCTCGGCTGGAGCCATACAATAAGGAGGAATAGAGATAGGCTGAGTATCTGGGAGAAGGTCAATACCAAATTTTATTTCCCTATTCAGAGGTAGCCATGGCGAATCTTCGGGAAAAATATTAGGAAACTCATTGACTACATGGACTGACTGAACTATTGGATTCTAAGAAGTTATGTCTTTGACTTGAACTAAATGATAGATGCACCCTTTGAGATCAACTTTTTGGCTTTAAGATAGGATATGAAATAACTCTTGAGAGACACTGAATAACCTTCCCACTCAAAGACTAGATCATCAGGAAACTAAAACTAGTGGTGCAATAATCTATGGATGCATAATAGGAATGGAGACAATCCATATGAAGAATAAGGTCAAAGTCAACCATATCTAACTTTATTAATTCTAGTAACATGATATTATGAAGGACAGTGATATGACACCTTCTATATATCTATTTGGCAACAACTGAGTTACCCACTAGGGTAGAAACTAAGAAGGGCTATGAAAGCTTTTTAAGACCTACTTCAAAATCTATCACAACTAATGGGGTCACATAAGAAAAACTCAACTCGGGGTCTAACAACACATAAACATCAAGATGAAAGATACGAAACATACCAGTAATAATATCTGGTGAATCCTCCTACTCCTGATGGGTTAGTAAAACATAAAGCCAATTCTGGCACTGAGTGCCACCAGTACTAGATGATGCGCCCTGAGGAGGGACTGGGCGACCTAGAGGAGCTGGTGCACTAGTAGCCTAAGTCTGGAGACGAACATCTCTATTTCCCTGCTTAGCATGCGGACACTCTTTGATTCCATAACCCAACTTACCACAATCATAACAACTTTTCTGTCCCAACAAGCACTCACCAGGATGGTTTTTACCACATTTGGCACATGGAGGATAACTGGGTTTTCAACTTACACTATTCTGAGATTTGGACATAAAAGTCTTACCCCACTGCTCTTGCCTAGCTCTGGGGTGGGAACATTAGATGAAGATGGTGCTGGAGTAGATGAATGATTCTGAAACTGCGAACAATTTCCCCCCAGACCTAGTCTAAAATTGTGAATGATTCTGATGACTAGATGAAGAAGCTTGAACTTTGAGTTTCTAGTTGTGCTCTTGAAGATTGATTCTTGAATTGAAAATCCTTAATTTTGAGTTATCTTGGAAAAAGAATGGTGGAAGTTGGATTTCTTGGGGTTTAAAGTTTGATGTTCTAGGGTTTATTTGAGAGAAAGTTGATAAAAAACATGCATAATATGCTTAGAATAGGCTAGATTCTATGTTTTACATGATTCAGGCCTTGGGTAAAAGACTATATTGCCCTTTAAAATTTAACTTAGAACTGGAAAATCCTAATTTTGGGCCCTACCATGATGTGGTACAATCGCGGTGGCTCACTGGAAAAAGGACCAGCATTATTTTGGCCTCTGACGACATGGTGAAATTGCATTGCATCACTGGAAAAGGACGAGTGCCATTTTGCACTCCACCATGATGTAGTGTCTGTCCAATTAGAAATTTTAATGCGATACAGGCTAATCATGATGAGATACAGGAAAATAATGAATGGGAACTAGATTTTCTTTATGACGTGGGCTAATCATAGTTCTCCACTGGAAATTGGACAACTGTAAATTTATCCTTTACTGGGATGTGGTTCTTTTCGCGGTGATCTACTGCTTTCACTAAAATTTCCATAACTTCTTAAATGAGTATCAAATTGAGGCGAGATTGATATCGTTGGAAAGGTAATTCAATTATCTACACATTGGTGGGTCTAGCGTTGGAAAATTTCACACGTATCAAGAGTTATTTATTTCGAAGTTGACCTTTGACATTCTAGGAGCTAAACTAAGCTAGAAAAAGTATAAGGTATTAAAGTAATGATGCAGCCAAATTATACCTTTAAAAAAAGTATAAAGCAGTTGCTTAATCAAATATAAAATTCAACAAGGTTGGGATCGAAGCCACAGGGAATAGGACAAAATCCGATTAAATGTTTGTCTAGGTAATTAAAAAATAAGTAAAAGAAGGGGTTTTGAGAAACAAAAGAGAAATAGTAACAATTATTGGTTTTTGGAGTTATAATTAATATGAGAAAAAACTAGATTGTGTTTTCCATGACTTTAGATGTAATACTCCGTACTTCTACCTAGCTTAAAATCATCCCAAAAATGTTAAAGACTTGTTTCAAATATGAATCCACTTTTATACATGTGGTATTTTCAATATTTTCACTTTTTATCATATGGAAAATTGAATAAGATTTCCATCGATATCAAATTCGCCCAAATCCGACACTCGGGCGAAGGGTTAGAGCCATTTTAGTATAATAGTGGGCCACCTGAGCCATCAACGAATCGCGGAGCCTGCCAAAATGGAAATCGTCAATATCCTGTGAGCCTCTGCAATTATGGTGCATCGTACCAAGGCTCAAATTTAGAGCTGTCAAATTCTAGTGACACGACGAGATAGCGCCGCGTCGCGCTAGGGGTCCAGGTCGGGAAATTTTCACAAAATTGCGTCCAAGGGTTAAAAGGGTCAATTTATCACCCCTATATATACCCAATAACACATGATTCAACCATAATTCACCCAAAATATATTGTTTCTCTCAAGTTTCTCTCTAGAACAGGCTAGGGTTTTCAATTGGGGATTAGAATCCAAGACTTAATTTAAGAATCTCTTCGTCAATCTTGGTAGAATCAAGAACTAAGGTATGAAAAATATTTATTCATCGATTAATTTCATCCATGAAGCCCAAGAATCAAGTTTTAAATCTTGTATTGTGAATATTTTGTAGTGAGTTGATTATGTTCATGTGATTATGGTTGTATGATTCCCAAGTTGGAATCTGTATGTGTTGTTCATGAACTTATGCTAGTATGTGGTTTGAAACATGTGAAATTGAGTTGAAATATGGAGTTTTGTTGTATTAATTTGATGGTCATTCCTATGCCCTAAGTCATGCATCCTAGTTGTTTGATAAAATGCCTAAGAGAATAGAAATTATCCATTATTGGTTAATTGTGACCCAAGTTATAAGTATATGATTTACCCTATGACTAAGAATGACTTCCCTGATATTGTGTGCATTATGAATGGTTGAGGGAATGTCCATGAGATTAGGTTGATGAAAGTATGACATGTTTATATGCAATTCCATTCATGTACAAAACTATGATAACTATGTGCATCATGAAATCCCCAAATTAATGTATTATGAATTGTTGATATCGGTCATGTGTTCAAGAAGTGTCATGTCCTGTCAGTTTCATGCTATTGAGTCCTAGGGGTACTTGTACCCGATAATTTAGCTGTGTTACTAGGGCTAGTATCATGTTTTCATGATACTCTCAGTCAAGCCATGATCCTTAGAATTTAGTTAGTCTCATGACTCAGGAAAACTCAGTAAATTCAATATCAGTCTAGTCCTACTCAGTAATCTCAGTGACCTCAATGGTCTCAGTAACATCAGTACTCAATAATCTTGGTAACCTCAGTATTCCTAGAAATCTTAGTAACTTCAGTACTCTCCGTCAGTCCTCAGATCTCAGTAGTATTTTGTCAGTCAATAGAACTTAGTGAACTCAGTTTAGCTCTGCTAAACAATACCATTAGTATTAGTTACATTCAATTAATTTGTTCAGTGTCTATTTAGTTGGGAGTAGGATTCAACACCGAGTGAACCCAGGGATGAGGACACATACTGTTAGCCAGTAGAGGGTATGATCCTTAGTAGCAATCCCTGTGTTCCAAAACTACGTAGCCATCATAGGTTGAGATGTACCCCTACTAGTCTAGGGACTATACATCTTCTTTGAGTTTTTCTTATATGAGGGGTTGATGAAAGAGCTCCTTGTCAGAGAGGGTTTACTCACAACTTATCTTTACCCGTGGTATGGTACTGACACCCTTCCGGCTGGGGTTATAGATTGGACCCCACAAGTTCAGATTCGAGGTATGTCAGTTAGATAATTACCTCCCACAATCTCAATTTCCGTAATAGAACTCAGATAGTTTTACAGATTTTAGGACTGTCAGATACGGTCTCTTACTATAGTGTGGAACCCAGCTAATTCCCTCAGTATCAAGACTGTCAGATACAGTCTTTCATGTTATTAGTATTCAGACTCAGTAATCATATTATCACGAACCAGTTAATAGTATATTAATGATACGAAATTCATGTTGTCAATATTCAGTTTCAGGATTGTCAGATATAGTTAATTGGACCAGTTCTTCATAATTAGAATTGTCAGAAACAGTCATTTCTTTATCAGTTGTCATTAATTTCTCAGTACTCATTAGACTTAGTCATTTAGTATCACAGTATCAGTACTCAGATATCGATAAATCCACATTATCAGAATTCATGAGTCAACATTATTATGATCTCAGTTACAATTACGTATTTATGCATGTATTCTCACGTTCATATTATTCAGTCAATTAGTATTGTTCATGCATATGAACCATTGCATTCAGCCTACCTCACTTGCCTACCAGTACATTCAAAGTACTGACGCATTTGCGCTATGGTGTTTTTACCATAGGTTTAGAAGCACGAGCTCCCGAGCATCCTTAGTAGATTATACGTTTAACAGCCAGACTATCAGTGAGTTCTCATCATTCAAGGATAGCATGATTATCTTATTACTTTAATATTTCAGTAGTTCGGAGTTAGTTAGGGACATATCCCATCAACTCCACAGTTTTCAAAAAGTTTAGAGGCTTTCAAACTAGGGCTGCTTATCGGACGGATTGGATGAATTATTACACTTAAAGATTTGGCTTAACGGTTATCAATTCTAATATATACAAATCCACTAGCCAACCGATAAGATATTGGTTGGTTTGGTAACAGATAAATAATTATCTGGCGGTTATCGGGTGGTTTATCGAACATACAAAATTTCTACTTAATGCAAACACATTACTAAAAACACTAATTAGGATTAAGGGTTTGAAGTCGCTGTTGTATTGCTTCTTTACATTGGTTACTTTACTATTTAATTTTTATATTATATAAGGGTTAATTAGGATTTAGGAATGGGCCTTTAGGTTAGAATATAGATCCATTAAATTTGAATTTATATTTTATAATAATATAAATTAATATGTATATTATATATTTAGGTTAAAAATATAAGTATATATGGTAATTCTTAATGGGTTAACAGTTTATCCAATAAGGAAATTGTATAATCCATCCCCACTCCAATAAGCCATTAATTAAAAAATTTCAATCCTTTCACCAACCGTTTATCCTATAAGCCTATACCAATAAGCTAATAAATCAATTTTGTGGGTGGCTTATTGGATATAGTTCGGTTTTGAACAACCCTATTTCAGACTACACCATGTTTCATACAGTTTTATTTCAGTTTTGGGTATTATTATGCCCTACTACAGATATTGTTTTATATTTAGTATTAGTTTAGTTTTGAACTTTATGGCCTTACCGCTTATATTTTGCATATTTATAATGTATTATTCAGTGCTCAGTTACAGATATCAGTCATGGGTTAGCTTGTGGTCCTTTAGGTTCATGAGCATCGTGTAGCATTTCGGGTACTAGATTAGAGGCATTACAAACTTGGTATCAGAGCCTAAGGTTCAACAGTGTCCTAGGAAGTCTGAAAAGCCACATCTAGTAGAGTCTTGTGCATGGGCATATTGTGCACCACACTTATGTGCAGGAGGCTATGAGATATTTTAGGAATAGTTTTTCTTCTTCCAGTATTCATGTTGTGCCAGTGAGCATAAGCTCAAAATTTTCTCCTAGTCTAATCCATTCTCCCTTTCATTTACAGAACATGCATCTCAAAGGGACTAACGAAAGGAGAACGAGAAATCAGTCAACACCTTAGCCCGTTCAGGCAGATCCTCTGGATGAGCATGTCTCTCATGCATAATTTAGGACCGTATTCACTACTCTATCCAATTCAGTCACAGCTCAAAATGAATGGCCAACTGCTATTTTGGCCAACCTAGTCGCCAATTCAGCTGCAGGCAGGATGTGAGACTTCATTTGAATGAATCCTCCTTTATTCTTAGGTTCTAAGTCCAAAGAGAATCCATAGGAATTCCTCGACTAGGTTCATAAAGTCACAGCATCATAGGAGTGACTTTCAATGAGAGTGCAGAGTTAGCCTCTTATCAGCTACAAGATATAGCCCATATGTTGTTCAAGTAGTAGAAGGTAGACAGGGGTATAGATGTAGAGCCCATAGAGTGGGAAGAGTTTGCTACAACCTTCTTATATAGATTCTTTTCCCTAGAGCAGAAAGAAGCCAAAGTATTAGAGTTCATCAACCTCAGACAAGGTAGCATGAACGTAAAAGAGTATTCCCTCAAGTTTACTCAGTTAGCCAGGTACGCTCCCCATGTAGTAGCAGACAGTAGATCCAAAATGAATAAGTTTGTGTCTGGGATATCAGGTAAAATGGTTAAAGAGTGCAGAACTGGGATGTTGATTAAGGAGATGGACATATCTAGGCTTATGGTCCATGCTCAGCAGATTGAGAAGAAGAAACTTAAGAAGAAGGAGAGAGAAAATAAGAGGGCCAGAATAGGTAGTTATAGTTTTGTCAGTCAGGGTGGCAATCATTTTTAGTTGTGTCAAAACTATTCATCCCCAGTTCACTCTTCAGCTAGTGCATTAGTACCAAAGTTCAGAAATGACCGTAGAGATAGGGAATTAGGATCAAAGGCCTAGGGTAGTGAGAGCAGGGTTTTTACTCATACACTTTTCGAAGAGTGTGGTAAGCATCATAAGGGTGTGTGTAGAGCCGACATTAATGTGTTGTTTTGGATATGGCGAGTCAGGTTATAAGGTCTAAGACTATCCTAAACCCATTCCTCTAAGTCAACATGGTTGTCCTTCAGCTCAGTCCAGTCGCCCAAATCAGCAGGGTACTAATTCCAGCGCTGTGGGCAACAACTAAATAGACTCTATGCACTACAGTACCGATAGGATCAGGAAAGTCCTCCTGATGTAACCACGGGTATGTTATAGATCCTTTATTTACATGTTCTCGCTTCTTCAGATTTAGGAGTTTTTTTTTGTAACTCCTTGTATGGCAGTCAACTTTAAAGTCCAACCAAATGTTAACAGGACCTTTTCTAGTCTCTACCCTAGTGAGTTGGTCTAACATAGCCCGTCAGACATGCAGTAACTATCTAGTTATGATATCTCAGAAATCCAGGCCTTCAGGTTCTAGTAGTAATACTAGTATGTGTAGGAAATCAATAAGGGAAGGTGATTACTGACCTATTCCTATCGTAATGCGAAGTTTTGTACTTCAACCCTCCCGATACTTATGCATGCTTCATGTCACAATTCCATGAACCCAACTTATATTTTTGCATTTTCCATATAAATAGTGTGTGATTTAAATTCCTAGTATAAGGAGTTTCGGCTTACTCTGTGTTATGAATAAAGTTTTATGAGTACAGAAACATTAGACTCAGGTCATACAGCTCATGACTCATGCACTCATGTCATTCTTTACAGTATGCTTAGCCCACATAATTCATGAATTCACTCTTAGGGTTCAGTCAAACTCAGATTATGTCAAGTATAATATTAGTTTAGATACCTTAATGAATCCATAGTTTTAATGTTCTATTTTGCAGGCCTCAGTTACAGCGTCATTCAGTAGTCAGTATCCAGTAAAGGACTTAAATAGTCCTATAGAACCATGGCTTTCAGCTATCAGTTGTTTAGCCATCAGAATTCAGTGGTCCCGTACAATTATAAACCTCATTTATAGAAAACCAGCATTCAGTCCCAGTTACAGTCTTAGTTATGGTTATAGTCTCAATTATCGTTTTGGCTACAATATTAGTCCCAGTCCTAGTTCAGCCAGATCAGAAACTCAGTTCAATTTTAGGATTACCTGACCATAGCATTTAGATATCAGTTACTCAGTCATTAGTATTTTAGTACCTCAGTTATAGAATGTTTCTGAATCATTTCATACGCTTGATCTCGTAATTTTAAGTAATACAGTTTTCATAAATCCATGCCCAATCACGATTCAGTTCGTTGGTGCCCTGTGTATCATCCCAGTTTTTCTCAGTATTGCAGTCAAGTCAGTATTATTCTAGGGACCTAGTATCCCAAGGGGGAGATACACTATAATTCCCTAAAACTTCCATGACATAAACATTCCGCTCTTTTCTCATAACGAATCTAGTTTGGAGTAGTGGAACCCATAGGTTGATCCTCTAGATCCAATCTCGGTCGTATGCCACGTATTCAAGGTATTTAGTTCAGATCACGATATTCAGCTCATGTATCATGTTCCAGGCCTAGTTACATTCTCATATTTCTGCTCATGCATATTTGGCAATTAGTATTAGACTCAGCCCAAGGTAATAGCGTTTCTTAAGCTTATCCAGTTTCATGTTCAGGTTTCAGTTACAAATGTGGTATTCAGTTCTATGCTCAGTTTTTATTTCAAACTTGGTATCTTTACCCTTACATATTCAGTTGCATGTTCATGATTTAATTTAGTCATGTATTCACACATCAGATATGCATGATCATCTTATTAGAACTCTCAGTCATGCATTTATGTATCAGCTCAGTCATAAAATTATGCATCAGATATGCATGCTCAGTATGAATCTCAGTAATGTCAGTCAGGTAGTCATGTTTCAGATGTTCATGTTCAGTATGTACTTTAGCTTATCATTTCTCCCATCTAAACCAGTCTTATTCAAGGATGAATATTCCCAAGAAAGAGATATTGTAATACCCTATACTTTTACCTAGCTTAACCAGAAATGTTAAAGAATTTTTTTAAAGATGAATACACTTTTATACATATGGTATTTTAAATATTTTCACTTTTTATCATGTGGCAAATTGAATAAGCTTTCCATCGATACAAAATTCGCCCAAATCTGACATCCGGGTGAAGAGTTAGAGCCATTTTAGTAAGACAGTATGCCACCTGAGCCATCAACGCATCGCGGAGCCAGCCAAAATGGAAATCATCAAAATCCAGTGAGCCTCCTCGATTATGGCACATCGCGCCAAGGCTCAAATTCAGAGTTGTCAAATTCCAGTGACATGACGCGATAGTGCCGCGTCGTGCCAGGGGTCCAGGTTGGAAAATTTCCACAAAATTGAAATACGCGTCCAGGAGTTAAAAGGGTCAATTTCTCACCCCTATATATACCTAATAACACGTGATTCATCCATATTTCACCCAAAATATATTGTTTCTCTCAAGAACAAGCTAGGGTTTTAAATTAGGGATTCAAATCCAAGACTCAAATTCAAGAATCTCTCCATCAATCTTAATAGAATCAAGAACTAAGGTATGCACAGTATTCATTCATGGATTCCTTTCATCCATGAAGTGAAGCCCAATAATCAAGTTTTAAATCTTGTATTGTGAATATTTTGTTGTGGGTTGATTATGTTCATGTGATTATGGTTGTATGATTCCCAAGTTAGAATCTTTATGTGTTGTTCATGAACCTATGCTAGTATGTGGTTTGAAACATGTGAAATTTAGTTAAAATATGGAGTTTTTTTGTATTAATTTGATGGTCATGCCTATGCCCTAATTCATGCATCTTAGGTGTTTGATAAAATGCCTAAGAGAATAGAAATTATGCATTATAGCTTAATTGTGACCTAAATTATAAGTGTATGCTTTACCCTATGACTAAGAATGACCTTTACCCTATGACTAAGAATGACTTCCATGATATTGTGTGCATTATGAATGGTTGATGGAATGTCCATGAGATTAGGTTGATGAAAGTATGACATGTTTATATGTAATTCCATTCATGTATAAGACTATGATAACCATGTGCTTCATGAAATCCCAAAATTAATGTATTATGAATTGTTGATATTGGTTATATGTTCAAGAAGTGTCATGTCCTATCAGTTTCATGCTATCGAGTCTTGGGGGTAATTGTACCCAACAATTTAGCTGTGTACCTAGAGCTAGTGTCATGTTTTTATGAAACTCTCAGTCAAGCCATGATACTTAGAATTCAGTCAGTCTCATGACTCAAGAAAACTCAGTAAATTCAGTATCAGTCTAGTCCTACTCAGTAATCTCAGTGACCTCATTGGTGTCAGTAATATCAGTACTCAATAATCTCGATAACCTTAGTATTCTTAGAAATCTTAGTAACTTCAGTACTCTTCGTCAGTTCTTAGATCTTAGCAGCATTCTGTCAGTCAACAAAACTTAGTGAACTCAGTTTAGCTCTGCTTAACAATACCATTAGTATCTATTCAGTTAGTCTGTTCAGTATCTATTCAGTTGGGAGTAGGACTCAGCACCGAGTGAACCCAGGGATGAGGACACACACTGTCAGCCAGTAGAGGCTGTGATCCTTAGTAGCAATCCCTATGTTCTAGAACTACATAGCTAGTGTAGGTTGAGATATACCCCTACGAATCTAGGGACTATACATCTCCTTTAGTTTTCCTTACAGAAGGGGTTGACGGAAGAGCTCCCTGTCAGAGAGGGTTTACTCATAACTTGTCTTTACCCGTGGCACGGTACTGGCACCCTTCCAGCTGAGGTTACAGGTTGGACCCCATCAGTTCAGATTTGGGGCATGTCAGTAGATGATTACCTCCCACAGTCTCAGTTTCAGTCTTAGTCTCAATAATAGAACTCAGATAGTTCTATAGATTTCAAGACTGTCAGATATACAGTCACTCAGTACAGTGCAGAACCTATCTAGTTCTATCAGTATTAGGACTGTCAGATATAGTTACTTATGTTATCAGTATTCAGACTCAATAATCATGTTATCACGAACCCAGTTAATAGTATATTAATTATATGAAATTTATGTTGTTAGTATTCAATTTTAGGACTGTCAGATATAGTCAATCAGACTAGTTCTTCATAATCAGAACTGTCAGAAATAGTCATTCCTTTATCAGTAATATGATATAAATTCCTAAGTAATCAATAGACTTAGTCATTCAGTATCCCCGCATCAGTACTCAGATATCGATAAATCCATGTTATTAGAATTCATGAGTCAGCGTTATCATGATCTCAGTTATAATTACGTATTCGTGTATGTATTCTCATATTCATATTATTCTGTCAGTTAGTATTGTTCATGCATATGAACCATTATATTCATCATACCTCACTTGCATACCAGTACATTCAAAGTACTGACGCATTTACGCTATGGTATTTTATATCGTAGGTTTAGAAGCACAACCTTCCAAGCATCCTTAGTACATCAGACGTTTAGTAGCCAGAATAGCAGTGAGTCCTCGTCATTCGAGGATAGCATGATTATTTTATTAGTTTATTATTTCAGCAGTTCAGAGTTAGTTAGGGAATGTCCCATCAACTCCACAATTTTCAGATAGTTTATAGGCTTTCAGACTACAACATATTTTATATAGTTTTATTTCAGTTTTGGGTATTGTTATGCCCCACCAAAAACATTATTTTATATTTATTATTAGTTCAGTTGTGAACCTTATGGACTTACAGCTTATATTTTGCATATTTACAATGTATTATTTAGTGCTCAGTTACAAACATCAGTCATGGGTTAGCTTTCGGTCCTTCGAGGTTGTGAAAACCATGTTGCATTCTGAGTACCAGATTCAGGGCATTACATTATAACTACACGAGTTTCTCGTTCTAGCAAACTTTTTCGATGTGTTGCATGCAAAATATAATAAGATAGGTTTATCCAAACGTCTCTTGACCTTGATTAGATGAATTTCACTCTTTTACTCTTAGACTCCGAGTGTCGCACTACTCACTCTTATTCTTAATTTCAGATTAACTGTCCCTGTTATAGCTCAAGTTATTGGATGAAAGTTGATAGCTTCAAATCATTGTTGTTATTTTCTTTTCCTAATCTATACTTCTCTTTTTCTCAAGTTTAGAGAGTTACTAATGTATGCATTTATTAGAAATGAAGGAAACATCAATACATGCAAGCACACCTATCTAGAATTGCTTCACACTTAACCCATTTCATTAATTCATCATGGTTTCCACAACCCTAATTGTGGTTTTTAGCTATTCATGATTGCAAGAACACGTGAAGAATTTATAGATGAAAACGTTCTTTTGAACTTTGAATAATAATAAAACCCCAAAATCTTAACTAGAATTAAAACCCCAAAAATGATGTTCGCAAACTCTAAGAATATGCTTTGGAATCTCACAATATAATGTTGTAAAATTTAGAGTAGTGTGTAACTTCGTAAAAATAACCCTATGAGACCATTTATAGATAGATCAAATCCTCTCCTAAATAAAATAGGAATACAGTATCGGTTGTCTCAGACAATAGAAAAGTACGATCGTGGTTAGAACCCATGATCGTCCTCTGGTACTTGTAATTTGACTCATGGATTCTCTTCTTTAGACCTCCAGTAGTATGATTCTCAGTATGACATTATTGTATCAACATACTATCGTACTATGTTGTCATTTGATAATCATATACTTCAACCTTTGATACTTACAAATTTGAACTTTCTACCCATAACCTCATGCTATGATCGTTTCTTTAATGTACGATCTTGGGATACTTCCATATGATTTTCTTCCTATAACTTCTACAAACCTATTTCTATTCATCCTTCCCATGATTAGATGTATGAATTATGTGATTGATGTACGATCTTGGGAACTTTACATCTGAGCAATACCTAAGACTCATCTGTATCATGCTACGACAACCTTGGTTAGATCCCATGGTGGTGTATTTGATCATCTGATGCCCTTGTTGTCCAATAATCAACACTTTTTCTTTTCCGAGCCTTTTTATCCTGCAAATGCCAAAAAATCATTGTATCCACATAAACATAGCCTTGTACATGTAGTTATTGCTCATTTTAAGTGTCTCAAGTAACGTAAATCAACACCCTTAACTTAGAAAGTTTGTATGTCCTCAGGCAAAATAAAACAAATGAGACTCACTAAGACACTTAACCTAGACCAAAATCAAGATTACTATGGCAGTCACTTTTATAATACCAGTTTTCACACATGCAATATAAACATTTTCAACACCCTCTACTTTTAGCAAAACTCACCTACTATAGCGTGTAAGCAAAACACATAATCTAACATAGAGGAATTAGGACCTGGAAGTATATTATGAATAGGCAACCTAACACATAGACCAATACACTATCAAAATAAGCAACAACTAGACTACAATGCCTATACCCTCACATCAAAGAAGTCCCCTAATTACTCAGTAGATAAGATGAATTTTTTAACTCAGAATGAATCAAATCTCTCACTCTCACAATGAAGTCAAGCTGTGTGTATCTGATACATAGACTTGCCCTTATTTTCTATGCTTAATTTTTGAACAGTTGAGTTAGGATCACCATAGGTCTTTTCAAGGCTTGTATGTAGGCTTTAGGACATATATGGTATATTTGGGTACAGTGACTTAATCCTCCTTGGAACTATACTACTTTTGGCTCTGCTTTCCTACTTTCTCGCATTATTCTCCCCTTTTCACATTTGTATTTCTTTTTGGATCTTGAGTGCAGTTTTATTTTCACAACTTACTATATTTATATATATATATATATATATTTTTTTTTTCCTTCTTTTTTGTCCTTTCTTTTTTCTTTTGCACATACCATGACTGACTCCTTTTTTCTTTCACTACTAATCCTTCATGCCCACTCTCTACTAATCCATATTTAATAGCTACCCTCAACTTAGGTGATAGACCTGAGTTAGTTACATAGTTTCCAAGGAGAGACCAGAGCCAAAGAAGGTTCATTGTAAAAATTGGAAAAGTGAACCGAGAAGTTCAAAGAAAAGGCTTGTTAAGGATGAAAGTTTGGGTCCAAGGGATACATGATCATTTGGTAGGTCATTTAGGCTATAGTGGTCAAACACGACCTATGATCCTTTTTTAACCTCCTGTCCTACATTTTTTTAGTGAGACTAATTGGACAAGTTCTAGATTGCACACACACATTGACTAGGTAGAAACCTTATTCACTCATGAATCGGGACTTTTATCTATGTTACTACCTACTTAGTTTATACAAGGTTGGTTAGGTTATCCTATTACCAATACTAATGACATATCAAGATCCTAACACTAGTTACAACCTAGTACATGCAAACACACAACATCAGAAAACAAATTTTAGAGGGGGTATTATTTTGAAAACATTCAAAAATAGGTTCTCATACTTTATTAAACATGACTGTACCAAGTTTTCTTAACTTACTCTAAGTTACAAAGAAAACAACAAATCAATAATAAAAATATTTAAAGCTCCTAAGCATGACGATTCTAACTATGATAGCACATCCGAGGGAAAAACATGACAATAAAAATCCTAGGATGTGGTATACCCCCACCTCAACTTAGAAATCTTGCAATGTCCCCATTGTATGAGATTATTGATATTGAAAAACTAGGATAAGAGACATACCTGTGGTGCTCTAGGATTCGGTCGAACTCTGATAACATAGGGATGTAGGTGTGTCCCTAATAGTATCTTAAACTTCAGTGGCCTTGGCTATGGCCGTGGCATTCATATAAGTTGGCATCGGTAGCAGCCAGTGCACTCAAAGTACTTAAATTGAGGGAAATCTCCATGCCAGTTATTGCAACCACCTTTATGGTAGGTGGTATCTCATATCCCTCTAAAAGTACCACCTTATAGGTTTTCCCAATTGTCTTTTTTATTTTCTTCTTGTTATCCGACTTTCTTATTTTCTCTCAAGAAGTCTCAACATCTCTCTTCTGCTTTCTCAACTCCAAATCTCTACCCATATACTCAATATTTATCTTCTTAATATCAAGGTAGGAGTGTAAAATTTAGGAATCACTGAGTCCACATCTATCGTAAGAGATATCAGTAAAGGTATTGGTGGTGGTGGAGGAGGTACATCATTAACCCTCTCAGTTAATACCCTGACCACTTCCTTAAGCTTAGTCAGGTTTTCCCTAATATCAGTTAGATCTTGTTCCTATATTGCATCTATCCTAGCCGTCATTCGACTCTTAAACTTATCTTCGGGTTTGTATTGTCCTAATAATACCCTGAATTTTATCACTATCAAAAGGCTTAACCCAACCTCTAACTTCTTGATCCTGACATCGTGTAAAAGTAGGCTTCACATGATCTCTTCTAACTGTGAAGTTGAAATCAATGTACAATCTACTAGAATTAATAACTGACTGTGAATAAATGATGGCAGTGCAAAATATGAAGAGGAACCAACATCAGACGCTAGTAAGTCACTAGCTGGGGCACCCCCAACTACATCTGGTATCTCAAGACCTTTTGTTGGGGAAATTGGGTTACATATATCCTTTCTCAATGACATGTTAGAAACCTTAGTTGGCTGAGTCACCTGATCCGCTACACTAATAGTAGAGATCTATACACTCCTCATCAATCGAGTAACGAGATTGGGGAAAGGTAATGTGGTGCTAAACTGGAGCTCCCTGTATTGTATCTCCTCCACAATGATCCATGGCATATTTAACTCTATTCCAGGAGTAAATGCAGTTACCAAACAAGAATTGGTCGCACCCACTATATTATCATTGGCTGTGGGTGCGATCCGATCCCTGACCACTGACCACTAGACTTTGGCAGTAAACTTTAGACTGTTCTTTTAGATTGTGGACCCATTGATCCATGGGGCATTTTCTCCCATTTTTGCAATGTGGCCCACCAACCACCTATATTGCATCATCTTATTAGCCATACTAACATCTTGACCCTATTTAAATTATTCATTTGAAAGTCATACTCCAGAGTCTTCTCAGTTGACTCAAATTTGTCTCTAAAAAATGCTCTATAGATAACCCTGATAGAGATATTTACATCAGTGTCCCAGACCCGTATAGTGTTGAGTCTGGGTTTTTTTTTCATGTCCTTATCCTTTCTTGAAGGTTTCGAATTATTCAACATGTCTACATAGTTAGCATAAAACTTATACACCAATTCCAACACATAGTTCCATTAGAGTCTTGTCATCCATACCAACTCATACCGCTCAAATCCCTAAACCAATGCTAAAATTTTTGGAGGGACTCTTGTAGGAACTATTGTTCTTTTTGATAGATCCTCTTGTTCCCCTCATCTGTTACTGATACCCCATCACTATAATAGTCCCTAGAGTTTGGGACTATCGAACATCTCAGACCCATGCTCCTTTGAGGTAGACAACAACACCACCCTTGAAGGATTTGAGGTAAGACTCATCCTCCTTCTTCAAGGAACTCTTTTCTTTAGCATTCTTATTTTAAACCCCTTGGTCCCTTCCCTTTTCAGACCGTCGAAGGTTTATCAGGGTTACGAACTCAACCAAGGTCATAGATGTCATGGCCTTGGCTTGTTCCCTTTTTTTTCCTTAGCCCTCATGGTCTGAAGGGAGTGTTGTTCTTCTGTGAAACTAGTGTAGAAGATCACCTCAGTCCTATTTGAGCTGTTCAACTTACTCTCCAAGGTTGGAGATGTCCTTGGGTGCCCTCCTTTTGAAAATCTCCTTTTGTAGCTTTCTTTGTGCCTCTTATGCCATAAACCTATATGAGAAAATGTTAGTATTAATTTTAAAAAGTTTAATAGGTTCAGTAATTATATCATATGAGCCTTTATATGATTATGAAATAAAGTCATGATCATTCCTTTTTGTCATTGGAAAGGTTCCCCAAAAGTACTGAAAAGACATGTCCTCAGATGATTTGATTTTATGATCGTACCATGAAGATATGGTCGTACCTTCTAATTGTAAGATTATAAGTAAAGTACTGAATGTTGTCATGTTAGGAGAGTACATACCATGATCATACCTAAAGAGGAATATCATGGGATGTTCTCATAGGATGAGCACTTGTAAGATCTGAATTGAGACCCCACAATGAGCCAACCTACAATCGTATGTAGATACCACAATCATAGGATGTGTCGCGGAGTTCACTAACACTTGACAGATGTCACACTTAGAATTTGACCCTAATTTGACTTAATTCGACTCTCATTGACCAAAATATTAACAATGTGGGTACTCAAGACTTCCCTATTATTCTTATACTCATACAAACTCAAGTGCTCATACTCATGCACAATTTATGCATCAAAAAGTTATTCCCATTAATGAATAATAATAAAAAGATGATAGTTTTACTTTAACTTACAAATTTTTTATTATTTTAATTTCAAATTGAAAACACAGGTATGTTTGCAACATAGATCAAAAATGTTTTTTTCTTGCTTGAGTGTGATCGGATTTGAGAGAAATTTTGGTTTGAGTGCTTTTAGATAAGTCTCAAGTATTAGGTATAGGGTCTAGCATTTTAGATTTGAGCCAGGTTGGGTCGTCACCCAAACTGTACCTCCAATTAAAGGCAAAGTGGTCGAAGCAATATATAGTAAACCCAACTCAAGTTGGGGTCAAGTCCACAGGGAATATGTGGATCTGTCTCTCAACTTTGCTGAAATCAATGGGCAGTACAGAAAAGTAAATAGGGGGTTTGTTATTATAATCTATGAATAGTAACAAGATATGGAATGCTTTGGTTGTAATCAATCTGAAACGAACACTAGGACTGTGTTCCCCATGGCTTCTCGATTCTACAGGTTTATCGTGTTCTGTTGAACAACCCAATATCTTGTATACAGAATATGTTAAGTTATGTATCACCAATTTTCTTGTGGACTGACTGGTAAATTTAACTCTTTACCTTTTTAGTCTCAGCGTGTCGCTTTACTAACCCTTATCCTAGATCCTAATTAGATAAAGATAATTACCTTAAGTAGATGAAAATGTTTATCTTATTTTAGAAATTAACTTCAAATTACTATTGTGATCTTATTTTCCTACTCTCTACCTCTCTTGTAAAGCAAGTAGTGAATATAGGTTGGAATCCTAACATTTGCAACCACTAATAAATCTATTAAATTGAAGATGATCACAATACATGCAAGAATATCTGTTTGAGACAATGTTGCACTTCCCCTACTTTGTTAATCAGCCAGGGTTCCCAAAACCCTAGCTAAGGTATTTAACTACTCATCATCGTGAAACAATTAATGAAATTCATAATTTAAAGCATGAAATCAATCTCACAATAATTAACGAATCAAACCTAAACTCTCAGATTAATAATTCAACCAAAAATAAGAACAAACCAATCCCAAAATCAAAATTGAATCTTGGAATCAAATATATATTTGTAAGTAATAAGAGTGCATAAAACTAACCAAAAAATGTCAAAAGGGTATTTATAGAATACAAGGAAACCATAGGAAACCAATCCTAAATAATGTCCCACCATAAGTGCTCCAAACCCAAAACTTCTGAGAACTCTTTGAACTTCATGTTTCTGACACCTACATGGTTGTAGGTACCTACGACCCATAGGTAGTCCTCCGTACGTGATAAACTAAAATCTTCAGCTTCTAAATCTCTAAACTTCAATTTTCTGGAGCATATTCTAACACCTACTTGACGTGGGTAGTACCTATGGGGTATAGGTACCCACGCAGGTGTCCCAAAATCTTCAATTTTCTCATCTTTTCTCCTTTTCAGCTCCAAAACCTGGTTTCCTACAAAACACAATACAAAACACATTATATCTAACAAAAAGACCTAAGTAACTTACATATTTTCATCGTTTTAAGCATCGAAAGAGTTATGAAACCATAGCACATCAGAACCCTCAACTTAGAATGTTTGCATTTTCTTAAGCAACACAACATAACAAACAAAAGAACTATGCTTAACTAGGAGAAAGCTAAGCTATCTATGGCAGTCAATCATCATCTTTAAGCTCAAAAATATTACCCCCTCCTATTTTAACACTTCAAAACCAATTGTGTGTATCAATGAAGCACAAAAATGTGACATATATGAATCAAGATATGGTATTACATTAGCAACAAACAACCATGCATAAGTACAAGTTACACTACCCAAACAAGTAAGCAGCTAGCAACACAACCCATGCGCCCTCACATTAAAGAAGTCCCAATCACTCATATGAAATCATGTATGTCAATACAGGGATGTATTAAGAGAAACTCACACTCACAAGGAAGTTCTACTTAATGTGCATAAAACACCATAGGATTGTCCTTATTTTCTTTACCTTAGCTTTCAGGCAGTCGGATTAGGATCACTATAGGACTTTACTCAGCTTGTAATGTTGGCTTAGGGACTGGTATAGTATAGATGGACATTTAGTGTCTAAGCCTCCTTGGTACTACACTTACGTTGGGGGTCCACTACTCAACCAATTTCTTTATTCCACCCTTATTCCTTTTTTTATTCTTTTATTGCACATTCATGTTGGATGTGGTATCTTTTATTCTTTTTTTTTTTCAAAATTTTCTTTTCTTTTCTTATTTTGTTGCTTTTTCTACCACACCCAACCCTACTTTGTTTTCTCTTATTTATCCTTCTTCATACCCACTTTACATTACACACCCCTATTATAGCCACCCTCAACTTAAGTGATTTTCCTGAGTTGAGGTACACAATGTCCAGGGAGGACAGGGCAAAAATAGGTTTATTGTAACACAAATGGGAAAGTGAAAGGTGAAAAAAAAATAGTCTATAAGTCTCAAAATAGGGATCAAGGGATACTTATTCATATTTGGAAGGTTGTTTAGGCTAAAAGTGGACTTATTTCAAGAATGACCTATGATCCTTTCCTAACCAACTATCCTACGATCTAGGCAAGACTAGTCAGGCAAGTTTTGGATTCAACACCCAAACAGAACAAAGTAGTATCTCGCACATACATAGCATAGGGTTGCATCACAAGCTACTACCTCTCTGGTTCATGCAATTATTAGATAAGATTATTCTATCCGTAATCCTAATGCCATAATAAGATTCACAATGGTCACACATATATACACATCACACAGTTCAAAAACTTATTTTTCAAAGGGCTATTATTTTTCTTAATAAATCAAAACAAAGTACCTCAACTACCTTAGATACTCAAAAATCTCCTAGTTACACAAAACACAATGAAATATGAAACAAAACACAATATTTCCTAAACATTCCAAATCTACTGGGAACAAAACTCTAGGGAAAAAAGGCATGACAGTAAAAATCCCAAGAGGACATCAAGACCCACAAGAAACCCATACCCTCACCAAAAATACATGCATTGACCCCAATTTATTAGGCCGCTACAAAGCAAGAGAGTTAGAAATATACCTGTGGTACCATAGGTGCGTAAATATGACGTCATTCATAATAACACGAATGAATGTACAAACAACAAAATTCCTTGGATTGCCTCCCAAGTAGTGGACGATTTAACGTCGTGGCATGATGTGACCATGTTGGTTACTCAGAATTCACTAACAAGCCCAAGGGTACCTTGATTACTCAACTTCATCGAGGTAGCCCAAGAGTTGGCCTCCAGTTTTCTCTTTCCACTTTGAACTTATGAATTTTACCCTAATTGTTTTGTTGATTTCCTACTATGCCCAAAGGACGGTGGTATGAAAATAAATAAATCAAGCAATATATGTGACATATTACAACTCTTGTCCCTTAAGTAAGGAACGTAGTTTCTTGATTTCGACACAATAAATTCAAGATTATACACATATTATTTCTCCTTTTCACACTCGTCCATAGGCTTAAATGGCTCGATTAATATCATACTATCCAAACATAATGTGAAAAAAATACTTAGAATGAGGTCCAATATTATACTATCCAAACATAATGTGGAAAAAAATACTTAGAATGAGGTCCAATATGTACCATCTCATGAATTGCATTTTTATTTACATCCTCACATAACTCTAGTATGCCCTTATGAATGGTGAAAACATCCATAAATGTCTAATCAAGTGTTGACTCTGCCAATTTTAGCTCCTTAATTGTCTTATAAGAAGTTTGTCAACCTCATAAAACTCATAACTAAATCATTGGGTGTTACACGCATCAACCTTTGCATTCAATTCTTCTCTTAAGTTGTGAATATCAAGATAAACCTGTTAATCTTTTGACTGAACTCCCCTTTTTTATTTTCCAGGAGCGTCAACGTGCGTAGCATGCTATCATTATGCTTTAACAATATATCAATCATGCTCCTGCAGTAATGCACTATATCAAAAGAATAAGGATCAATAAATAAAGAGTCATCACTCCAAACTTCCTCTTATAAATATGTCATATCCAGAAGAGTAGCAAAACATAAGAAAATAAATCCCAACAACTTCAACAAATCCAATCAATAACTCGCAACTATATTCCCCTAAAAATGGTGTAAAATTTTTGATATCGCTCAAACTACACCCCTAATTGAAGACAAAATGGTTGAAGCAAAATATAGTAACCCAACTAAGGTTGGGGTCTAACCCAAAGGGAATACGCAAACTTATCTCTCAAGTTTGGTAAAATCAACAGGTAGTACAGAAATATAAATGGGGGGTTTGTTATTGTAATCCATGAAAAGTACCAACACGTGGAATGTTTTGGCTATAATCAATCTGAAATGAACACTTGAATGTGTTCCCCCTGGATTCTCAACTCCATAGTTTTATCGTGCTCTGTTGAACTAACTCAATAGCTTACATGAAGACCTCAATAAGTTATGTATCACAAATTATCTTATGGACGCACTGGTGAATTTCACTGTTTAATTTTTGAGTATCAGAATGTCATTTTGCTAACCCTTATGCTAGATCCCGTATTAACTATTATCTTTTGAGTCTTTAGTTAATTAGATGAAGATAATTATCTTAAGTAGATAAAGATGTTTAGCTTATTTTGATAATTAACTCTAAATTATTGTTGTGATCTTTTTTTTCTACTCTCTACCTCTCTTGTGAAGCAAGTTGTGAATATATGCAGGATCCTAACATTTGCAACCACTAAGAAATCTATTAAACTGAAGATGATCACAATACGTGCGGGATTTAATCGCTCATTGTTGTGAAATAATCAATGAAGTTCATAACTGAAAGCATGAAATCAATCTCACAATAATTACGGAATAAAACCCAAAGTCTCAGATTAATAATTAAACCAAAAACAAGAACAAAGCAATCCAAAGATAAAAATCAAATATTAGAATGAAATATACATTTATAAGTAATAAGAGTGTGTAAAACTAACTAAAAATGTCAAAAGGGTATTTATAGAATACAAGAAAACCCTAGGAAATCAATCCTATACAAAAGAGGAAAATCAAAGTTGGTGGACACCTATGGGACCATCTATGGGGTGTAGGTGGTCCCACTGCAGGTTTCCATAACCCAAAACTCTTGAGAACTCTTTGAACTTCATGTTTTCGTACACCTACTGGGTGTAGGTACTATCCATGGCCCATAGGTAGTCCTCCGTAGGTGATAGACCAACATCTTTAGCTTTGGAATCTCTGAACTTCAACTTTCCTGCACATATTCTGATACTTACTCCATGTAGGTAGTACCTACGGGATGTAGGTACCCACGTAGGTGTTCCAAAATCTTTAATTTTTACATTTTCTCTTCAAATGCAAAACCTGGTTTCTACATAACACAACACAAAGAACATTATATCTAACAAAAAAACCTAAGTAACTTGCATATTTTTATCATTTTAAACGTTGAAAGTGCTGTGAAATCATAGCACATCAGTCGGGTCATGATTTTATTTAACTGAAGGACCCAATTGTATAATCATGGTAATGAGTCATGATCGTAACTTTGTCTCATACCCTGGTTGTTTAAGAAAGCCTACTTGAGAACCTATGAAGCTTATGGATGATCTTCATATTGAACCATGATTGTTCCTTAAACTCGTAGGTTTAATGCCTATATTGATGACTTGCAAGAGTTTGATCATACGATGGGTACACAATTGTGACATTTAAGTATGATTATTGTGACCCATCATAGGATAACTCCCAATTGTGTAACCAAGGACTTTCATCCATGTTGCTTAGATGACTGAACCTATGATTGTGGGATTCTCCTGTAGTCGTATAATCCTTTTGTGGATTTAGTCCAAAGGCTAGTTTAGCATCTCATCTTTTATTCATAATCCCAACACCAGTAGAAAACATTACCCTATAAAATATAAAGTACAAAATATGAGTTGTTTCCCAAGAGGCACTTGATTAACATCACGAGATGTCATGGTTGAGTTGGTTACCTAGACTTCACCAACTAGCCCCATAGGTTGCCTCTAATGAAGCACCTAATTTAACGTTGTGGCATGACCTAACTCCCTTGACTATTCAGATTTCATCAATGTTCAATCTCTCACATGACCTCATCTCGTTTGTAGTTCTCACACAGTGCATCACAAGATGACCATTTACCTTGAATGAGGAACTACCATTTCTTTTTATCTCAATTGTACCTTGCGGGAATACCCTTACTATTATGAATGGTCCTGACTATTTGGACCTCTATTTACCAAAACACAAGCGAAGCCTAGAATGATAAAGCAGAACTAAGTCACCTAGATGGAATTTTCTTTGCTTAATCTTTTCATTGTATAAGGCAAACCTCTCATAGGCTTGAAGATGAAATTCATCCATCTCATTCATCTACTCCAATATTAATTTTTCCATATCACTTCATTCCAGATTAAGCCTCTTCAATGCCCATACTATCTTACACATAATATCAATAAGCAAAAGGTATGCCTTGCCATACACAATCTGATATTAAGAAGCACTAATAGGGGTCTTGATAGGAGTTTGATAGGCCTACAATGTATCAGCCAAACTTCTAGACTAGTATGCATTCACAGTCTTCACAAAGATATACTTGATCTCCCAATCGAAGACCACAATTTTCCCAATCTGTTCCACCTTATGTATGACACCATTTTTATCAAGCAAGGTTTTGAAGAGACGATTGCAGAAGTGCCAGCCTCCATCACTAATAATAGCTCAGGGTGTAATTAATCTAGAGAAAATATTCTTCTTCAGACAATTTAAGACACTATTTCCTTTATTATCCAAAAGCACAATTGCTTCTACCCACTTGGAAACATTGTCTATAACCAATAAGATAAACTTTATTCTATGTGAATGTATAAATGGGACCATAAAGTTGATACCCCAAACATCAAAAATCTCAAGCTCAAGGATAGTCATCATTGGAAGTTCATGTATGCGTGAGATATTCCCTTGACTTTGACATTGGTCATAAGTCTTAGCATAATCATACGTATCTTTGTAGATGTATCACGACCCAAAGCTACCCCTAGTCGCGATAATGGTGAACTGGTACCTTCTGTGAACATTGAATAAAATAATAATAAAACATGTTTACGAAAGATAAAATACTGAACTAATACCAATTTGAACACTAAGATGTGATTACATCATAAGTCAAAAATATCTGATAAATACTAAAAACCAACCGTCTATCTAAAAGACATAAAAGTACTAAAGGAACTAACTGGTAACTGACTAGCTGCCTGCCTGACTGTCTGATTATTTGAAAGCCTCTAAATTGACTGAGGAGTTAATGGCTCAGACCCTCAAATAACTCCTACTAATTGGACCTAAGGAAGTACTGCAATAAACAAATTATGTCCTCGATGGACGAGGACTCACCACTATTGCTGCTGAGTACGTTGAGCTATCTAAGAGCGGTTGGGAAACTGAGCATCCAAACTTATGTTATAGGAAAACATAGTGCAAAGAAAAGTATGCAAAAAGTACTTTGAATGCATTAGATAACTAAGCATAAATGCATTCAAAGCATAAACATGTTTATAAAATAATCTGTAAATAACTGAATAACTAAAAATTTGTGTGTTTTGGTCAAGCAGACCTGAGCTGGACATACTGATTACTGATTAACTGGTGTTTGTATACTAATTAACTGATATCTAAATACTTATCATGTAATACTAAACAGTACTTAGTCTAAAAACCTGGACTAAAATTATAAGAGGTATTATGTAATCGATATGCCCCAATCTGAGGGTGTCAGCACTGTCCAATGGGTACTAACACTGGCTATGTAGATTAGCTAAATTGGTGTCCCAAAGGACTAAGGAGTTACCCTCTACTGGCAGATGCTCTCATGAGATATGTGTTAACGCTCAGTCATGTAGACATCTCAAACCTACACTGGCTATATAGTTTTGTAACTCAGGGATTGCTATTAAATGTCACACCCTCTACTGGCAGGTGAGCTCCCATTTCTGGGTTCACTCGATGCTAAATCCTACTCCCAACTGAACAGACACTGGTAATAAATAAAACTAAGGTTAAAGGAGCATTATTTTTGATAGTGCTCATCATGATCATATCAACTGAATAAATACGAATATTCATGGTCTAACTGAATCATTTCTTGAAAGATCCGGTCATGTAAAACACGCAGGTGTCAGGTGTTCATAACCCGCCAGCATTGAATGACTATAATTTATGATAATACGCTTTTAAAATAATAATATAGGCTCATGGTTCAAAACCCAAAAGCATAGACATTTCATCAAACATGTGAGGATCATAACTTGAACATGGGAATGCATTAAACATAGGAAATCAACATGATTTACATGGCTAAATTCATAAATTGGGGAATTTATTATGAAATTCACTTAAACAAGACATGGGAACTAAAATTTAAAGCATGAGGAAATCAAATCTTTCATAGGATAATACATGGGATGAACTAAATTTGAATTACCAAGGATATACATGAATTAAACCTATCTTGAACATGTAAAATACCATAGTAAAGGAAAACTCCATAATTTAATTAAAAGAGAAGGTTTTTGGGCTCAATGGGTTAACGAGACCCATTGATGAATACCCCACATACCTCACTAGATGAATTCTTAATGATTCCTTAAGGATTTCTTGAGCTAGAAACTTTAATTCCTTGGTTTCTTGTGAAAGAGTTTAGACTTGTTCTTAGGGAAAGAAAGGGTTTCTTGAGAGCAATTTGTGAATAAAAGGGTAAATAATGCTCTTTGGAAGCCCCAAGTTTGTGCTATGGATGGATTAGGTAAATGGAAATGACATAATTAGCCTTGAAATGCCAAGGGATAAAAATTGGATAGAATAGGGAGGGGTGGCATGGGCTCTGGAGCGGTGGACTAGGCCGGGCGATGTCCGACTTAGAGAAGTAGACTGGACGAGGTGGTGCCCACCTTACCTCAGTATACTGGAGGGGGAGGCGCCTTCTTATCCCAGTGGTGTTACTGGTTTGGTTTTCCAAGAACGACCTTACGCTCTTCCAAAAATTCCAAAACTCACCTGAGACATACATTGAACAACCTCGATTATGAATCAACTTAAAAATCAACGTTTTGAGGTCAGGAAGGTTAAAAATAAGATCATCAAAGTTAAGGGGTCTTGAAAATTACTAAGTACCCAACACTTAGTTAAAATTTCAAAGCCTTAATCCCCTTATGCCTGCAACAAAATGCTGAATCGAGCTAAAATTAGTACGGGTATTACAATATCTTCCCCTTGGGAACATTCATCCTTGAATGAGACTAGTTAGACTGAGAATACTGTACTAAGGTAACTGAGATCACATACTAAATATGCATGACCTAGAACATGATGATATAAATGAGTCTGAAATGTATTACATAAACTGAACTGATTTTCGTAAATGTATGTAATGACACAGGAATGATTACGTAGCTAAAACTGAGAACGAGAAAAGTCAATCTTAGGAAAATTGTTACCTTAAGCTAAATCTGAGTTTGGAGATAAAAGGTGAGGGTACTTGGTTCACATATCTGCTTCTGCTTCCCAAGTAGCTCCGTTAACATACTGCTTCCACCGAAGGACCTTAACCAAGGGAACTTCACTATTCCTTAGCCTACGTATCTGACGATCAAGGATCTCAACTGGGACTTCCTCATAGGTAAGGCTATCCTTAACGCCCATATCTTCTAAAGGAAAAACTATCGCTGAATCACCAATACACTTATTTAACAAAGAAACATGGAAAACTGGGTATACGGACATCAAATCTGCTGGCAACTCTTGCTCGTAAGCCACCTTCCCAAAATAATTCAAGACTCTATAAGGGCCAATATACAAGGGAATGAACTTCCCCTTCTTTCCAAATCTCTACACTCCTTTCATAGGCAAAATTTTCAAATAGACCAAATGACCAACCTCAAACTTAAGATATCTTATCCTCATATCTGTATAAGATTTCTGATAGCTTTGGGCTATCTTCAACCTCTCCCAAATCAATTGGAACTTCTCCATCGCCTCAACATTGAATCTGGCCCTATCACTATAGCTTCACCTTCTTTAAACCAACCAATGGGAGATCTACATCTCCTACTATAGAGAGCCTCAAACGGAGCCATCTGAATACTGGAATGATAACTATTGTTATAGACAAATTCAATCAAAGGTAAAAGGTCATACCAAATACCTTTAAAGTCAATAACACATGCCCTCAACATGTAATATAAAGTCTAAATGGTCTTATCTGGCTGACCATCTGTCTGAGGATAAAAAGCTGTACTGAGATGAACTTGGGTATCGAGACCCTTCTGAAAAGACTTCCAAAAGTGAGAGGTAAATTGAGCATCTCTATCTAAAATAATAGACAATGGAATCCCATACAACTTAACCAACTTCCTAATATAAATCCTGGCATAATCCTCAACTGAGTATGAGGTATGAAATGGCAAAAAATAAGATCATTTAGTCATTCTATTGACAATGACCTATATCGAATCATGCTGATGACGCGTATGAGGAAACCCTATCATGAAATCCATGTTCACCACTTCCCACTTCTAAGTAGGGATGATAAACTCTTGCAATGTACCACTAGGCCTTTGGTGCTCAACTTTAACCTATTGATAATTTGGGCACTTAGCCACAAACTCTACAATATCTTTCTTCATACCACTCCACCAAGAGATTTCCCATAAATTACGGTACATCTTAGTGGCTCCTGGATGAATCTAGTATCATACACCATGTATTTACACATGTATTTGCTGTCTCATATGATCAACATACGAAACACACAACCTGCCCTAACAATGAAGCACACCATCTCCCTCTTAGGAGAAAACCCCTACTTTCTGATCTTTAACTGCCTCCTTCGACTTAACCAAACCAGGAACCCATTCTGAACCCATATACTACCTTCAGCTGAATGAACTAATAGAACACCCAATCTAGCAAGCTGATGAACGTCATGAACTAACTTCTACTTATCATCCTCTAAATGGGCAACACTAATCATAGACAACCTACTAAGGGCATATGCCACTACATTAGCCTTACCCGAATGATACAACACACTCATATCATAATCCTTTAATAACTCAAGTCACCTTCTCTGATGAAGATTCAGATATTTATGCATGAACATGTACTATAAACTCATATAGTCAGTGAACACATCAATATGATCCCTATAAAGATAATGTCTTCAAATTTTCAAGGCAAAAAAAATAGCTGCCAACTTAAGATCTTGGGTAGGATAATTCTTCACATGGGGTTTAAGCTGTCTAGATGCACAGGCTATGACCTTGCCTCTCTGTATCAAAACACAACCAATACCAAATCTAGAAGCATAACAATAAACTACAAACCCATTTGTGGCATCTGGTAAAGTCAAGACTGGAGAGAAAGTGAGTCGCGTCTTCAACTTCTAAAAACTCTTCTCGCAAGAATCTGACTACTAAAATTTGACTTTTTTCTGAGTAAATCAATACATAAGGGATGCAATAAAATAAAACCATCTAAAAAGCCACCTGTAATAGCCAGTCAAATCCAAGAAATTATGAATATCTGATGGAGAGATAGGTCTACGCCAGTTTCTCACTGCTTCAGTCTTTTGAGGGTCAACTCTAATGCCATCGGCAAAAATAATATGGCCAAGAAAATATACAAATCTTAGACACAATTATCACTTACTAAACTTGGCAAACAACTGATAATCTCTAAAGGTCTGTAACACAATTCTTAGATAGTCTACATAATCATTATCACTACGGGAATAGACAAGGATATCATTAATGAAGACTATGACGAACCTATCTAAGTAATACTTGAACACCCTATTCATCAAGTCCATGAAAGCTGCAGGGTCATTCGTTAGTCCAAAATACAAAACTAGGAATTCGAAGTGACTATACCAATTCTGAAAGTTATCTTCGAAATGTCACTTTCTTTGACTTTAAGCTGATAATAGCCAGATCTGAGGTCTATCTTAGTGAAATAACTAGCACCCTAAAGTTGGTCAAACAAGTCATCAATTCTGGGGAGTGGATACTTATTCTTGATTGTGACTTTGTTCAACTGACGGTAGTCGATGCACATTCTGAGAGAACCATCATTCTTATGCACGAACAAGACTGGAGTGCCCTATAGAGAAATACTAGGCCTGATGAAACCCTTATCTAAGAGATCTTTTAAGTGTTCTTTCAACTCCTTAAGCTCATAGGGAGCCATTCTATATGGTGGAATACAGATAGGCTGGGTATATGGAAGGGGATCTATTTCGAAGTCAATTTTCTTTTTGGGAGAAGCTCCGGGAAGATCTTTAGGGAAAACATTTGGAAATTCCCTTACTACTAAAACTAACTAGAGAATTAGAGTCTTAAAACTAGAGTCCTTGACTCAAACAAGATGGTATATACACCCTTTAGATATCATCTTTCTTGCTTTAAGATAAGAAACGATCTGACCCCTAAGCGCAGAGGTATTACCCTTCTATTCAAAAAACTAGTTCATTGGGAAACTAAAATAGAACGACTCTATTTCTATAGTCAACTGAGGCATAACATGAGTGGATCCAATCCATGCTGAGAAAGACATCAAAATTATTTATCTCTAACTCTACAAGATTAACTGATATGATTTTTTGAGATACTGTGACCGGGTAATTTCTGTATACCCTTTTGGCTATAATAAATTTACCCAATAAGGTAGATACTGAGAAAGGCTCTGCTAACATTTTGGAAATGACACCAAAATTGATAGCTATATAAAGAGTTACAAAAAAAAGTCAAGCTCCAGTATCTAACAATGCAAAAACATGAAGATGGAAAACCAATAATGTACTCGTAACCATATCAAGAGAACTTTCCTAATCTTGTCGAGTCTGGATTGCATAAAATCTATTCTAGCACTGCCCACTAGTGGCACTAAAACTAGCACCCTGCTAAGTCGGGTGACCTGCTGAAATCAAAGAACGATTGGACTGAGCCTGCTGACCAGCCCTTGGGTAATCCCTGACCCTGTGGCCTGGCTTGCCCAACCAAAACACACATTACTACCAGCCTTACACGCACCCCAATGATTCCTACCATATTTTTTACAAAGCAAGTTAGTTTGACCACTGTTCACACTACCCTGAGACTTAGAGCCTGGCGCTCTGTCCCAACTATCTTTCCTAAACTTAGGAACTAGTGTACTAGATGAATATGAAGCTGGGGATAAAATTTTTTGATGGAATTGAGAACAGTTACCACCTTCTGATCATGGCTGAGAAAAGTTAAAACTACCTGTTTTGTACCTCTTGTTCTCATTCTCCCTCTCCTTATACTTATGCTCCTCAATCTATTGAGCGTGAACCATGAGCCTAGATGTAATACCCCAAAAATCCACACCAATATTAGAATCATACTTCAAGCTCATGAGAAATAAATTATAGTATTTTGGTAGTTTTATGAGTGAGTTTGATTATATTAAGGTGTAAGACCCCACAAAATCCTAAGCTTAATTCAGTCCATTTATACTTGTTAAGAGGGTCCCATACTTTGAAAATTCTAGCTAAGTTTCCAGACTTAGTTTATTTTAGCCTTCGAAAGTTTGCAATCTCATTTTGCAACCTTAATATTCTTAAATATACTATATTTTTCTGAATTCATGATTAGGAAGGTCAATAGGTGCTCACGGACAAGTTTTGGATTCTTTGGAACTCGTTTAGACCACGTTTGGAAGTCCAAAATCATGGACCAACGCGATCTTAGCGCGCTGTGTCACCTATCGCATTGGTTAACATTGTTGCAGGTTGCCAGAGCCAAAACTACTGAGGCTTGGCACGATCATGGCGCGACACATTAGGTATCACATCGATGCCATTGATGCACCGCGTTGCTTATAGCGTCGATGCCCAGTTTTCAATCATTAAATAACCGCATCTTTAAGGGTAAATAGGTCATTTTCCCATGAACCAGGTCATCCCCAAACACAAAATTAATCCCTAAATGACTTAAATATCTCATTCTTTATTCAAGTTTCCTCAAAGTTCATCATTCTCTCTCAAAAGCAAGGAAACCCCAGTTTAAAAATTCAAGGGCAAGGCTTAAGAATTTCTTCAATAACCCTTAAGGATTTACGTTCTAAGGTATGTAAAGTATTCATCCAAGGATTCCTTTCATCCATGAAGCTCAAGAAACCTCTTTCAAATATAAATTTTGAATTTCATGTTGTGGATTTGATTGTACGCATGTCTATGTTGTGATATGATTTCCAAGATTGAATCTTTATTGAATTCTCATGACATCATGTTATTATGTGGATTGAAATCCTTAAAAACTGAAGTATTTGATATAGCCATCATGTATTAATTGTCAAGTTATGCCCTAGAAAAGGTTATGCCTTCCATATGTTTGTTAAAATTCCCAAGTGAATGGGAGTTGTGTCTTATGACCTATTTGTGATCTATATGATGAACTTATGATGCAACCACATATTCAAATTGACTCCCATGCTAAAGCTATGACTTGTAATAATTTAGTGGAATGCTTATAAGTATGGATTCGTGAAATTACATTATGATAGCATGCAATTCCTATTCATGTGTAAGCTTATGACATGCAAATACTTTATGGAAATCCCTAATGATTGTACTATGATTTGTTGACTATGGTCACGTGTCAAGAAGTGTCATGTCTTTTCAATTTCATGCTATCGAGTCCTAGGGTACTTGTACCTAAAAATTTAGCTGTGTGCCTAGAGCCAGTCTCAGTTTTCACGATACTCTCAGTCAATTCATGATCAGTAGAATTCAGTCAGTTATGTGACTCAGGAAAAATTTAGTAAATTCAGTATTAGTGTAGTAATATCAGTAATCTCAGTCATTTATCAGATCTCAGTAGTATTTCATCAGTCAATAAAACTCAGTAAACTTAGTTTAGTCCAGTTAATTAGTACAATCAGTAACAGCTCAGTCATACCTAGTGTGAACTAGGAAAATTAGTTCAGTGTCTATTCAGTTGGGAGTAGGATTCATCACCGAGTGAACCCAAGGATGGGAACACACACTTTCAATAGAGGGTGTGATTCCTAAAAACAATCCTTGCATTCTAGAGCTATGTAGCCAACATAAGTTGAGACATCAACACTGTTAGTTGAGGGTTGATGAGGTGGATTAACACTGTCAGATAAGGGTCCCACCTTTCTCCTTTGGGAACACTGTCAGATGAGGGTCACTCATAGCTTGTCCTTACCAGTGGTGTGGTATTGACACCCTTCCAATTGGGGTTATTGATTGGACCCCAACTCAGCTATAATAGCTTATTCAGGGAATGTCGGTTAGATGAATTCTCCCACAATTTCAGTTCTTAGATAGTTCTTAGATAGTTCTTCAGATATTAGGACTGTTAGATACAATTATCTAGTTCAGTGTAGAACTAAGCTAGTTCTATTAGAATTAAGACTGTCAGATACAGTCACTCAGTTATCAGTTATATCAGTTGTAAAAAATCCATGATATCAGTATTCAAACTCAATATTCAAAATTCTCATGTTTTCGTTTACAGTTATATGTTATCATGCATGTATTCTCAGTATTCATGTCATCCCAGTGAGCATGAGCTCAAGGTAAATTCTTAACCTAATCTGCTTCTCCCTTTTTTTAATAGAACATGCCTCCTAAAAGGACTAACGAATAAATAACTAAGAATCATTCAGCACCTCCACCCGTTTAGACAAATCCCCTAGACGAGCATGTCTTTCGGGGTGAATTCAGAATCGACTCCATTACTTTACTTACTCAATAGTAGCTTAAAACAATCAACAGGCTAATTTTCCACCCAGGCATCTGATTAATGCCCAGCAGATTGAGGTGGGGAAACATAGGGAGAAAGAAAGAAATTGAGAAAATAAGAGAGCTAGAACAGGTAGTTTCAACTTTGCTCACCCTAAGTCAAAGGGTGGTAACCATTATTAGTTTGCCAAAAGTCTTCAGTTCTAGTTCCTTTCTCAGCCAGTGCTCCAATCTCTAAATTCTGAGATAGGGCACCAGGTCTTAGATCTTAAGGCAGTGCTAGCTGTGCCCGAACTAATCCCCTTTGTCAACTTATGGCAAGAACCATAAGGGTGTTTGCAGAGCTGACAGTGATGTTTGCTTCAAATGTGGTGAGTCAAGTCATTGAGTCCGATACTATTCTAAGGCTGGTCCATAAAGTCAGTATAACCCAAATAGTCTCTATGCTCTTCAGTCCTGACAAGATCAAGAAAATTCTCCTAATATGGTCATTGGTATGTTACAAATCTTTCACTTGCATATTTATGCTTTGCTAGATCCAGGATCTTTCTTGTCTTTTATCACTCCTTATATAGCAGTTGATTTTAGAGTCAAGCCTAAAATTCTAGCAGAACCCATTTCAGTATCTACCTTAGTGGGTAAAACTATCATAGCCAGACGGGTATATAGGAACTGCCCGATTATGATATCCTAGAAAGTCACTTTAGCAAACTTAGTCGAATTAGAGATGACTGATTTTGATGTCATTCTCTACATTGATTGGCTTCATTCCTGCTATGCCATAGTAGATTGCAGAAATAGAGTTGTCCAATTTTAGTTCTCAAATGAGCCAGTCTTAGAGTGGAGGGGTAGTATTTCAGCATTCAGAGGTCAGTTTGTTTCCGACCTACGGGCAAGGAAAATAATATCTAAGGGATGTGTCTATCATCTTGTTCGAGTAAAGGACTCTAGTTTCGAAACTCCCAGTCTTGAATTAGTCCTAGTAGTGAATAAATATTCAAATGTCTTTCCCAAAGATCTTCCAGGAATTCCTCCCGAAAGGAAATAGACTTCGGCATAGACCTTCTTTTGGATACTCAACCCATATCTATTCCACCATACAAAATGGCACCAGCAGAACTTAGAGAATTGAAAGACAGTTAAAGGATCTCTTAGAGAAGGGATTCATCAGGCCCAGTGTTTTCCTGTGGGGTGAACCAATCTTATTCATGCGTAAGAAGGACGTTTTTCTCAAAATATGTATTGAATACTGTCAACTCAATAAAGTCAAGGTCAAAAATAAGTATCCACTTCCCTGAATCGATGAATTATTTGACCAACTTCAGGGTGCTATCTATTTCTCTAAGATAAACCTCAGATCAGGTTATCATCAGTTCGGAGTCAGAGAATGTGACATTTCAAAATAGCTTTCCAAACTCGGTACGGTCACTTAAAATTCTTAGTCATGTCCTTTGGTCTTACCAACGCACCCCCAGCCTTCATGAACTTTATGAATCATGTGTTTAAGCAGTACTTGGACATATTTTTCATAGTCTTCATAGACGATATCCTTGTTTATTCCTGCAGTGAGCGTGATCGTGCCAACCATCTCAGAAGAATGTTACAGACCCTCAACCCAACAGTTATCATGATATCTATTGATGTCCTACATGTCAGCTCTATGATCATCACTCATATTTATGCACGATAGCGAAAATCATGTACGCTTATAGTTCCTAGTATAAGGAGTTCTAGTTCACTCCATGCTATGAATCATGTTCCGTAAGCACAAAAACTTTAGTATGAGGTCATGCAGCTCATGACCCATACACTCATGTCATGCTTTACAGTATGCCCAGCTCACATGACTCATTCTCCACTCCTAGTGATCAACCAAACTTAGATTTATGTCACGAATTCACTCGATTGAAATCCCTCAGTGAATATGTGGTATTGATGTTCTATTCCTTTGGCCTTAGTTATAGTGTCAGCTTAGTAATCAATATTCAATAAAGGACTCAAATAGTCCTACAGGACCATGGCTTTCAATTATCAATTACTTAGCCATCAGAATTCAGTACTTCAGTACCAGTCTAAACCTCAATTGTCAGAACCAACATTTCATCCCGGTATAAATCTTAGTTACAGTTTTAGTATCAATTACCATTTTATCTATGATCTTGGTACTAACCACAGTACAGTAATCAGATCGGTAACTTAGTTCAATTTTGGGTTAATTCAACCATAGCATACAATTAGTAGCTACCCAGTTGTTAGCCTCCTAGTAACTCTATTTATAGACTATTCTAGAATTATGTTATGTGCTTGGTGTTGCACCTTCAAATAATATAGTTTTCATGAATTCATGCTTAATTATCCCATGTTACTCAGTTAGTCCCTACCTAGTATGCATAGTGCTCAAAAGTTTAAGTCCAACTATCCAAACTAAGTACCATTCAGTCTTACATGTCCAGTACTCAGCCATCAGACAGCTAGCAGATCAGATGAGTCAGTCAGTAGGAAATAGTTTGAATGGCTAGTACATCAGTCCAGCAGTCAGATAGATAGGTTCATATATTTTCCTATTCTGTCCATCTAGTCACACTATTCAAAGTCTCATGAATGAGACCATTCTAAGATGGACCAACCAGGTAGTTGCATGTTCAGCTCTGTTTATATTCATGTCTCAGTTTTAGATCCCATATTTAGTCACGATTTAATCCGTAGGTGCCTTATGCATCACCTTAGTTTTCCCCAGTATCTTAGTTAAGTCAGCATTCTTTAAGGGATATAGTGTCCCAAGGGGGAGATACACTATAACTCCCAAACTTCCATAACCTAGACACTCTATTTCCCTCTTTACATAATGAATCCAATTTGGAGTAGTGGGTACCCATAGGTTGACCCTCTAGCTCCAATCTCAAACATAAGCCATGTACTCAATAGCTCAGTTCAGTTTACGATACCCAGTCTATATCACACATTACAGACTCAGTCGTGTTCTCACGTTCTCATTCATGTGTGTCTATAAAAAGATCTCGAGTTTGAGATTGGTAATTACATATACCTAAAGATCTCTCCCGTGAAGGGAGTGAAGAGATTTGGCAAGAAGGGAAAGCTCAGTCCCCTATATATCGATCCCTTCCAAATTCTCAGTCGCTTCAGCAAAGTAGCTTATGAGCTCGAATTGCCTTCAAATCTAGCTTCAGTCCATCCAGTATTCCATGTCTCCTTTCTAAAGAAGTGCAAAGGTAACCTAGTAGTTGTAGTCCCTATAGAGGCCATAGACATCTAGAACAACCTTTTTTTAAAAAGATTCCAGTTGAAATCCTTGACTATTAGATTTGTAGACTAAGGAAAAAAGAGGTCTCTCTAGTCAAAGTTCTTTGGCAGAATCAGTCCATTGAGGGAGCTACTTGGGAAGCAGTAGCAGATATGCAAACCAAGTATCCTCACCTCTTTTCCACAAACTCAGGCTCAGCCTAAGGTAATAGATTTCCTTAAGCTTATTCAGTCTCATGTTCAAATTTCAGTCACAAACTTGGTATTCAGTTCCATGCTCAGTTTTCATTACAAACTTGGTATCTTTACCTTTACATATTCAGTCACATGTTTATGAGTCAGTTCAGTCATGTATTCATGCATTAGATATATGTGATTAGGTTATCAATACTCTCAGTCTTGCATTTATGAGTCAGTTATTCACACATCAAATATGCATTCTCACGATGAGAAACTTAGTTATCAGAAGTCCTAGTCATGCATTCATATATCAACTCAGTCATGAAATCATGCATCAGATATGCATGCTCAAAATAAATCTCAGTAAATCAGTAATGTCAGTCATGTACACATGTTTCAGTTGTTCATGTTCTGTATATACTTCAGTTTATCATTTCTCCCATATCAGTTAGTCTCATTCGAGGACGAATGTTCTTAGGGGGGAGATATTGGAAGACCCCACAAAATTATAGGCTTAATTTAGTTCATTTATGCTTGTTAAGGGGGTCCCATAATTAGAAAATTCTAGCTAAGTTTCCAGACTTAGTTTATTTTAGCCTTCAAAAGTTTGCAATCTCATTTTGCAACCTTAATATTCTTAAATGAACTATATTTTGCTGAATTCATGATCAGGAAGGTCAATAGGTGTTCCTAGACAAGTTTTGGATTCTTTGAAACTCATTTAGACTACGTTTGAAAGTCCAAAACAATGGACCAATGCGATCTTAGCGCACCACGTCGCCTATCACATTGGTTAAAATTGTTGCAGGTTGCCAGATCCAAAACTACTGAGGCTTGGCGTGATCATGGCATGATGTGTTGGGTATCGTATCGATGCCATTGATGTGCCACGTCGCTTATAGAGTCGATGCCCAATTTTTAGTCATTAAATAGCAGCACATTTAAGGGTAAATAGGTCATTTTCCCACAAACTAGGTCAACCCCAAACACGAAATTAATCCCTAAATGACCTAAATATCTCATTCATTACTCAAGTTGCCTCAAAGTTCATCATTCTCTCTCAAAAGCAAGGAAACTCTAGTTTTAAAATTCAAGGGCAAGACTAAAGAATCTGTTCAAGAACCCTTAAGGATTTACGTTCTAAGGTATGTAAAGTGTTCATCCAAGGATTCCTTTCATCCTTGGAGCTGAAGAAAACTCTTTCAAATATAAATTTTGAATTTTATGTTGTGCATTTTATTGTATGCATGTCTATGTTGTGATATGATTTCCAAGATTGAATCTTTATTTAATTCTCATGACATCATGTTAGTATGTGGATTGAAATCCTTAAAAATTGAAGTATTTTATATAGCCATCATGTATTAGTTGTCAAGTTATGACCTAGAAAAGGTTATGCCTTCCATGTGTTTGTTAAAATGCCTAAGTGAATGAGAGTTATGTTTTATGACCTATTTGTGATTTATATGATGAACTCATGATGCCACCACATGTTCAAATTGACTCCCATGCTAAAGCTATAACTTGTGATGATTTAGTGGAATGATCATAAGTATGGATTAGTAAAATTACGTTATGATAGCAAGCAATTCCTATTCATGTGTAAGCTTATGACATGGAAATACTTTATGGAAATCCCCAGTGATTGTACTATGGATTGATTACTATGGTCATGTGTCAAGAAGTGTCATGTCTTGTCAGTTTCATGCTATCGAGTTCTGGGGTACTTATACCCAAATATTTAGCTGTGTGCCTAGAGTCAGTGTCAGTTTTCATGATACTCTCAGTCAAGCCATGATCAGTAGAACTCAGTCAGTCATGTGACTCAGAAAAAACTCTGTAAATTTAGTATCAGTCTAGTAATCTTAGTAATCTCAATAATCTTAGTCAGTTATCAGATCTCATTAGTATTTCGTCATTCAATGAAACTCAATAAACACAGTTCAATCCAGTTAATTAGTATAATTAGTAACAACTTAGTCATTCCTAGTGTGAACTAGGAAAATCAGCTTAGTGTCTATTCAGTTGGGAGTAGGATTCAGCACATAGTGAACCCAAGGATGGGAAAACACACTGTCCACAGAGGGTTTGATTTCTAGAAGCAATCCTTATATTACAGAACTATGTAGACAGCATAGGTTGAGACATCAACACTGCCAGTTGAGGGTTGATGAGGTGGATTAATACTATCAGATGAGGGTCCCACTATTCTCCTTTGGGGACTCTGTTAGATGTAAGTCACTCACAGCTTGTCATTACCAGTGGCGCAGTATTGATACCCTTCCAATTGGGATTTTAGATTGGACCCCAACTCAGCTATAATAGCTTATTCGGGGCATATCGGTTAGATGAATTCTCTCATAGTTTTAGTTACAGAATTAGGACTATCAGATATAGTTACCTAGTTCAGTGCAGAACTTAGCTAGTTCCATTAGAATCAGGATTGTAAGATATAGTCACTTAGTTATCAGTTTTACCAGTTATTAGAAATCCATGATATAAGTATTCAGAATTCTTATGTTTTCAGTTATAGTTATATGTTCTCATGCATGTATTCTCACGCATTCATATTTAGGTTATTCAGTCAGCTATAGTTCATGCATATAGCCCCTTGTATTCAGCTTACCTCACTTGCATACTAGTACATTAAATCGTACTGATGCATTTGTGCTATACTGTTTTATACCAAAGGTTAAGAAGCACGAGCTCCAGAGCATACTTAGCAGTTTAGATCTCACCAGTCAGAGTCTGTGGTAAGTTATCATCATTTGAGGAAATGATTATTTTATTATTTTAGTACTTAGATATTTCAATAGATGGAGTTAGTTGGGGGATTGTCCCATCAACTCCTTATTCAGACAGTTCAGACAGTTAAAGGATTTCAGACTAAATATTTTTAGACTACAATATGTTCAGACAATTTATTTCAATTTTTGGTATCTCTATACCCCATTTAGATATGGTTTTTATCAGTTATGTTACAGTTTTGAACCTTACGACCTTACAACTTATATTTCACATATTTTCAGTATATTATTCAGTGCCCAATTACAAGTATCAGTCATGGGTTAGAAAATGGTCCTTCAGGATTGTTAGCACCGTGTAGCGTTCGGGGTACCAGACTCGAGGCATTACATAAGGCCTCAAATAACTTCTAGCTATTAGACGAATTAAAATATCCCTTACCGATTGAATTCTTGAGAAGGAGGATACTATAGTCAACTTCAAATGAGCATATCTTTTTCTATACTATGAATTTCTGAGCTAATGACCCACCAAAAGATAGATAATTGAGTGATCTTTCCAACGATACCAATTTTTCCTTAATACGATACTCGAGTGAAAAATTATTGCATTTTTCATATAAGGTAGTGAGCTGCCGCGATTACACCGCTCGGCAATGTAATAGCATTGAAGCTAATACTGCTAAGCGGTAATCCTCCAAATTGGAGTTGTCCAAAAATAGTAGGTCACCACTATTAGCTTGCTCAGTGGTGCTATCACAGTGGTACTAATACCGCTCAGCAGTAAGCCTTAGAACCGGGATTCTGCTGAAACTTTTAAGTCCGAGGGCAGTCCTATCTTTTCCTACGGCTCCCAAGTCATAAAAACAAGGGATTAAATGTTATTATAATCAAAATACACTCATTCCTCACCAAATTTTTATCCAAGAAACCCTAAAGCTTCAACTTTAACTCTAAGAAATCAAAGGTTTCACTATTCTTTCTTCAAGAAAACCAAGAAATTATAATTCCCAATCCAAGAACGTTCAAGAAAAGTCAATTTTCCTTCAAGATTAAAGCTCTAAGGTATGTTAAATGTTCATCCATGGGCTCCTTCCACCCATGGAGTTCAAGTATCCAATTTTAAATTCAAAGTTGTGATAATTACAAGTTATTGTGATTTTAAATTGTGATTTTTACCATGAATTCCCATGAACTTTGATTCTACACTATGTTTACATGAAATTGTTGTTGTTATTAAAACCCACATGTTTAAATGTTATTGTTCACTGATTTAATTCATAATTAGAGAGGTTAATGTTGAAATTAGGCTATTACTACAAGCTTTTAACTATTCTCATGCTTAGCTTAAACCATGCATTGCAAGTGTTTGATGAAATGTCTACTAGAATGAATTTTGAATAATGCTTTCATGTTATGTTCCCAAAATTTTAGTACTATTTTTCTATCATTACTATCGAGTCCTGGGGGTTATAAATACCTAAAAACTTAGCTATTTACTTAGCCTCAGTATCTTCAGATTAGTTTCAAACATATTATGAGCAATATCAGTTCAGTCAATTATCATGATCAGTTAAACTTAGAATAGTTCAATATTCTGAGTCATTACAGTTGGGAGTAGGATTTAGCACCAAGCGAGTGTCAAGATGGTGACTTTCCCATCAGTTAGGTAGAGTCGTTAGTAGCATTCCTTGTACACTAGAACTATGTAGCTAGCATAGGATTTGAGGAGTCACCCGTCAGTTCAAGCTTAACTACCTCCCAGGGGTCACCCGTCAAATTAGGCTTGACGTCCTTAGTCCTTCGAGACAGTACATCAGTGGATCCACATAGACATTGTTAGTACCCATGGCACGGTACTGACACCCTTTCAACTGGGTTCACAAGCTGGACCCCAATTTGCTCATTGGGGCATATCGGTTAGATGGTAGCTCCCACAGTCCCAGTTCAGTATTCAATATACTTCAGTTCAGACTTGTATTGACCATAGCATATAGTTATTAGTTATCAGATTCCAGTATTCAGTTTATTGAGTACATTTAGATTATTTTTTTATGTTGGGTCATGCAATCTCAGTCTTTACAGATTTCATGCATTCTATTCAGTACTTCATGCTATTCATTCAGTTAGTTATTATTCCTGCACATGAAACCATGCATACCAGCCTGCCTCATTAAGCATACCAGTATATTCAAAGTATTAACCGCAAACTCATTTATTGTGCTATGATGTCTCATATCATAGGTTCAGACACTTAGGTTCCTGACCGCACCTAGGCCTCCCAGCGCATTAGCAACAACAGCAGTGGTGAGTCCTCATATTTTGAGGACCTTTTATGTTTGTTTCAGTTCAGTTTAGTAGTCTTTTGGAGTTAGTTGGGAACTTGTCCCATCAACTCCACAATTAGTTATTTAGAGGCTTTCAGATACTTTCAGTCAGTTATTCAGTTATCAGTTGTTATTGACAGTCTTACAGTATTGTTTTTAGAAAGATATCATCAGTATTTCAAATATGTATTATTTTTATTTTAAAAACCTTATGGCATTTTTAGTTAAGTTCTTCACCTGTTCTCTATTATTTTATTTAGTGCTCATAGAAGGTACAAGTATGGGTTAGCTTGTGGTCCTTTAGGGATGTAGGAAGTGTGTGGCGCCTAGAGTGTACTCTCGAGGAGTTACACTAGATAGGTCCATTTTCTTAATCAACATGGCAATCCGACCCTTCTTAACCATACTATCAGCTACACCAGACACAAACTTACTCATTCTAGACTATTATCAACCACTATTGAAGGAGCATACCTCACCAACTGAGTGAACTTAAGAGAGTATTCCTTTACGCTCATATTACCCTACTTCAAATTGATAAACTCTTGAACCTTAGATTTCCTCAAATCTAAGGGAAAGAACCTGTCTAAGAAAGCTGTGGTAAACTCTTCCCACTTTACTACCCCTGTATCAATACCACGGTCCTTCTTTCACTACTTAAACTAGGTGTGAGCAACATCCTGCAATTGATATGCACCAACTTTGCACCTACACTTGAAGTAACGACCATGATAGAAGTCACCTTCTGTACCATAGCTAGAAACTCCTGTGGATCCTTCTTTGATTTGGATCATAAAAACTAAGGGGGATTCATCAGAGTGAAATTCCAAATCCTAACTGCAGCTATATTTGCCATTGGATTAGATGGGGAAATAGCTCACTAGTTGTTCTGAGTAGCTACTGAATGAGCTAAAGTCATAAAAGTAGCCCTTAACTCGGCGTGAGAGACATGCTCATTTAAGGGATTTTCCTGAATAGGTGGTGGTGCGAGCTGATCCCCATTCCTTCTTCTGTTGTTTCTTCTTGGAGGCATTGTCTGTAAACTGAATGAAGGGTCGATTAGAAAAAGAAATTTAACAGAGCCCATGTTCTGTTGCATTCCATGAACACTGAAAGATGGGAAACTTTCCTAAAATATTTCATAGCTTCTTGTCCATAAGTATGACACGCTTCACACCCATGAACAAGACTTGACTCAATGGAATTCTTAGACTACCTAGGACACTTTAAAACCTTAGGCCCTAATACCAAGTTTTGTCATGACCCAAGATACTCCCTTATTGCGACAATAGTGCTTACTATCACAAGTGACCACAAGCTAACAATGAGCTGATACTTACTATGAGAGATAAATAAAATAATAATAAAATATGTATACAGAAGATAAAATGCTAAAGTAATACCAATCTAAATACTGAGATATGATTACATAACAAGTCTAAAAAATATAATATATACTAAAACCAACCGTCTATCTGAATGATAAAAAATTATTAAAAGAACTGGTAATTGACTAACTTCCTGCTTGACTGTCTGATTGTCTGAAAGCCTCTAAACTGACTGAGGAGTTGATGGGATAGACTCCTAACTAACTCTAACTAATTGGACATAAGAAAGTATTGGAATAACTGAAATAAATAAATCATGTCCTCGATGGATGAGGACTCACCACTACTAGTGCTGAGTTGTCTAAGAGCAGTCGAGAAACTAAGCGCCAAATCTATGTTATAAGACAACATAGCGCAAAGAAAAGTATGCGATAAATACTTTGAATGTACTAGTACGTGAGATAAGGATTGACTAAAATGCATGAGATAACTGAGCATAAATACTTGAACATGTAAAATCTGAGAATGGAAGACCATGCATAAACATGTTTCTAAAATAATTTTTAAATAACTAAATAAGTAAAAATCTGTATGCTTTGGTCAAGCAAACCTGAGCTGAGACATACTAATTATTGATTAACTGGTGTCTGTATACTGATTAACTTATATCTAAATACTGATCATGTAATACTGAGCTGTATTTAGTTTGAATAACTGGACTGAAACTATGGGAGGTATCATCTAACCTATATGCCCCAATCTGAGCTAATCGTGGTCCAATCTGTAAACCCAATATAAAGGGTGGCAGTATTATGCCATGGGTACTAACATTGGCTGTGTGGATCCACTAAATTAGTTTACCGAAGGACTATGAAGTCACCCTCTACTGGTAGGTGCGCTCATGAGATAGTGTCAACCCTCAATTGGTAAGTAGACATATTAAACCTACACTGGATACGTAGTTCTATAACTCAAGGATTGCTACTAAGGTTCGCACCCTATACAGGTAAGGCCCTATCCCTAGGTTCACTCGGTGCTAAATCCTACTCCCAACTAAACTGACACTGGTACTAAACTGAACTAAGGTTAACTAAATATTATTTCTGATAGTGCTTATCATGATCATATTAATTGAATAAATACGAATATTCATGGTTTAACTAAATCATTAATTGAAAGATCGAAAGTCATGTAAAACATGTAGGTATTGGGTGTTCATAACCTGCTAGTACTGAATGACCATAATTTATGATAATAAACTTTTAAAACAATAATATGGGATCATGGTTCAAAATCCTAAAGCATAGACATTTCATCAAACATGTGAGGATCATAACTTGAACATAGGAATGTGTTAAACATAGAAAATCTACATGATTCACATTGCTAAATTCATAAATTTGGGAATTTATCATGAAATTCACTTAAATAAGACATGGGAACTAAAATTTAAAGCATTAGGAAATCAAATCTTTCATGGATTGAACTGAATTTGAATTACCAAGGGAAAATATGAATTAAACCTATATTGAAAATGTAAAATACCATAGTAAAGGAAAAATCCATAATTTAATTAAAAGAGAAAGTTTTTGGGCTCAATGGGTGAAAGGGACTCATTGATGAATACCCCACATACCTCACTAGATGAATTCCTAAAGATTCCTTGAGGATTTCTTGAGCTTGAAGATTGCATTCCTTGATTTCTTGTGAAAGATTTTGGACTTATTCTTGGGGAAAGAGAGGGTTTCTTGATAGTAATTTGTGACTAAACGGGCAAATGATGCTCTTTGGAAGCCCCAAATCCATGTTACAGATAGATTAGGTGAAGGGAAATGACTCAATTACCATTAAAATTCCATGGAATCAAAACTAGATAGAATAGGGAGGGGGCGGCGTGGGCTCTGAATTGGTGGACTAGGCTAGGTGGTGCCCGCCTTAGAGCGGTGGACTGGACAGCGACACTTGCCTTACCCTGGTGAACTGGAGGGGGCGGCACCCGCTTATCCTTGTGGTGTTATTGGTTTGGTTTTCCAAACATGCTCTTCCAAAAATTCTGAAACTCACTTAAGACATACTTTAAACAACCCCGATAATGAATCATCTCAAAAATCGACGTCTCAAGGTCGGGAAGGTTAAAAATAAGATCATCGAAGTTTAGGGGTATTAAAAATGACTAAGTCCCCAACACTTAGTGAAAATTTTAATCTTTAAGCCCCTTATGCATGCAACTAAAAGCTGAATAAAGCTAAGCTAAGTACAGAGTATTACAAGATGGTAGGCCAATTATAACTACATTGTAAGATCATTTGTGTAGTTCGCGCACCTCCATGATGACCCCCAACTGGTGAGGAGTGACACGCCTCTAAAATACTCATTATCTTAACCTTAGGGACACATCTCAAAATCACACCATCTGTACAAACTCAAAACAAATATGGATTATCCCAAAAGAACTTCTGCACCTCATGCATGAACCATTTTTTCTGCTGAAACAACATATCTTCTAGAGCTAGATCACTTGCCAAATAGTTGGCAAGATTTGAAAACCAAGGGATTAAGTCTTGTAATGCTTCTAAGACCTATTCATCTAGAAAAGTATCACCAATTTCAAGCTCATCCCCTAGTTTTAGAATTTCCTCCTACTCAAGGCATGATAGATGGTTAGCTACTTGATTATTAGTCCCCTTTTGATCCTTGACCTCAAAGCTGAATTCCTGTAATAGAAGTAAACATTGATTTAACCTTGGCTTTGCATATTTCTTTGCCATATGTTATCTAAGCGCTGTATGGTTAGTACACAATGACTTGTGTGACAATTAAGTAAGACCAAAATTTTTAAAATACAAACACAACAATCAACGATTCTTGTTTCATGATAGTGTAATTATTTTAAGTAGGATTTAGTGCTTTTCTAGCATAGTAGATTGGATGTAAGTTCTTTTCTCATCTTTGGACTAGGACTTCACCTAGATCCACACCACTAACATTGCACATTATCTCAATTGGCAAAGCCTAATTCAAATTTACAATGATGGGGGATGAACTCAACCTCTCTTTTAGATATTCAAATTCTTTTAGACACGTCTTATCAAATACAAATTTTTACATCCTTCTCCAATAACTACAAATTGGATTTGTAATTTTACAGAAGTCCTTGATGAATTATCTATAGAAACCTAAAGTCCCCAAAACTAAGAATGCCCTTAACAAAAATTAGTGTAGGTAATTTCTCAATCACCTTAATCTTTGCCTTGTCAACCTCAATTACCTTCTTAGAATTCTTATGACCAAGCACTATTCTTTCTTTAACCATAAAGTGGTACTTCTCCCAATTCAGCACCAAGTAACATTTCTCACATCTTCTCAGCATGTTGGTGAAATTTTTCAAACATTCATCAAATGATTCATTGACAACTGAAAAGTCATCCATGAAAACCTCAATAATGTCCTCCACTATGTCAAGAAAAATAGACATTATACAATGCTGAAAAGTGGTGGGGGCATTACTTAGACAAATAATATGCTCTTAAATGAAAACATCTTATATGGACAAGTGAAAGTGATATTCTCTTAGTCTTCAGGGTCAATATAAGTTTGATTATACACAAAACAACTATATAGAAAATAGTACCATCCTTTAACAGCCAGACAATTTAATATTTGGTCCATGAAAAGCATAGGGAAATGATATTTCTTGATTCATGAATTCAGCTTCTTGTAGTCCATGAAACATGCCATCTCGTGAATAAACTTATAAGAAGTAGATTATTCTTCTCATTGGGAACCATAATGATTCCACTTTTTTTTGGCATATATTGAATGGGCCACCTATTTACTTTCATCAGTAGGATAAACCACACTTGTATCCATCCACTTAATGATGTTTTTCTTTACAACATCTTGCATGGGTGGATATAATCTACATTGGTTCTCAATGTTGGGTACCCATTCTGGTTCAAGATGGGTTTTGTGAGTATAAATCCCAGATGTAATTTTAATAATATCAGCAATGGACTATCCAATGGTCCCTTTGAACTTCTGTAAAACAGACACAAAGGTGTCAACCTGCCACTCTAATAAGTCAGCTGCAATGATAATCGACAAGGTATTATTTCCATACAAAAACATTTAAAATAGATAATAAGAGAAGGCATTGAGCTATAAAATAAGAGGCTTCTCAATAGATAATTTAGATGGTAGGGTTAATCTATTCTTCACATTTAAACACAACTTCTTAGGTGAATATGTGCATGAAACCCTATCAAAAGTCTGCTCATGTAATACCCTGTACTTTTCTTAGTCCTGTTTAGCTCCTACTGTGTCAAGGGTCAACTTTAAGAATGTAAAACTCTTGATACATATAAAATTTTCTAGAATATTGGTGAAATGTTTCAAACAATCATCAAATGAGTCACCGACAAATGAAAAGTCATCCATGAAAACCTCAATACTGTCCTCCACTATGTCAAGAAAAATGGATATTATATAATGCTGAAAAGTGGCAAGGCCATTACATAGACCAAACAATATGGTCTTAAATGAAAACATCGTATATGGACAAGTTAAAGTGGTGTTCTCTTGGTCTTCAGGGTCAATATAAGTTTGATTATACACAGAACAACCATATAGAAAATAGTACTATCCTTTAACAGCCAGACGGTCTAATATTTGGTCCATGAAAAGCATAGGGAAGTGAAATTTCTCGATCCATGAATTTAGCTTCTTGTAGTCCATGAAACATGCCATCTCTTAACTAAACTTATAGGAATTAGATTATTTTTCTTATTGGGAACCATAATGATTCCACCTTTTTTCGTGCACACATTGAATGGGCCACCCATTTTCTTTCATCAGTAGGATAAACCACACATGCATCCATCCACTTAATGATGTTTTTCTTTATAACCTCTTGCATGGTTGGATATAATCTACATTGGTTCTCAATGTTGGGTACACATTCCGTCTTAAGATGGGTTTTGTGAGTCTAAATCCCAGATGTAATTTCAATAATATAAGCAATGGACTATCCATTGGTCCCTTTGAACTTATGCAAAACAGACACAAAGGTGTCAACCTGCCACTCTAAAAATTCAGCTGTAATGATAATCGACAAGGTATTATTGCCATACAAAAACATATAACACAGATAATAAGAGAAGGCATTGAGCTATAAAATAAGAGGCTTCTCAATAGATAATTTAGATGGTAGGGTTAATCTATTATTCACATTAAAACACAAATTCTTAGGTGAATATGTGCATGAACCCCTATCAAAAGTGCGCTCATGTAATACCCTGTACTTTTCTTAGTCCCATTTAGCTCCTAGCGTGTCAAGGATCAACTTTAAAAATATAAAACTCTTGATACATGTAAAATTTTCTAGTTCTAGACCTACCAGTATATAGATAATTAAATTATCTTTCCAACGATACCAATTTCACCTTAATCTGATTATCGGTTAAGAAGTTATGGAAATTTTAGTGAAAATAGTAGAGCACCGCATCTCGGTGAGGTGCAGAATCACAATTGTCTGATTTCCAGTTAGGCATCACGATTAGCCCGCATCATGGTAAATCCCAAATTCCCATTCATCCCTTTTCAATAGCTCACCGCAGTTTGCTGGTATCACGCCAGAAATCTCAATGGGACAGACGCCGCGTCATGCCAGAAGCCAAAATAGTACTCATCTTTTTCTAGTGACGCAATGCGATTACGCTGCATCCTGCCAGAGGCCAAAATGGTACTCATCCTTTTCTAGTAAGCCACAACGATAAGCACCACATCTTGGTGGGTCCTAAAATTGAGATTCCAGTTCCAGTTAATTTTTCCAAAGGGCAACCTAGTCATTTCCCAAGCCCCTAAATCATAAAAAAACTCGATTAAACCTATTCTATGCACATTATGCATACTTTTCATCAAAATTACTCTCAAAGAAAATCCTAGAACTCAAATCTTAAACCTCAAGAAATCCAAATTCCACCACTTTTTTTCCAAGATAATAAAAAATTCAGGATTCCCAATTTAAGATATTCAAGAAATCATCTTCAAAAGCACAAATAGGAATTTAAGTTCAAGCTTCTTTATCAATTTTATCAATTAAGGTATGTGGAGTTTTCAACAAGGATAATTCTTTCATTCTTATGCCCAAAATTAGTTTTAAAGTTGATTTTTACATGAAATTATATGACTTTCAGTTTAGGGTTTATATCCATTTCTTACTATTTGAAGATTATGAGATTTTGAGAGATTTAGATGTTGAATTGCATGTCTACTTTTGTGTTTTTATGCGTATTGCATAAATTTTCAGATTTAGAATTGGATTATCAATATTTTCATTATCAAGCATTAACTTTATGATGATTTGACATGAATTTGATGCATGGGTTATTAAGCCCTAGTTGAGCATTGATATTTCAAGAATGACGATGCCTTAAGCATCCTATGACTAGTTATTTTTAGATTTTGATAAAGATTTGATCTTATGATTCTCAGTTAAGATATGGAATCGTCTTTATAGTTTTACTAGAGTACAGTAAATAGATTCACAAGAGGTTTTCATTATAAACTGTTATACTAGTTTTAAAAGTGAATTTCCTACAGAATGAGCATACCGATTAATGAGAGTAGTATTTAGCACCGAGTTGGATATGTTCACATGTCCCAGAAGTACGAGCTAATGTAGGTTCAGATTATCAGATTATTTCCATTTCTATATGGATGATAGTTACAGATGTGATCACTTAGATTAGGTTATACTCCTTGACAAGAGTATGACACCTCTCCCTAATGTGAGGTTTTCCCATAAGGGAACTAGATGTTGGACTCCATGTTAGCTGACATGGTTTATGTCGGTTAGAAGAACCTCCTTACAGCCTATAGAAAAGACTAAAGAACAATAAAAAAGATTTTAGAAACTAAGTGTAAAGGCTCACAAATTTATTCAGATATTGCTTTACATAAGACATTAGCTACTAGATTTCAGCTTTCAGTTTACAGATATAAAAGTGAGTCCTTTCTACCCTTATACCGCATGATTTACAGATAGAATACTAGTACAACTTTTAGAACTAAGTGTTATGACTCACAAAGTTTATACAATATGTTTTATCACTCATGATTTTTACCTTTTAGTTATTCCAGCCAATTTGAGTCATTTATACTTAGCATGCATTATTTTACAAGTTTATACGAACATTGAAATATTGCTTTACTTAAGCATTCACTCCCATATACTCAGTACATTCTAGAAGTATTGATCCACATATACGTCTATGTGCTACATTGTCTTATGATGTAAGTTCAGGTGCTCAATTTTAGCAGCGTGAGTGATTTTGAGCATCTCCATCTACATCTCTATAGTTGGTGAGTCCTCATAGTTTGAGGACCTAGTTATTCAGTTTTTTTAGCTTATTAGAGTAGTTGATTCAGTATTTTTATCCAGTTCAAGTCAGCTGGGGACTTGCCCCAGTGGCTCTCTAGTTATTAGTAGTAGAGGCTTGTCAGACTGCTAGATATAATTTAGATTTCCAGTATTAATTGCCTAGACTTTTATGTTAAGTATTTTTAGATATCATATTTAGATAATTTTATCTTAACTCAGACAGAATTCCATATTTTAGCTTTGATTATATATATATATATCTATATTTTTTTGTATTATGAGCTTCATATTTAGTAGATGGCTTATAGGGTTAGATTAAGGCTACTCATAGTCTTGAGAATCGTGTGATGTCTTGGGACCCATTTTTGGGGCGTTACAAACTTAGTATCAGAGCCTAAGGTTATAAGAGTTCTAGGGAGTCAGACAAGTCATATTACATAGAGTCTTATTCATGGGTATGAAGCGCGCCACATTTATGAGCAAGAGGCCACAAGATGTTTTTAGAAAATCATCCTTTTCTTTAATGATCCATCATGCTTATAGTGTCTCTATCTTCTTTTAACTCATGCTCGTATGTGAGAGTTAAATATGCCTCCCCGCTGAGCTAATACATACAAAAATGATAACCAGGCACCCTCGCCTGTTGACCCTCTGAATGAGAATGTATCCTATGCTGAATTTTGGGTTGCCTTTCAGGCGTTAGCCCAAGCTGTGACTGCCAATGTTTAAGGAAACCATCGGGCAGCAGTCCCACTTCAACAAAATAAGGATTTAACAGCAGTTTGAATTTGTGACTTCATGAGAATGAATCCGCCTGAGTTCTTTAGTTTAAAAGCAGGTGAGAACCCACAACTTTACTTAGATGAGGTGAGGAATATCACCTAGATTATGCAAGTTACTAAGGAAGAGAGTGTAGAGTTCGCATCTTATAGGCTGAAGGATGTTGGGTATGATTGGGTGGTTATGTGGAAGAATGGTAGAGGTAAGAATACCGCTCCGATGAGTTGGGAGGTGTTTTAGGATGTATTTCTAGATAGGTTCTTTCTGTGTAAAATGAGAGAAGCTAAGGTAGAGGAGTTTGTGAACCTGAGGCGGGCTCGATGACAGTGAAAGAGTACTGCCTTAAGTTCAACCAGTTGTCAAAGTATACCCCTGACACGATGGCTGACCCTAGGGCGAGTATGAGTAAGTTTATTACTAGAGTATCTGGTTTGGTAGTCAAGGAGTGTAGGACTGCTATGCTGATTCACTATAAAAAAATAGCATTTAGCAACGAATTTGTAGCAACAAGTACTTTTTCGTCGCTAATTAACGACGGAATTGCAACAAAATAGAACTTTTGTAGCTAAATAATTGGAAATAAAATTAGTAGCCAAATTAGTGACAGATTAATGAGAGAAATTAAAATCTGTTGCTATATTTTGGCGGTAAATATTGGCGCCTTTATTTTGGTGACAAAATTAGCGACATAAAAAGGGGAAAATTTTTTTGACATGGAGGAGACGGGAATAGCAATGAAATTATTGTCACTGGAATTATTTTACTATTTTAAAAAATATATTAAGAATTTTTTAATAAATAATTAGCAACGGATAAAATATCCATTGCGGAATCCGTCACCCCACCAATTAAATATTAGGTGCAAACTCTTTTATTTCACTTTATTCCAACACATATTATGCTCCTCCTTTTTCCAAAATAGACTATTCTTTCCCCTTTCTCTCAATTGAGAAAAGAAAATTGCTCAATATCAATCGAAAAGGAAATCAATCGCTCAATTTTGAATCTAAATTAGAGGTACAATTCTAAATCTCGTAATGTGAGTTGTTTTTCTTCTTTCAATTTCTTAATTTCTAAGTTAGAAGTCACTTGTAAATGATAGGTTTAGGGTTGTTTAAGCTCTTTCACTTAGGGTTGTTCGATTATTGTGTTAAAAAGTTCTATAAATGATTAATTACTCGAAATGGGAACCAGATTTTTTCTCAGAATTTCTGTTTGTGGGGTTTTTGATATTTTTTGTTGCATGTTTTTTAATTTGGAATTTCTTCTACAGAATTTTTGTTTGTGTTGTTTAATTTTCACTTTTTTGCATACACTAATTATGTTAGGTTCTATTTGTGGGTTAGGGAACTTAAATTTTTGTTTATCTTAAAGAGAGTGTAATGGAGTTTTAAAGTTCTTGGGAGGAGGTTAGGGTTTGTTCTTGAGAGAGAATGCTTTCTTTTGAGAGAATTTGTGAATAGAATAACCAATTATACCTTTTGGGACCCTTAATCACGTGTTATGGGTGAGATAAGGTGAGGTAAATAACTCAAATACCCCCATGGACCCAAACTTATTAAAATGCACAGGACTAGCCAACGAGAAATGGAATGTGCTGTGTTGCTCTATCAATGCTATATGTGATGCACCACGGCTATATCGCAAAGTCTCACTATTTTGATAATCTAAATAGGTCTCAAACCTCTTACGAAAAATTTGAAACTTACCTGAGATGTGCTATCGACAACACCGATCATGAATCAACTTAAAAATTTACATTCCAAGGTTAGAAAGGTCAGAAATAAAATCATCAAAGTTTAAGGGGATTTGGAAATGACTAAGTCTTAACATTTATTGAAACTTTCTATGTCTTGGACCCGTCTAACATGCAATAGTAAGATGAATTGAGTTAGGATCTTATGGGGTCTTACAATATGACATGTCATTAGCATGTTTTAAATTACTATTACTTAAATTAAAATGAACCAAGTTAGATAACAACAAATAACTAAACAAGGTAATTTAAAATAATTTTTGAGATAAGGGAGGCTTTTCCATTGAAATTTAAGAAATATTTACAAACATGGCTCATGACCCACACAAGTAAGAGCCCATACCTTTTTGAAAATATTAAAATATAAAAAGAGAATTTGAATGATAATGTGGATCATGGGGCCTCCTCTGGATCATCATCAAGTTTCAAAAATAAGAAATTTCGCTATCATCTATCACTAATGGTAAGAAGTCATAAGTGGAGTGAAGATCCAATTCTATAGAGTTTCTCTAGGTGTAGCCTTCCTTACCTCACTAGCCTTCGAGAAATATTCCAATATAGCATTGCACCCTTTGAATATATTTTCTTTCTCATCCCCCAGATTATCATCTGTTGATATCTCACTTATAGTAAACAAATGGTAATGGCTCTGGAAAAAACACATCTTTTCTTTGTTTTCATCTTCTTTAGCTCATCAGGAATAATATTCATATAGGCTTACTGGCCAACCATTCCCTTTCTGTATCAATCACATTGAAAATATCTCCTCTGTAGTTAGGCAATGATTACTGTTGACATTCGGTGCTAGGGCTTGAAGAGTATTGCTCTATGATCAATCAAGTATTGAATTTTATGTTTCAATTTAATATAGTCTTTGATATTGTGCCCGACTCCTTCTGAATATTAGGCAAATTTTTTATCAGCACAATAAAATTAGAAATTGGTATTTGTAGGTTTTTGTTGATAGGCTGGAGATAGTCAACTGCTCTTAATATTTTAAACAGCTGAATTGCTACTCTCAGCTAGTATTGTGAAGTTTTGGGAAGGTTACTTTTCAAGATTTGGATGAGGAAGGTTGTAATATTTTGGTTGGTAGGAGGTGGTACTTGATGATAATTTAGAGGTTCCTGGATGTAGCCTGGTGATTTGTGATAGTGGTTTAGACATAAGGATGATAATTTGGTTATGGAGTATGATAATATGGTAAAACATTTGGTTATGGAGCTTCGTATTGAGGTAGGACATTTGATTATAGAGCTTGGTATTGTAGTAGGATATTTAGCTGTGGAGCATGGTATTGAGGTTTGACATAGAAGATGGACTAAGAACTTTGAGGTGGTAGAGAAGAAAGGGTATTCCTATGCCTGATTTTCCTTTTCAACTTAATAACAAAATTAGTGGACACTGCAGTTACATCTTCTCTTTTATTCTTCGGGGATCTAGAGGTCCTAGATGATATTTGATTCTTGATAATTTTTCCCATTTGAATACCTTCTTCAAGATATTCACCAATCTTTAACAAATCAATAAAATGTTGCACAAATTGCAACCACCATTCAGGTATAGAACTCTCCTTCTTGAGCCTAGGAAAATACTACTACTATTTCTTTCTAAGTCATATGAGGTTGTACCTTAGCGGATTTCCTTCTCCAATAATAGGCATAGTCTCAAAAATATTTTTCTCTTTACTGTTTAATCCTATATAATGAATGCTGGTCAAGACTATTTCTATATTGTATGCAAACTTGGCGAGAATGTCTTTAGCCAGGGACTTTTAATCAGACTATTTTTTCAAATTCTGGGATACAAGCCAATCTAGAGCGTCAATTCTTAAACTTTAACTAAATAGGCGCATTAGTTGACATGACCCGAACCAGGGCCTTGTTGTAATGGTCAATCCCAAGCCCAAACAGGACCGAGAACCTCCCCCATTACCCAACCCAACCACCAAATGCACACCTTGAGTCCGTTGAATTCCGAACATATTACAAGATAGCATATCTGTCATGACCCGAGGCTACCCTCTAGTCGTAACGCGGTGCTTGAAACCACAATGGATCCCAAGAAAACCCATGAACTGGCATACTACTTGAGCAACTGATTTAACATGTATTAAATAGATAGTTTTGTTTGTGCGAAAACATAATCATAATGAAATCTAAATAAGTATGTAACTAATAAAGTTTGCAATCTGATAAATCTGAAGAGAGAAACTGAAATTACATGACTAACTCTGACTGACATCTATGAAGCCTCTACTATACTGACTATAGATAGATGGGACATGCCTCCAGCTACCACTAATCAATACATATGACTAATAAAAAAATAAAATACATGATCAAAATCTGACTGGAGTCCCCGAAATAGGAGAACTTATCACCTGCTGGCTGGAAACCGCAACCATCTGATTATAATGTGTGGGCTACAAATGGTACCTACATTATGAAACAATGTAGCCACACAGACGTATATATAGATTAGTACTTCTAGAATGTACTAAGTAAGTAGGGGTGAATGCAGTAAGCTAAACTTAGTTTATGCAAAATCTTAAACATGCATGCTAATTGTAAGTAAACTCACCAAGAGACTGAAATAAGTTGAAAGCTAATTTATCTTAAAACATGATTAAACAACAAAATCTGATAAGCTGGTGAATCACTAAACTTAGTTTCTTAAAAACTATACTTTTGCAATATAAGTAGAGCTGAAGCTGGAAAATAATAAAACATAGATACTATATAAATATTGGGTCAAAAACTATATGATGGAAACTGACATATCTCGAGGATCTGAATATACAAATATACTGAGCACAAATGCATTAACATACAAAACCAAACATAACATATACTAAGTTGATCTAATTAACTAAATAACTGATAGTTAAATACTGAATAACTGACATTTGAATACTGAATAACTAGTAATTGATAACTGAATACTGGTCATATAAAACTAAACTATACTTAGTCTAAATAATTGGACTGAAACTGGGGGGCACTGTGCAAATGAGATAAGGACTAACTAAACAACATGAGATAACTGAGCATGAATGCATGAAAACTATAATATATGAGATGCAAAACCAAGTGTATATCTATTATGTCACTGAGACAATCTGTAATTCTAAAAGATTAAAATCTGTATAACTAAATATATGAAAGTCTGTACACTTAGTCAAGCAAACCTGAACTGAAGATACACTGAATACTGACTAAAACTGTAGGAGCTATAATGTAATCGACATAAACCATGTGAGCTATCATGGAGTTCAACATCTGACCGACTTTGAGGAGGGTTGTTTATCCTTGCCATCGGAATAGAACCTGAACTGTAGTGATCACTAAAATAATGTACCGAAGGTGTCATGCCTAACTGATGGGGGACCCCCCAAAATCTATGGTGGTGCCATAAGTCTAGAACTTAGGGACTTCTACTAACATCTCATGCCTAACTAACGGGGGAGATGTCATCCCTACGTTCACTCGACGATATATCCTACTCCCAACCAAAAGACACTGAAATACTAACTTGTGCATGCACTGATAACTGATAACTGATTAGCTCAGGTCATGGTATTCTGAAAACTGATAGACATGCATAATCTGAAGTATCCATGAATATGTAAACTGATGTATTTAACATGACGTAAAATTGATGAGTTCATTATAAAATTGAAAATCTAAATATGGAAATAAAATCATTATTCTGACTGACTGTTACTTGAAAACAAAAATATGTAAAACTATATAGATGTCGGGTGTTCTTAACCCGCCAAAATTGAATGACCATAAAACACGATATCAAGACTTAAAACTAAAGTATTAGAATCATGGTTCAAGGACCCAAAATATGGGAATTTTATCAAACATATAAGAATCATAAGCTTATACATGAGAATATCTTAAACATAAGGGAAACAATAGGATTTCATGGCAAGAATCATAACTTGGGGATTTATCCCGAATCGACTAAACATGACATGGGAATTACAACATCAAAACATGATATCACTCATTCCACTTGAAAGCACTTATAATCATAACTTGAAATTGAATTAACACGAGATTCATGGAGCCAGTTCAACTTAAACATGTAAAACTCATAATTTAAAACCAAAAAGGATTCTTGGACTCCTTGGGTTAAATGGGACCCATGGATGAACTCTTAAATGTCTTAATAGATGATTTCTTGAGGATTTCTCGAGGATTTCTTGAACTGGAAGCTTGAATTCCTTGATTTTTTGTAAAAGGGTTAGGGTTTGTTCTTGGGGAAAGAGAGGGCTTTTCTTGAGATAATTTGTGATCAAAAGGGCAAATAGTGCTCCTTTGGAGCCCCAATTCATGTTTATGGATGAGTTGGGTGAGGGAAATGACCCAAATACACTTAAATTGTTATGAGAAAAAGCTAGATGAAACAAAGAGGGGGAGACACAGGCCTTGGAGTGGCAACCTACACCGAGCAGCGTCCGCCTTAGAGCGGTGGACTAGACCAGGCGATTCCCTCTTTAGAGCGGTGGACTAGAGGGGCTGACGCGGGCCTAGTTTGGTGGTCTTACTAGTTTTCCTCTCCAAATGCACCCTTACATTCGTCTGAAAATTCTGAAACTCACCCGACATGTACTTTTGACCTCCCTAAACATGAATCAACTTAAAACTAATATTTTGGGGTCGGTAAGGTTGATTTAAAAATCTGTGAAGTCTAGGTTTCTTGAAAGTAACTAAGTCCTCAACACTTAGTGAAATGTTCAAGTCTTGGACACCTTAAACATGTAACTGAGAGCTGAATTAAGCTATGACTTTGATGAGGTATTACAATATCTCCTTCTTGGGAATATTCATTCTCTAATAAGATGGGTTAGCTGAGAACCCTAGGGAAACTGAGATCATATACTGAATGTGCATGACATAAAACATGATTACATAATTGAGTCTGAAACATGATACATAAACTAAACTAATTTTGTGAATACTGCAATGATATAAGAATGGTTATAAGGATGAGATAGAAATGAGAGAGTCAACTTACGAGTGACCATTACCTCAAGATAGATTTGGTTTTGTGAAGAAAAGATGAGAGGTTTAGGACATGGAAACTCGGGATATTACAGTATCTACCCCGGGATATTTCGTTCCCCTAATTCATTTGACTTTGCTACAATACTAAGGAAAGACTGACATGATGCACGGGACGCTTACAAGCTAAATTATGATTAAATATCTGGAATCTAAAAATGATGCATGATGCATGAACTGAGCTAAATTCAAAAATTACATGGATGCGAACAATTTACCTCTTGGAATAGCCATATTAATAAGACTTCGAATAGTATGAGTAGATGGAAAGATGGAAAACCATAGGAACTTGTTTGTTTGACTGCTAAACTGAATTGCTGGCTATACAGACCAAATCATACTGAGAGCTTATACTCAACTAAAGTATTTCTTCAACGCTCTTTCTAAAAAGTTCTAATAACATTAGGGAGTAAAGAATCTTAGGCATGATCTAAATTAGATATCTGAATAAGGAATCACAACATGGCTATAATTCAGTAATATGGAACACAGGTCTATTAAACAGAAGCTAGTATTAGACTATGCAACTGATACTTTCAAGCTAAGACATACTCCTCAAATACTCCCTCAACTATAAATTCCACTTCAATACTGCACCTCTCTTGAGGCTACTTAAAATCTTCACATGGGCACTGGTGACTCTATTTACTAAAGTCTGAGATGAATTGAATTATCTCACTAGGTTCAAGCCTACTCAAATCTACGAAGTGCAAAAATAACACTGTAATACTGGTCTAAATCATGAATTCAATACCCCCTGCGTGTTCAAAACTTCCATCTTAAGAATAATTCCTTATACCACTACAACAACTAAATTCAATCTCTTACTAGGAATTCACAAAAACCTAATACATTTATCCACATATATACAAACATGATGTTTAAGCCTATCTTCATAACCATATATGAACTTCTGAACGAACACCTATAAAAGCATCTTTCTTATATTCTCTAAAACCTCTATCAATAACAACTTCCCTGTACTATCCCCAATAAAACACACATAGAACTCTCATCTAACCAATTAGTTATCACTACTATTATTTCATAAGGAGAGGTCACTGAAAGGTTGGAGCATAAGATCCTAAAGCACGGAAGAATAACTTTAACACTTAACTAAGGCTTGGAACTTTAGATATTGTAAATCATGAGTACATGAGTCAGGAGCTGTATGACCTAAGTTCGGAGTTTATGATTTTATAGAACATGATTCGTACTACTGAGTGAACTAGAGCTCTTTATACTAGGAACTTGAAGTGCACATGATTCTCTATGATGTGAATGAACATGAACTATGATCATGGAGCTGACATGTAAGGCATGAGTAGATACCGTGATGACTAAAGTACAAAACTTTGCACTGAGATAAGAATACGTCAGGCATCTTCCTCCATTATTGATGTTTTACAATACTCCGGCATCACTACTAGAATCTGAGAACTTGACTTGGTTACTTGTTCTATCACCTCTCCCTTAGTTTAAATCCATCATTCTAAGTATATGGGACCCTTTTAAATAACTGTAAACTAATCTACAACCACTGTATTCTAGAGTCTAATATATAATAATACATATAAATACTAAACTCACCATGAAAAACTACACTTGCAAGTGTAAAACTGCTGCTAGTACTTCCTTCTGATATATAACTCATAACTTTCTATTGCCCATAACTTTGCTGGTAAGAACATTACATACTACATTACTAGCCTCATTCACACTTAGAAACTCAAGGGTACTATCTAAGAACCCCCACACCATCATACTTAACTTAAATTATTGCATACATAGTTTCAAGCCTACTGATTCAACTTTCATACAACTAGCCCCATGGATACAAAATCTTCTGAATCCAGATAAACATTATACCCACTTTAATACTGCTAAACTTTTGGGTTATGCTTCTAATTCTAGATCATATGCTATCAAAGGATTCTAAAAAAAGATATGAAAGCACCACGAACTTTGCTAGTGTTCGATTTTCATAAATATGAATGAAATACTTTATGCTTTGGAACATAAAGGCATTGATGGGATACTTTTAAGCCTATATATAATCCCATAACTATATATGGGGACTTCCTGAGAAAACTCTATCTGTAAGTACTTAAGCTTTACTATTTTTGTTACCTTAAAAATAAGACAAAGCTAAAATGAATGGAGCAGGATAAGAATCTATATAAATTTCATAAAGGACACTTCTACTGCATGATCTGTGACATGAAAGAAGGGGAAAATTTCTTAAATACCCTGTAGCTTCTCAAATAAAAGTACAAACATCTCCGTACTATTTTGCAAGACTCTACTAGACACGGCTACATAAACACCCTTGGACACTTGAACCTGGCTTTGATACCAAGTTTGTCACGACCTGAGGCTACCCCCTAGTCGTAACATGGTGCTTGAAACCACAAGTGATCCCAAGATAACCCTTGAACTGGCATACTCATTGAGCAACTGATTTAACATATAATAAAAGCTAGTTCTATTGTGCAGAAATAAAATCATATTAAAATCTGAATAAGTATGTAACTAATAAAGTTTGCAATCTAATAAATCTAAAGAGAGAAACTAAAATTACAAGACTAGCTTTGACTGAAATCTATGAAGCCTTTACTATACTGACTATAGATAGCTGGGACATGCCTCCAGCTACCATTAATCAATACATATAAAAAATAATAAAAATAAAGTACATGATCAACATCTAACTGGAGTCCCCAAAATAGGAGAACTAATCACCTATTGACTGGAAACTGCAACCATCTCCTATTGACTGAAAACTGCAACCATTTGATCATGATGTGTGGGATACAACTGGTACATCTGGATTAGTACTTCTGGAATATGATCATGATGTAGCTACTTAGATTTATATATGGATCAGTACTTCCAGAATGTACTGATAAAGTAGGGGCGAATGCAGTAAGTAAAATTGAGTTCATGCAAAATCTTAAACATGCATGCTAAGTGTAAGTAGACTCACTAAGAGATTGAAATTAGCTGAAAGTTGATATATCTTAAAACATGAGTAACCAACAAAATCTGATAAGATAGTGAATCACTACCCTTAGTTTCTTAAAAACTATACTTTTGCAATATAAGTAGAACTAAAGCTGGAAAACAGTAAAACATGGATAATGTATGAATATTGGGTCTGAAACTATATGATAGAAAATGACATAACTCGAGGATCTAAATATATAAATATGCTAAGTATGAATTCATAAACATACAATAACAAACTTAATAGATACTAAGATGATCTGATTAACTGAATTACTGATGCTGAATACTGAATAGCTGTAATGCCTCGAGTCTGTACCCCGGATGCTACACGGTGCTCATAATCTCAAAGGATCACAAGCTAACCCATGAATGGTACCTACTACAATAACTAAACGATAATACTAAATAATATGTGAAATTAGGTGGAAACATTCCATAAGGTTCAATTTGTAACTAATACTGATAAGGTATAACAATACCAAAACTGAATATCAATGCTGTAAACTGGACAACTATCTGAGTGTACTCTAGTCTGAGAAGCCTCTTAAACTCTCTGAACTGTGGAGTTAATGGGACAAGCCCCTAAATAACTCCGACTACTGATACTAAAAATAAAATACTGTAAATAATAAACGTGTCCTCAAACTAATAGGAATCACCACTACTTTGACTATTAAAATCTTAATCTGCTAAGGATGCTTAGGAGCTCATGTATCGGAACCTAATATATAAGACATCATAGTATAAAAATCATGTGTCAGTACTTTGAATGTACTAGTATGCTCAGTGAGGTAGGTTGAAATGCATGGGTTCATATGCATGAACAATATTAATTGAATAACATAAGTATGACTAAATGAGAGTACATGCATGAATGGGTAAACTATAACTGAAAACATGATAGTACTGGATATTGAATCTGAATACTATTTAACTGAGGTCTAAGTTTATGGATATTATATTACTGATAACTAAATGACTGTATCTAATAGTCCTGAATTCTGTGGAACTATACTAAGTTTCGTACTGAGCTGAGTGACTATATCTGATAGCCCTAAATATGTAGAACTGAACTGAGTTCTATTCTTAGATTGAGACTAAAATTGAGACTGTGGGAGGTAATCATCTAACCGACATGCCCCATTATAAACTAATTGGGGTCCAACCTATAAACCCAGTTGAAAGGGTGTCAATCCCATGCTACGGGTAAGGACAAGCTTGTGAGTTAACTCTTTTTGATAGGAAGCTCTTCTGTTAACCCTCGCTGGTAGGATAACTCGGGTGAGAAGTATCAATCCTCATAAATCTGGCAGAAAGATATGTCAACCTATGCTGGCTATGTAGTTTAGTAATGTAGGGATCGCTAATAAAGGTTAAACCCTCACCTGGCAGGAATGCCCGCATCCCTGAGTTAACTCTATGCTGAATCCTACTCCTAACTGAATTGGATAGACACTAAACTGATTTCTAGTCTGTACTAGGCTGGATTGACTTTTACTGAGTTTACTGTTTAGCTGAACTGAACTGATTTCACTGAGTTTCTGTTAACTGATGGAATACTACTGAGTTTTGTTAACTGATCGAGTTTGCTAAGGTCTGAACTGAATATTGAGTTAGACTAAAATATTATTGAATCAACTGAGTTTTTTCTGAGTTCTATAACTGACTGAGAGTACTACTAATCATGACGTAATTGATACTATTCTATGACAGATCATGGCACTAAGTAAACAGCTAAATTGTTGGGTACAAGTACCCCCAGGACTCGATAGCATAAATTAAGAGACATGGCATAAACATGAAATATGTAAACTATGATCTTGATCATCATTCATTCATTGGGGTATTTTAACAAACACTTGTATGATATATCTTGCACTTAGGCTAACTTGTCATGAATTCTTGCTCTTATTAGATCATATGGACAATTTATCCAACACTTGGAAGGCATAGAACATGCGCATAACACTAATCAACATGTAAGTGCACAAATTCAATCATCAAAATCACAATGTGAAGGCTTTAACATGATCTCACATAATAGGACATATAAATCAATAAACTCCACGTGAAACTTAGTATAACAAATGGATTTGAAACTCAAATAATTATTATAAACATGAATATTATCAAACCCATCATGGTATTCATAAAATCCATATACTTGAAGTTTAAAAGCCGATTCTTGGACTCCAACTGTGGAAGGAACCCTTGGATGAACACTTCACATACCTTTGTTGAAGAATTTATGAAAGTTTAATGTTGAATCTTGAGTTTCTTGGTTTGAAATTTGAACACCTAGGGTTTTGTTCTTGAGAGATTTTGAGAGATAATGACTATAATTGCTCTTTAGGATGTTTAATTTCATGTTTTGGGGGCTGAGGTTCGAGGGAGAAAACCCCAAATACCCTTAAGGACGTGTTCTTTTAATGACTGAAAACTGGGTTACCAATGCATAGGTCGACGCAGCGCGTCGATGGTATCGATGCGATAGCCAATGTGTCGCCCCATGTTCGTATTGCTTCACTAGAATTGGATGCTGGTAGTTAGTGAAAATATTAATCAGCGCGATAGTCGACGCGACACGCCAAGATCACGTTGATCCACTGTTTTAAGATTCACAAAGAGCTTCAAACAAAGTCCAAAAAATCTAAAACTTGTCCAGAAACACCTACGGACATTCTTGATCATGAATCAACCTAAACATAAACATTTAATGGATGAAAAGGTCATAAAATAAGATTTCCAACTTTTGTAGGCTAAAATGACACTAAGTCTGAGTACTTAGTTAAAATATTCTAAGTGTGGGACCCCTTGACAAGCCTAAAGGACTAAATTAAGCTTAAGATTTTGCAGGGTCTTACATTATCTCCCCCTTGAGAATATTCATCCTCGAATGAGACTACTGAGACTGAGAATATTGAGAGACTGACTTACTTATTGGACATGTACATCTGGAATATGACTATATGACTGATATTGTGAATTGTCATACTGAACATACATATCTAATGCATAAGTATAGCTGAACATGATTCATGAATGCATGACTAGGATTACTGATAAACTGAGTGTATATACTAAACATGTATGTCTGATGCATGAATGCATGACTGAACTGACTGATGAACATATGATTGAATGTGCAATGGTAACTAATACCAAGTTTGTAACTGAAATCTGAAGAAACTGAATAAGCTTAAGAAAAACTATTATCTTGAGCTGAGTCTGGATTAGCGGAGAATAAATGAGGATACTTGGTTTGCATGTCTGCTTTTTCTTCCCAAGTAGCTCCCTCAATGGACTGATTCTGCCAAAGAACTTTGACTAGAGGAACTCCTTTATTCCTCAGTCCGCAAATCTGATAGTCAAGGATTTTGACTGCTCTTCATAAGAGAAACAGTTCTGAATACCTATGCCCTCTATAGGGACTATGACTGATGGGTCACATATGCACTTCTTTAGCAAGGAGACATGAAACACTGGATGAACTGAAGATAAATCTGAAAGCAACTATGCTCATAAGCTACCTTTCAGAAATGACTGGGAAACTTGTAAGGGTCGACATATTGGGGACTAAACTTCCCCTCCTTGCCAAACCTCTTCACCCTCTTCATAGGAGAGACTTTCAAGAATATAAAATTTCCGATCTCTAACTTGAGACCCTTTACTGAACACACATGAATGAGAGCATAAGAACATAACTGAGCCTGGAATAGGATACATGAACTAAATATCATGAACTAAACTGAATGTCATGAACTAAACTTAAACCCTTGAATACATGTCTTACGACTGAGATTAGAACTTATGGGTCAAACTATGAGTACCCACTATTCTAATTAAATTTGTTACATGAATAGCAGCTAGGAGATTTAGGGAATGAAAGATCAAGGGTTATAGTGAATCTCCTTCTTGGTACATTATGTCCCTCGAAGAATACTGACTTGGCTGAGATGCTGAAGAAAAGATAGGATGATGCATTGGGCACCTATAAACTGAGTCGTGACTGAGTATCTGGGATTTAAAACAGAGACATAATACATGAATTGAGCCGATCATGCAACTACCTAGTTTCCCCATCTTGGAACAGTTATGTTTATGAGACTTTGGATAGTGTGACTAGTGGGGAAAGTTGGGAGACCAAGCCATATGAATTTGTCCACCTGACTGCTTAATCAAATTTCTGGCTTTATGAACTAACTTGTGCTGAAAACTCATGCTCGACTGGAGAATTTCCTTAACACTCATTCTATAGAGTTTCTAGTGACTTAGGGATTAGAAAATCTTTTCCTAGGCTGAATAAAACGTCTGAATAAGAAGTCACATTCTAGATAAATTTCTGTAATATGCGGTGAGGCCTACAAAACCTCATCTAAGATAGAATGACTAAACATCATGCACTGCAACTAAGATTTTCAAACTTAGAGATATCCCTTGGATACTCTCTCAACTATACTTTCCACCTTAGCACGGTGCTCTACCTAAGACTACTGAAAATATTCACATAGGCACTGAGCATGAATGCATGAACATACTATTTTATCTGATTAACTGAACAACTGATTGCTGAATACTGAACATGCAAGATCAAACTATTCTTAGTCTGAATAACTGGGCTAAAGCTATCGAGTATTAAGCATATAAGGTAAGGATTGACTGAGTAATATGAGACAACTGATCATGAATTTGTGGAGGACTATATTATTGGAAAGTGCAAGACTAAGCATATAACATGGTTCTGAAATAGTCTATAAACTGAGGTGTTGGATACTGATATCTAAATAACTGATAACTATACTCTATGGTCAAGAAAAAACTAAAATTGAACTGAGTTACTGATTTGATTACTAGAATGGGACTGGGACCGTAACTAAGACGGTAGCTGAGACTGTAATTGAGACTACAACAAGGACTCATAATAGAATAAATACTGAGTTCTGATAACTGGATACTAGTAACTGAGGTTTAGACTAATACTAAGGTACTGGATTCTGATGGCTAAGTAACTGATAACTGATAGCCATAGTTCTATAGAACTATCTAAGTTCTTTATTGAATTCTGAGGCTGAATACTGATTATTGAGTACTGAATACTATACTGGACTCGACACTTAACTGAGGCCTGAGGAATAGAATATCAACATCTTGGGTAGATCCTCCAAAAGATCTAGGCTGAGGATATATATGTCATGATCTGAATTTAGCCGATTCATTAGGAGGGTAGTATGAGGCATGGGAACTGAGCATACTGTAAAACATATCATGAGTATATGAGTCATTAGCTACATGACGTGAGTCTAGAGTTTTTGTGTTCATGGAACACGATTTGTAACACTGAGTAAATTGGAACTCCTATACTGGAACTATAAGCGTAGAGCTGACATGAACTAAGATCATAGGGCTAATATGTAAGACATGGATAGATACCATGATAACTAATAGGATTTGAGAGTCTAAAGTACGATTCTGAGATAACCTGCATGATTATATTCGTTATGAGAATAGACAAGAATGTCATCGATAGAGACTATGACAAATATGTCCAAGTACTACTTGAACACACAGTTCATCAAGTCCATGAAAGCTGCTTGGGCATTGGTAACACCAAAGGACATGACTAAGAATTCGAAGTAACCATAACTAGGTCTAAAGGCTGTTTTTTGGGATGTCACATTCCCTAACCCTGAGCTAATGATAGCCTGATCTGAGGTCTATCTTTGAAAAATAGCTGGCAGCTTAAAGTTGGTCAAACAAGTCATCGATTTTGGGAAGTGGATACATGTTGTTGACTGTAACTTTATTTAGCTGACGGTAGCCTATACACATTCTGAGAGAACCATCTCTCTTATGCATGAATAAGACTGGCGCGCTCTGCAGGGACACACTGAGCCTGGTGAATCCCTTTTCTAGGAGATCCTTTAACTTCTCTTTTAATTCTCTAATTTCTTCTAGATCCATTCTATATGGAAGAATAGAGATGGGCTGATTATTTGGGAGAAGATCAATTCTGAAGTTGATTCCCCCTTTTAATAGGAACTCTGGGACAGTTTTTGAAAAATACATCTAAGAATTCACATGCTACTAATACTGATTTAAGATTAGCGGTTTCTGAACTAGAGTCCTAGACTCGAACGAGATGATAGAAACATCCCTTAGATATTATTTTTTTAGCTTGAAGGTAAGAAATAAGCTGACCCCTAAGTGCTAAAGTATTACCCCTCCATTCTAGAATGGGTTCATTAAGAAATTAAAACAGTATAATTTTGTTTTTGTAGTCTACTGACGCATAGCTGGAATGAAGCCAATCCATGCCAAGAACGAAATCAAAACTAGTCATCTCTAATTTGACTAAGTTTGCTAAAGTGACTTTCTGAGATATCTTAATCAGACAGTTCCTGTATATCTGTCGGGCTATGATAGACTTACCCACTGGGGTAGAAATTGAGAAGGGCTCTGCTATTATTTTGGGACTGACTCCGAAATCAACTACTATATATGGAGTAACAAAGGATAAGAAAGCTCCTGGATCTAGAAAAGCATAAACATACAAATAAAAAACTTGTAACGTACCAGTGACCATATCAGGAGAAATTTCCTGATCCTGTTGGGATTGAAGATCATGGAGTCTATTTGGGCGCTCCCTACTGGTGGCACTGGAAGAAGCACCCTGTTGATTTGGGCAACCAGACTAAGCTGGGGGATGGTTATGCTAACTCTGTAGCCCAAACCGAGGACACTGTCTGACCCTATGGCATGATTTGCTACATAAAAAATGAACATCGTTGCCAACTCTATATATACCCTAGTGGTTTCTACCACACTGCTAGCAGAGAGGATTTGTTTGGCTACTTTTTGTCCTAGACATTCTGACACCCTTATTCTCTCCCTTTTTTCCTTTACTTCTTCTCTCCACTGTGAGGAGCATGAGCCATAATCCTTGATAGGATAATGGCTAGCTGGTTGTTCTTGGAAGCTAATGAATAAGCTAAGGTGATTAAACCAACTCTAAATTTAGAGAGGGAGATATGCTTATTTAGGGGATCTGCCTGAACGAGCGGAGGGGTTGACTAATTTTTATTACTTCTCTTGTTAGCTTCCCTGGAAGGCATGTTTTGGAAGCAAAAGGAAGAGAAGAATTATACTAAGAGTTTAACTTGATCTTGTACCCACTCGAATGACATGATTACTAAAAGAAGGGAAACTTTTCCTAAAACATCTCGTAGCCTCCTGTCCATAAGTGTGGCGCACAACACACCCATGGATAAGACTCTACTAGATGCAGATTTCAGACTTCCTAGGACTCTATTGAACCTTAGGCTTTGATACCAAGTTTGTAATCCCCTAATCCTGTACCCTGGATGCTACACGGTGCTCATAATCCCGAAGGATCACAAGCTAACCCATGACTGGTACCTTCTGCAATAAATGAATAATAATACTAAATAATATGTAAAATTAGACGGAAACATGCCATAAGGTTCAAGCTGTAACTACTACTGATAGGGTATAACAATACCAAAGCTGAATATCAAAACTATATATTGGACAACTGTCCGAGTGTACTCTAGTCTGAGAAGCCTCTAAAATTGTTTGAACTGTGGAGTTGATGGGACCAGCCCCCTAATAACTCTGACTACTAATACTGAAACTCAAATACTATAAATAATAAGCATGTCCTCGAACTATAAGGACTCACCACTACTTTGACTGCTGAAATTCTAATCTACAAAGGATGCTCAGGAGCCCATGCGTCGGAACCTATGATATAAGACATCATAGCGCAAAAAGCATGCACCAGTACTTTGAATGTACTGGTATGCTCAGTGAGGTAGGCTAAAATGAATGGGTTCATATGCATGAACAATACTAACTGAATAACATGAGTATGACTGAATGAGAGTACCTGCATGAATACGTAAACTATTGATACTTCTCAACCCTCATAATATCTAGCAGGAAGATATCTCAACCTATGCTAGCTATGTAGTTCTATAACATAGGGATTGCTACTAAGGGTCAAACCCTCATCTTGCAAGAATTCCCCCATCACTGAGTTAACTCGGTCCTGAATTCTACTTCCAACTGAATTAGATAGACACTGAACTAATTTCTAGTCTGTATTAGGTTGGACTGACTGTTACTGAGTTTACTATTTAGCTGAACTGAACTGAGTTCACTGAGTTTCCGTTGACTGATGGAATACTACTGAGTTATGTTAACTGATAGAGTTTACTAAGGTCTGAACTGAATACTGAGTTAGACTAAACTATTACTGAATCTACTGAGTTTTCCTGAGTTCTATAACTGACTGAGAGTACTATTGATCATGACGAAACTGATACTATTCTATGACTGACCATGGCTCTAAGTAAACAACTAAATTGTCGGGTACAAGTGCCCCCAGGACTCGATAGCATAAATTAAGAGACATGGCATAAACATAAAACTCGTAAACTATGATCTTGATCATCATTCATTCATTGCGGAATTTTAACAAACACTTGCCTGATATATTGGAACACCCCAAAATATGATCCGGGATGTCACACGGTGCTCAAGGCTACGAGTAGCCTCAAAACCCTTTGAGCATGCTTCTAAGTCTGAAACTTACTTCAAGATCATCTAATCAAGAAATAATATTGTATTATACCAAAACTGAACTGAATAAACTATAGATAATGTCTAAACAACAAATACTGAGAGTATGTAAATAAACTCGTAGTCCAACAAGCCTCTACTACTAATAAAGAACTAGAGAACCAATGGAACAGACCCACAACTGACTTGGACAGAACTGAAAAAGATAACTTAAATCTATAAAAGCTCAAAATCTAAAGAAGTAGGCCCTCGAATCATGAGGACTTACCAACTGTGGGAGCGTAGATAAAGATACTCAAAACTACTCACACTGTTGATATGGAGCACCTGAACCTACATTATAAGACAATGTATCACATAGACATATATGTGGATCAACACTTTGAGGATGTATTGAGTATATGGGGGTGTAATGAATAAGTAAACATCATCATAATTAGAAAGTAAATGCATGTGGATGTATATGACTCACATAAGCTTAATTATCCACAATATCAAAATATAAAATCATGTATAACCAATCATACTTGTAAATCTAGTGAGTCAGAACACTTAGTCTTATAAAAGTTTTTCTATCATTCTTTTCTTTTGAAACTTAGAAGCTTTGGGACTTAGAGACTTTGGGCTTGGGAGTTTCTTCTAATAGACATAAACCATGTGAGATGTCATGGAGTCCAATGTCTTGACCACATTGGAGAGAGCTGTTCTACCCTTTCCATCAGAATAGAACCTTAACTTAAGAGATCACAATCTTATACATCCATGTATAAGTGGGAATAATCTTAGTCCTATGGTGACACATAGTTCTGGGGCATGAGACCTTGGAATCATACCGCACTCGGTGCTAAATACTACTCCCATACTTTTGCTCAGAGCTTTTGGGAAATCCACCTTAAAATAGCATAAGGGTTTATAATTAAAACTAACTATGCTTCTCTTCTTTAAATCTCAAACTATGTGAAAAATGTGGATTACTTAGCTTAGCTTAGGATTAAAAGATCAATCTTTTCTTTTGAAAGAACTTATCAAACTTGTCAATAAAACTTGAGATCATAGTCTCCTTATAAAATCATCAATGGTACAACTGGGATCCCAATTTTTACCCTTGGCGCGATGCGCCACTATCACGCCAAGACACTGGAAAGTGCCAACTGGGAAAATGCTTGGTGGCATGACGCGGAGGTAGCGCGTTGCCACCTTGGATGGGAGCTGGACACTTGGCGCGACACACCAATATTGTGGTGTTTCACTGGAATTGGACAATTGGAATTTTGGCTTGCTTTGTGATATGCCAATATAGTGGAGGGCCACTGGAAATTGAAAATTAGGAATTAACACTGCTCCGTGATGCGCTAAGGTTCTAAATGATGGTTGTTTGCGACTAGAACTTAAAATAGCCATAACTTATTATTCGATTAACGGATTTAGGTAAATCTTATATCGTTAAAAAGCTTATTCGATTTCCTACACCATGGAAAGTTCAAATCTAAAGAATTCCACACAAATTAAATAATAGTCATCTTTAAATCTATCCCTTAACATCCTACAGATGGATTCTAGTTAATCGTGCACATAGGCTAACTTGACGTGAATTCTTGCTCTTATTAGATTATATGAACAATTTATCCAACACTTGGAAGGCATAGAACATGCGCATAACACTAATCAACATGTGAACACACAATTCAATCATCAAATTCACAATTTGAAGGCTTTAACATGATCTCACATGGTAAGACATATAAATCAATAAACTCCACATGAAACTTAGCATAACACATGGATTTGAAACTCAAATAATCATTATAAACATAAATATTATCAAACCCATTATAGTATTCATAAAATCCATATACTTGAAGTTTAAAAACTGATTCTTGGACTCCAAGGGTGGAAGGAACCCTTGGGTGAACACTTCACATACCTTTGTTGACGAATTTCTGAAAGTTTATTATTGAATCTTGAGTTTCTTGGTTTGAAATTTGAACACCTAGGGTTTTGTTCTTGAGAGATTTTGAGAGATAATGACTATAATTTCTCTTTAGGGTGTTTAATTTTGTGTTTTGGGGGTTGAGGGTCGAGGGAAAAAACCCAAATACCACCAAGGATGCGGTCTTTTAATGACTAAAAACTGGGTTACCAACGCACAGGTCAATGCAGCGCATCGATGTCATCGACACGATAGACAACACATCACGCCATGTTAGCATCGATTCACTGGAATTGGACGCTGGTAGCTGGTGAAAATATTAATCAACGTGATAGTCGATGCGGCGCACCAAGATCACATTGATTTACTATTTTAAGACTCTAAAGGAGCTTCAAAAGAAGTCCGAAAAATTTCAAACTTATCCAAAAACACCTACGGATATTCCTGATTATGAATCAACCTAAACATCAATATTTAATGGATGTAAAGCTTGAAAAATAAGATTTCCAACCTTCATAGGCTAAAATGACACTAAGTCTGAGTCCTTAGCTAAAATATTCTAAGTCTAGGTTCCTTTGACAAGCCTAAAAGACTGAATTAAGCTTAGTATTTTGTGGGGTCTTACAATAACTGATGTCTGAATACTACAGAACTAGTATCTGTATCCTAATTTTCTGGTTTATACTAACTAAAATTGTGGGAGCTATCATGTAACCGACATAAATCATGTGAGCTATCATGGAGTCCAATGTTCTGACCCACGTTGAGAAGGGTTGTTCTGTCTGTAGGTATGGAACTTAAGAACTGCTACTAATGTCTCATGCCTAACTGACGGGGTAGATACAATCCCTACGTTTACTCAGTGCTAAATCCTTCTCCCAACTGAAAGACACCGAAATACTAACTAGTGCATGCACTGATAACTAATAAGTTTAGGTCATGCTATTCTAAAAATTGATAGTGCATGCCTAATCTGAAGTAATCATGAATATGTAAGTTGATGTATTTAACATGATGTAAAACTAGTGAGTTCATTATAAAAATGATAATCTGAATATGGAAATAAAATCATAATTTTGACTGACTTTTTACTTGAAAATAAAAATATGTAAAAACACATAGGTATCGGGTATTCATAACCTGCCAGCACTGAATGACCATAAAGCACGATATCAATACTAAAAACTGAAGTATGGGAATCATGGTTCAAAGACCCAAAACATGGGCATTTCATCAAACATATAAGAATCATAAGCTTATACATGAAAATATCTTAAACATGAGGGAAATAATAGGATTTCATGGCAAGAATCATAACTTGGGGATTTATTCTGTATCAACTGAACATGACATAGGAATTATAAAATTCAAAACATGATATGACTTATTCCACTTCAAAGCGCTTATAATCATAACTTGGATTGGATTAACAAGAGATTCATGGAGATAGTTCAACTTAATCATGTAAAACTTATAATTTAAAACCAAAAAGGGTTCTTGGACTCCATGGGTGAAAGAGGACCAATGGATGAACTCCCACATACCTTAATAGATTATTTCTTGAAAATTTTTGAGGGTTTCTTGAACTTGAAGCTTGAATTCCTTGATTTATATGAAAGGGTTAGGGTTTGTTCTTGAGGAAAGAGAGCGCTTTTCTTGAGATAATTTGTGAGTAAAAAGGCAAATAGTGCTCCTGGGGTGCCCCAATTTGTGTTTATGGGCGAGTTGGGTGAGGGAAATGACCCAATTACCCTTAAATTATGAAGAGCAAAAGGTAGATGAAATAGGGAGGGGTGTAACGCCCCGAGAGTACACCCTGGGCATCACATGATGCTTACAGTCCCGAGGGACCATAAGCTAACCCATGAGCTGGTACCTGCTATAAGCACTGAGTAAAATTGATAATAAAAGGTCATATGCATAATTTAACTGAGGAATGCCATAAGGTTTCAAGTAATAAATCTAGTAAAATTTGAAAACAAAATTGATAATACTGATAAAACATCTGAAAATGACAACTAAAATCTCAGAACTGACTAGCTGTCTGAAATATCCGAAAGCCTCTAAACTGACTGAATAAGAGTTGATGGGACTGGCCCCAAATAAATCCAACTAACTACTGAAATGAAAGTATGAAAGTGAATATAATCTGTCCTTAAAATATAAGGACCCACCATTGCTACGACTGATAATCTGAAGAGTCTATTTGTGATTCGAGAACTGATTGTCCGAACCTATGATATGATACATCATAGCGCAAGAAAAGAGTATTCAATTAGTACTTTGAATGTACTAATATGCTAAATGAGGTAGGCTGATATGCATGGTTTCACATACATGAATAATAACTGACTGAGTGCATGGCATCAAATACTGAATAAACTGCATGAAAACTGTAAATACTGAGAATGCATGACCAAGCATAGTATATGTTCTAAATATAATCTGTAAATTAAAATACTAAAATCTAATAACTAAATTGCTGATATCAATATTCTATGGTCAAGAAACTGAAACTAAATTACTGAGCTGATTACTGGAATTAGACAGTAGGAGCTATCATCTAGCCGACATGCCTCAATGTGCAAAGTTAGGAACCAAAATGTGACCCCAGTTAGAAGGGTGTTAGTACCGTGATATGGGTACTAACACTAACTATGTGGATCCATTAAAGTGTTGTCCGGAAGGACTAAGCGTTACCCTCAACTGGAAGGTACTTGTATGAGATCAACCCTCAGCTGGCAGGTTAACTTCTTAACCTACGCTGGGTACATAGTTGTGGAATGCAAGGACTGCTAATAAAGGTCGCACCCTCAACTGGCCATCCCTGGGTTCTCTTGGTGCTAAATCTTACTCCCAACTGAACTGACTCGGAATACTGAACCGTTGTAAGTTTAGTTTAACTGATTTTGATAACTGACTGAACTGATAATACTAATAACATATTCTAAAATATTAAGACTACATAAACAACTATGGTTTGGGGTATTCATAACCCTCATGAATCGATAGCAGTAGTAGAAAAATAGTATTAAACTTTGGGGACATAACATGAAACATTTATTCAAAATTCACACTTGTAGGCATTTCATCAAACACTTAGAATTCATAATTTAAGCTAATCATAGGAATAGTATAAAACTTGGAGTAATAGCATGATTTTGACATTAATAACACTTAATCATGATCTAAATCAGTAAATAACAACATGAAAACACGTGGGGTTTAATAAACAACAACAATTTCATGTAAGCATGGTGTAAAGTCAAGATTCATGGAGATTCATGGTTAAAATCACAATTTAAAGTCATGGTAACTTGTAAAGATCACAACATTAAATTTAAGTTTGGATACTTGGACTCCATGGGTGAAAGGGACCCATGAATGAACACTTAACATACCTGGGTTGATGAATTCATGACAATTGATGGTGAATTCTTGTGATTTGATCTTGAATTTTGAAGGCTAGGGTTTTTGTTTTTGGAAGAAGGCTACTTTAATTTGAGTAATATGTGAAATAATGAGCAAATAATGCTTTATTGGGACTTAAATTCCATTTTTGGATGGATTTGGGGCTATGGAAAATGACCAAAAAGTCCCTGGAATTTAAATTGTGAAAACTAGAAATCCCTATTTTGACACCTGGCGCGACGCAGCGCAATCGTGCCAGGCCACTGGAAAGCTGACACTGCGAACATGAACCTTGGCGCGACACGGAGCCATCGTGGAGCATCACTAGAAAATGGATGTTCGTGAAATTGCACCTTGGCACGATGTGATGCCATCGCGGTGCTTTGCTGGAAAAAAGACCAGCGTGAACTGGAACTCCACCGCGATGCAGACTAATCACGGAGCTGCACTGGAAATCAGACAATTGCGAATTTGACCTTCACCACGATGCGGTACTTATCGCGGTGTTCTATTGCTCTTACAAAAATCGCCATACCTTCTCAACCGAGTATCAGATTTAGGAGAAATTGGTATTGTTGGAAAGCTAATTCAATTTTCTAAAATTTGGTGGGTCTTGAGATGGAACATTCTAAGTAGAGCAAAAGGCATGCACGTTTTAAATTGACTAACATAACATTCTCATCAAAATGAGTAGCAACCTAGACCGAGCGGTGCCCGCCTAAGAGTAGGGGATTAGACCGAGCGTCACCCGCTTTAGAGCGGCAGACTGCAGGGGGAGACGCGGGCCTTTTCTGGTGGCCTCATAGGTTTGCTTCTCCAAACGCGCACTTATGCTCATCTGAAAATATCGAAACTCACCTGACAAGTACTTTTGACCTCCCTAAATATGAATCAACTTTAATACAAATATTTCGGGGCCAGGAAGGTCAATTTAAAAATCCATAAAGTCTAGGGGTCTTGAAAGTAACTAAGTCCTCAACACTTAGTGAAATGTTCAAGTCCTGGACCCCTTAAACATGCAACTGAGAGATGAATTAAAGTAAGATTTTTATTATTAAAGTATCCAACCATGTGGTGACTTTGGGATAAGTCTGCATCTGAGACCAACCCAACCAAGTTCAATAACCCAATGATTAACTCAAACCAATCCGAAAACCATTAGCCAATACTATGATAATAAGCCAATGTATGTGAGTATATATGAAACATAACCAATCCATACCATACCCAAGTCCATAGTTGTCCATACAAAGCCTCTAGACCAACCAAAAAGTACCTAGTCGGGATATGCCCCCAACCATAGCCAAAAAACAAAGTCTATGAAAGACAAGAAATATGTAAAGTAACACAAGCCATGAAATAGATGCCTTCTAAACTATGGAAGCTCACCACTTAAATCCAACATCCACTATCCCCAAATCACATCACTAAGCAGGAGAAATAAAATGGATGGTCCCTGCATATCGTGGTATACAGTCACTCGAAAATGGGTTAGTGGGTGAACAATAGCATGCATTCAGGATAAGGATAAAATAATGCCATTTACAAAGTCAAGTAAAACCATCTATGATTTATACAATCATATACATACACATATATTTATATAACCATGTCGGGAAAGGGAACCGGGTTTAGCATGCCATTCAAACCTTTACCTGGGCTGTGTAGCTTTGTAGTCCTAAACATCCCACGAACTATAAAGGTTCAGATCCCCCTGCTGAAAGGGACCCAATGCGTGTAGCCACACGACCAGGGACGAAAAATTGGGATGACTATTACATCCCAAAAAATACAGTGTGACATCATGCACACAGTCACCAAGACCAAATCTCACATCGGTAAATATGAATTTCAAGTTTTGGTCCCCCCAGGACCTCCACCTTCCATGGCTTCGCTACACACCCCACCATTATTTTCCCATTAAAACCATTACCAACTAACCGACTAATACTTTTACCATTTATTAACCAAGGCTATTAGTAGTGGTATCGTATAACCGACTATACTTGCAAGTTTTGTACATATCCCACCATATATAGGTTTAAGGGATTCCATGTACCCTTCCATTAACCATATTAAACCACTTGGGGGATTCACATTTACCCCACAAGCATAACCAGTTTCATAGCCACCAAGGCTTTACTATTTAATGCTTCCAAACCAAATACACCATTTATACCATTTAAAACCATTCCAAACCATTTATAACCATGCTAAATATTAAAGCATTTATATCACTTAAATCATTTAAACTATGCAAAACCATCCAATCCACTTAGGATTCCATTACCAAAACAAACCATGCATGAGTTCCAATGAAAGTTCAACAATAGAGTGAAAACATTCTTTTAGGCATTTTATCAAACATGTTGAGGGAATACCTTTACCGACACCAAATCTAATGCATAAACCACCATAATTAGGGTTACTCAAGACCTATTTCTTACAACATAACCAACAAGTACCAACATATGCAAACCATTACCAAAAATATGTAAAAACATAGTTTTAACCAATACCAAACCATTTGCATCAAGACCCTCAACATATATTTCAAAAACCGCCATTCATGATTCACAAATCAATATTTAAAACACAATACACATGCCTTTAGTTAGAAATAACAATGAGGGAAGGAGTACATGCTTTATACAAGAAGATTTCAAAGAGAAACATGAACCGTGAGCCCTTCGAAGAACACATGAAGAAACCCTAGCCTCCAATCTTCAATAGTACGTTTGAGAAAGTATTTGGAATGTTTCCATCCTGTAATAAGTGTTATGAGAGGCCACCAAGGTAATATAAAATTAGAACATAAGAGATTTGAAGTAGGAAATGTCCGAAATACCCTTGACTTAAAGTTAAAAAACAAGACACATCTAGGGATATGACTCACCTATACCATCCGTATCCTAGGGTACGAGTGGTACCCCAACTCATACCCAGGACCTTGACAAGATCTTACCTACTAGTTTCTATACGACTCACACCTCCCTAACTCGTACCTAAGGGTACGAGTGGTATACCAAACCGTACCCACATATAGTACCTTGGGTAGATTCCATAAGACAACCTAAACAAGAACCATATGACCTGCCTTGCACCACTCATATGTTCCTATATGACTCGTACCAAGATGAATCATAACTTGGGCAGTAGCTACACCAAACACACTGCCTAGTGTATGAATGAACCACCAAACCATCCCACAAGTCATATTCAAGGGTACGATTAGTACCCTTGAGTCATACCATGTCCAATAAGTCCAAAACTAAGAAAATTTTGTAACGGTCTAAGTCCTAAGGTGTTTTAGTCTCCCCCACTAGGATCATTCATCTTTGAATAATGGGGAAGGTTTAGAAAAAGCACTAGGTAACACATTAACACATATCAAACTTTCCTTCAACCCAAAATAGAATACAATGAGACAAACCAAGATGAGAAGGTCACCATACATCCCAAGCACGATTTACACCTCAACACCTCTATTTTGACCCTTAACTAAGTTATAAAACAAAGATATGGGAGGAACCATTCCTCACCTTTTACCAAGTTACAAACCAAGATGTTATAAAGAACATATACCCTACGCATGAGTTTTTCAAAGAACAAACGCAGATACTTGGACTCCATGTCCCATTCCACATCTTAAATTGCTTTCTCGAACTTATGGTTCCACTAAGGAACCTTTACCGAAGCCACACCTTTTGTTCACAATCAGCAAACTTTCCAATCCAAGATCCTCTTCGGGACCTCCCTAAAAAACAAGGCAAGATACCAATACCATATAAAAGGACCAGCCAACCAAGGACCATCCACACCTTACCCCAACGCAAACTTATAGAATACCGACTAAATGGTCTCATGCAATGGCAATTCAAATTAAACTTTGAATTTAACAAGACAAACCACTATGAGAGTTTGAGTCTATCTATACACCACCTCTATGTTCAAGCCTATCCAAAGCTAAATGGAGTTAAGGCGTCGGGCTCTACTCCTTAAATCTGTCCCCAAAAACTACTATGCTTCTATCACCATTATAACAAGAAAACCATAAGTCAAATACATAGGCGAACCATGTCTAACCACTATAACCAAAACCCCTAACCTATAATTGAACACCCAAATTCATACAACTACTAAGCCATGAAAATAATTCATAAAACCATACATTACCATACCTCTCAGGTACCCAACACAACTTATTGGAATATCTACTAACCATAACATTCAAGCCTACCTCTTATATACCCACAGTATGATCTATCCATCAAAAGATCTGGCACCCTCTATCATTTTCGCAAGGATTTTTCACCACCTATTCCTTTCCTAACTATTTCTCATGAAAAAAACCTTACCTAACTTTCCAAAACCTTAACTATTAGTAGTCACCTTAGACTCTCCCCCATTTAGGGGCTTCTACATTCCCCATTTCAACATATTACCATACTTTCCAAACTACTACCATCTTAACATAAGAAGAGTCATTTAAGAAACCAAATTAAAAGAGTTATCCATGCCTCCTAAAGCAAGATCCCAGAGACAAGATGCGACACTGTAGGAATGAAGTACTTTACAATAATCACCTAGACTATAATGAAGAAACATCTTGACCAAACCATACAATAAGAGGAGTCCTTAAGACCGGACACCAAAATAAACACAACCATATATATCATGAGTAACTTAACACAAGGTCAAGCTTCATATCCAACAAATAAGGAGAATGAAAAATATGAACCTTAGTCATAAGTGCTATAAGAATGCATGCAATACTAGTAGAGTAATCTCTTAACCGAGAGAGAAAAATATCACTAGAATATGTAACCCGACCTTTTCTTAAAGTCCACTGCTAAAAGAGAATTCTAGATTAACCACTAACCTTCAACGTAAGGCTACTTATGGCCTATTATAGACATGCAAAAACCATGAGACCAAATTGACTCCAAGGTTTCTAGTTAAACCAAAACCATTCAAAATCAAAACATGGCCACCAAGGCCTTTCAAAATCATTTGGATACAACCAAAACCAATTTATGTTCCTTTAATCATTTAGGCAATGCAAAGGTTTAAAAATAGTCAAACCATATGGCAAAATTATATTTAAAGGAAATTCCATAAATAGTTTAAGGACTTATAATTTATAAGACCAAAACCAAGTAATTGAGGAATCCATAGTACCCCAAAATCCATTTAATATTCCCATGCATCCCACAATGTTCATAAACATAAATAAGTGTGACTAATTCATCATAATCAATGGAAAATCAATTAAATGAGTAATCATGTCAAAGTTCTCAATTGTGCCAAAATCCACATTTAAAATCATGAATTTAATAATCAATTTCATGCCAACAATAAAGTACAAGTATAGGGACAAAGATAGGTGCAATTTCCATGATCTATCCCATCTAATGACATAACCCCCAATCTATCCGTTCATTCTGAACGTTCGATCTACAAGTCACAACTATACCACTATTGTATTCCCCAAGTCATCAACCTTATCCAACCTGCCAATTTACCCCTGCAACTCCCACGTTGATATCCTCGTGCTAACATACACCCTTTACCAAGATCAAGCATCTAGGTTCAAGCCTACGATCTACCAACCACCATTCAATACTATCAAAATACCCCATATAAAATGAAATATACATATACGGTCCCCCCTTCAAGGAGGACACTCCCAATTCCTTCGTCACTAACCGATAACCTATCTATTCCCAGGAAAAACCATTCCCCTTATGTATGCTAAAACAAAACACTCCATAAGGGAACATTAAAACTGATGAGACCTTCATCTAAGAGATCCCTCAATTTCTCCTTAAAACTCCTTTAAACCCACCAAAATTATTCTATAAGGAAAGAATATAAATAGGACAAGTGTCAAAAACAAGACTAATCCCAAACCAACCTTCCAATTAGAAAGACATAATAAGGGTGGTCAAGAAGACCTCAAGAAATTTATCCACCACCAAAACCAAACGAAAAAAAGGCCTTTCGAGTTAGGATCTTTATCCCTGACCAACTAACAAGGACATCCCTTTGGAGACCAATATCCAAGCTCTAAGATATGATATAAACTTTCACTTAAAAACTAGGGACCCGAATGAAACCATTCCCCAATTCCAAAACTAGCTCACTAGAGAGCCTAACAAGTCCGTCAATCTAATAATAAAAAGCATGAGTGGAACCATTCCATCCCTCGAATGATATTGCACTTCTCCACATCCGAGTCAAATAAATCCACCAAAACTCCTTTATTACCAATAGATACCACACCCCCGTAGACTCTTTTAGAAATAGCAGAGTCACTTATGGGGGAGGAAAAAGAAGAAGAAAAGAGTCCAAAATAACCTTAGGACCAAAATACACAACCACAAATAAGGTCACAAAAGAGAGGAGACCCCAAAATAAGTAGACCATACACACCACAAATAAAGGAGTTTTTCACACACCAATATCGACATTAAACGATGCATCGAACTCTCGAGGAATAATAAAAATATTAAGACAATCCCGACCACTGCCAGAGGCAGAGGTAATAGCCATTACTTTATTGCCTAAGTGGAAACCCTTATGGGACATCCCCATCACATGAGACCCAACTGACCACAGCTAAAATAATGATTCCTTCTTCTCTCGAAATAACTATGTGTGACCAATCATAAAATTTATAAAGAAAATATGATGATGTGAAATGGGCCCCATTGGCCTGAGATTGGGCACCTTGTGCCCTAGAAGAATTTACCAATTTGAAAATACCTGCCTCCTAATTAAATTTAGGTAGGGAACAAAAGACATAAAATAGGTGTTAGGGCTCACCTAACTCCTCTTTTTTGGACTATTTACCACCATATTTTTGGCCTTTTTTTTTTTTGAAGAATAAGACCCCATTATCTTGCCCATTTACCAACCTTACTTTATTCATCCCCATACCAATAGGACAGGACTGGCATGACAGATTTGTCACTATTTGGATCAATAGATTATTAGGATGATGAAACTCGGCATTGGTAACCTCTCTTTTAGGTAACCGAGTATGAGTATCACCTTTCAAGATAGGATTAGTAGAGACCGGTGGGACTCCATAGGAAAAACCAAAAGATGTGACCCTTGGCCGAGTCTGTGCCCTATGAGTTGGACTAGATCCATCCATCAAATAGGATAGGCGAGTTTTCACGAACTATAGATCACAGAGAAGACATGATGCCTTATAGAATAACCAAGAAAGTGAAACATTTCTAAATGCCTCGTAGCCTCTTATTGTAAGTGTGGTGCACGACACACTGATAAGCAAGGCTCTACTCGACATAACTTTGTGGACGCCTCATGAAACCAAAACCTAACGCTCTGATACCAACTTGACATGACCCAAACCAGGGCCTTATCATAATGGGCAATCCCAAGCCCAACTAGGATTGGTAACTTCCCCCGTTACCTAACCCAACCGTAAAACACATACCTTGGGTTGGATGAAGTCCAAACATATAACAAGATAACATATCCAACTATGTGGTGACTTTGGGATAAGTCTGTATCCAAGACTAACCCAACCAAGTCCAACCACCCAAAGACCAACCCAAAGCAATACAGAAACCACATGCCAATACCATGATAATAAGCTAATGTATGTGAGTATATATGAACACAACCAATCAAACCATACCTAAGTCCAAAGTTGTCCATACAAAGCCTCTAGATCAACCAAAAAGTAACTAGTTGGGACATGTCCCCGACCATAGCAAAAAACCAAAGTCTATAAAAGATAAGAAATATGTAAAGTAACCCATGACATGAAATTAATGCCTTCCAAACTATTGAAGCTCACTACTTCAATCTAATATCGACTATCCTCAAATTAGATCACTAAGCAGGAGAAGTAGAATGGCCTGTCCCTACATAGCGTGGTATATAACCACTCGTAGATGGGTTAGTGTGTGAACACTAGTATGCACTCAGGATAAGGATAAAATAATGCCAATTATAAATTCAAGTAAAACCATCCATAATGCATACAACCATAAATACACACACATATATATATACATATATATATATATATATATATATATTTACATATATATATATATACATATAACTATTTTGGAAAAGGGAACCGGATTTAGCATGCCATTAACACCTTTACCTAGGATGTGTAGATTTACTATCCTAAACCACCAATGGGCTATATGGGTTCAGATCCCCTTGCTGGAAGGGACTCAGTGTGTGTAGACACACAACTAGGGAAAAAAACATAGGATGACTAGTACATCCCCAAATATAGTGTGACATTATGCACACAGTCACCAAGACCAAACCTTATATCGGCAAATATGAGTTTTTAGTTTTGATTCCCTCGGGACCTCTACCTTCCACTACTTTTATATAAACCCCGCCAGTATTACCAAATTAAAACCATTACCAAGCAACTAACCAATCCTTTTACCTTTTATTAACCAAGGCCATTAGTAGTGGTATCGTCATACCAACTATACTTGTAAATTTAGTCCATAGCCAACCATATATAGGATTAAGGGATTCCATGTACCCTTCCATTAACCATATTAAGCCACTTGGGGGATTCCCATGTACCTCACAAGAATAACTAATTTCATATCCATGAAGGCTTTACCATTTAATCTATCCAAACCATGTACATAAACTTTTTATGTCCATGCCAAACATTAAAGCATTTATATCATTTAAACCATGAAAAATCATCCAAATCCATTTAGGGTTCTATTACCTAACCAAACCATGCAAGAGTTCCAAAAAAATTTCAAGAATAGAGTAAAAATATTCTTTTAGGCATTTTATCAAATATGTTGAGGGCATACCTTTACCAAGACCAAAACCAATGCATAAACCACCATAATTAGGGTTACTCAAAACCTATTTGTTAAACCATATCCAAAAAGTACCAACATATTCAAACCATTACCAAAAACATGTAAAAGCATAGTTTAAACCAATACCAAACTATATGCATCAAGATCCTCAACATATATTTTGAAAACCACCATTCATGATTCAAAAATCAATGTTTAAAACACAATACACATGACTTTAGTTGGAAATAAAAATGAGGGAAGGAGTACATGCCTTATACAAGAAGATTCTAAAGAGAAACATGACTCTTGATCCCTTTGAACAACACATGAAGAAAACCTAGCCTCCAATCTTCAAGAGCATGTTTGAGAGAGTATTTAGAGTGTTTCCATCCTGTAATAAGTGTTATGAGAGGCCACCAAGGTTATATAACGTTAGAACATGAGGGATTTGAATTAGGAAATGTTTGGACTACCCTTGACTTAAAGTTAAAAACAAGCCACATCTAGGGGTATGACTCACCTATACCATCTGTATCCTAGGATATGAGTGGTACCCCAACTCATATCCAAGACCTTTCCAAGACCCTACCTACTGGTTTCTATGTGACTCACACCTCTCTAACTCATACCTAAGGGTATAGTGGTATACCAAACCATACCCACCAATCATACCTTAGGTAGATTCCATAAGACAATCCAAACAAGAACTATATGACTTAACTTACACCACTATGTTCCTATACAACTCGTACCAAGATGAGTCATATCTTGGGTATTAGCTACCCCAAACACACTGCCTAGTGTACAAGTAAATCTCCAAGCCTTCCCATAAGTCATATTCAAGGGTATGATTGGTACCCTTGAGCTGTATAAAGTCCAGTAAGTCCCAAACCAAGGAATTCTTGAAAGGATACAAGTACTAGGGTGTTTCATTAGTGATTTTCTATAGAAATATAGCACTTTTGATGCTTAAAACTATGAAAATATGCAAGTTTCTTAGGTTGTTTTGTTAGATATGATGCATTTTGGGTATGTTTTGCAGGAAACTAAGTTTTGGATGCTATGTTTGTGATAAAGATGAAAAATAGTATTTTTGGTTGCTTACTTGATCTATTTTGGATATTTATGACACTTTTCAGATGTATGTGACCAAAGCATATGATCAAAATTGAAGATTTGAAGCTTGGTTATAAGTATCGGGAGGCCCAACACTTACCTATGTCTATATGTAGACCACATGTAGCACATACGGTCTGTATAAAACTAAGGTAAGTACCCAAATTGAAGATTCCGAGGGTAAAACAAGCTAAAAATTAACTTATAGCACTTACCTATGCCAATATGTGGACCGCATGTGTGTAAGGTAAGTGCTAAAAGTCCAAAATCCCAAGATTAGAAGATGCAGAGAAATTTTCTAGCATATGTAGGTGTCTACGTGCCCAGCCTTAGGCCACATGAGGCACAAGCACCAAGGCCAGGCCGCATGTGGACATATAAAAGCGGTCATCGACCCTTTTTTGTCCTTTTTCATCTGGGCTTTGATTTTAGGGTTTTTTCGTGTACTATAAATATCCCTTATGTGTTTTTTGTAGAATTTTCGTGTACTATAAATATCCCTTAGTCTTGGAATTCTCTTTAATTGATTTTGGTTGATTAATATAGTTACAATTTTGGGTTTTTACTTGTGATTATTGTAATTTCATCTTATGCTTTCAATCATGAATGATGATTATTACTTCACAAGTATGAGCTCCTAAAAACCCTTAGCTAGGGATATGGAAACCCTGTGGATTGATGAAATAGGGTGTAACTCCCCAGGAGTACACCCTAGATGCCACACGGTGCTTACAGTCTCGAGAGACCACAAGCAAACCCATGATCTAGTACCTGCCGCGAGCATTGAATAATATAATAACATATGCGAAAGAACAACTATTAAGCCATAAGGTTTAAGCAATTGAAATCAATACTGAATCATAAATCTGGAAACAACTATTGGGAACAACTGTCTGAAACTAATAAAATAGTAACAAAACTGACTGATTGTCTGTTTTAGTCTGAAAAGCCTCTACTGACTGACTGTGGAGCTGATGGGACAAACCCCCAACTAACTCTGATTGACTGAGAAAAATACTGAAACTAATAAAATAGTTGAGGTAAACAAAACATGTCCTCAAAATATGAGGACTCACCACTGCTACTCCTGATAATCTGGAGAGTCTATGTGCGATTCGAGAACTGAGCGTCTGAACCTATGATATGATACATCATAATGCAAGAAAACGAGTATGCGATCAGTACTTTAAATAAACTGGTATGCTAAATGAGGTAGGATGATATGCATGGTTTCATGTACAGGAGCAATAACTTAATGAATAGCATGAAGTACTAAATAGGATGCATGAAATTTGTTAATACTGAGAATGCATGACCAAGCATAAAATATGTTATGAAGCTAATCTGTAAACTGACATACTAAAATCTAATAACTCAATAGCTGATATCTATATGCTATGGTCAATACAAGCCTAAAGTGAAGTATACTAAATACTGAACTGAGACTATGGGAGTTATCATCTAACTGACATGCCCTAATGATCAATATGGGGTCCAACCTGTGACCCCAGTTAGAAGGGTATTAGTACAGTACCACGGGTACTAACAATAGATATGTGGATCCACTGAAATGTAGTCCCAAAGAACTATATGGGTGTCAAGCCTAAACTGATGGGTGACCCCTGGGGGGTAGTCAAGCCTGAACTTATGGGTGACTCCTTAAATGCTATGCTAGCTATGTGGTCCTGGAGTATAAGGACTGCTACTAACTAAGCCTATCTGAGGGGGAAACCTCCATCCTTGCACTCGCTCAGTGCTAAATCCTACTCCCAACTGAACTGACTCAGAATACTAAATTGTTCTAAGTTTAACTGATCATGATAACTGAATGAACACTCATAACAAGTCTAAAACAATTCTAAATATAATGAGACTAAGTAAATAACTAAGTTTTTAGGTATTCATAACCCCCAGGACACGATAGAAAAATATCAAAATAGTACTAAAACTTTGGGGACATAATATGAAAGCATCTATTCAAAATTCATCCTTGTAGACATTTCATCAAACAATTGATATTCATAGTTTAAGCTCAGCATGGGAATAGTTTAAAGCTTGTAGTAATATCATGATTTCAACATCAATATCACTAATTATGGTTTAAATTAGCAAATAACATTATTCAAACGTGGGGGGTTAGATAACAACATCAATTTCATGTAAACATGGTATAGAGTTTCAATTCATGGGAATTCATGGTTTAAATCACAATAAAAAATCACAATTACTTATAAAGATCACAACTTTAAATTTAAAATTGGATACTTGGACTCCATGGGTGAAAGGGACCCATGGATGAACATTCAACATACCTGGGTTGATAAATTCGTGAGAGTCCTTGGGGTTTTTCTTTAGAATTGATCTTGAATCTTGAAGGCTAAGGTTTTGTTTTTTAGAGAAGATTAGTTTATTTGAGTAAAATTATGAGCTATGGGGCACATAATGCCCCTTTAGGGTTTTAATTTCATGTTTAGGATGAGTTTGGGGCTATGGAAAAAGACCAAACGGTCCCTAGAATTTAAATCGCAAAAATTTAAAATTCCAATTTTTGGCTTCGGCGCACCGCGGTGCTTATCACGTCGGGCTACTAGAAAAGGACAATCCCTATTTTGTCCAACGGTGCAACATGGTGCTATCGCATTGCGCCACTAGAAATGGACATTTTCAAACTGGAACCTTAGCACTACGTAACGCCATCACTGTGCGTAACTGAAGGCGAAACTGCCCCTTGGCGTGATGTGGTGTTATCACGGTGGTCCATTGGAAAAGGAAAAATGTGATTTTGGCCATCACCGCGACGCCGCCTTATCGCGTTGGGCAAATTTGTTTTACTAAAAGTGCCATAACTTCTTACCCGAGTATTGGATTTAGGAGAAATTGGTATCGTTGGAAAGATAATTAAATTTTCTATCATTTAGTGGGTCTTGAGATAGAAAATTCTGAGTAGATCAAAGGATATGCTCATTTGAAGTTGACTAAAAATACATTCTTCCTGAAAACTCAATCGGTAAGGAATATTTTGATTCATCTAATAGATGGGAGTTATTTGAGGCCTTAATACACTTCAAAATCACTCATAAAACTACCAAAGAACTATAAGGTACTTTTCATGAGCTAGATACATGGATCTAACATAGGTTTGGAATTTTGGGGTATTACAATATCTCTCCCTTGGGATCATTTATCCTTGAATGAGATTGGTTAAGCTAAAAGCACTAAGGAATTTAGGTTACATACAGAATATATGTGATAAAAACATGATTACATGACTAAGTCTGAAACATGAAACATGACCGAACTGATTCTGTGAATGCATGACTGACATGAGAATGATATATAGCTGAAACTAAGCATGGAAAAGAGAAATTCTAAGAAGTTTGTTACCTTATGCTGAATCTAAGCTTGCAGAGAAGAGATAAGGGTACTTGGTCTATATATCTGCTTCTGCTTCCTCGGTGGCTCCCTTAACGGACTGATTTCACCAAAGAACTTTGACTAGGGGAATTTCTTTGTTCCTTAGCCTATGAATTTGTCAATCAAGGACCTCAACTGGAGTTTCTTCATAAGAAAGACTGTTCTGAACATCTACGCTTTCTAAGGGAACAAATATAGCTGGGTCACCAATACACTTCTTCAACAAAGAGATATGGAATATTGGGTGCACTGATGCTAGGTCTACAGGAAACTCAAGCTCATAAGCCACCTTTTTGAAACAACTCAAAATCCTATAAGGGCCAACATATCGGGGACTAAGCTTCCCCTTCTTACCAAACCTCTTTACCCCCTTCATGGGATAGATTTTTAGATATATGAAATCTCTAATTTCAAACTCAAGATGCTTTCTTCTCATATCTACTCAAGATTTCTATCCAGTTTGGGATGCCTTAAGCCTATCCTATATTAGCTGAAGTTTCTCCAAAGCATCAAACACTAAATCAAGCACTATCAAAGCGATTTTACCTATCTCAAACCAACCAATTAGAGACCTACATCTCCTTCTATATAGAGCCTCAAATGGAGCCATATGAATACTGGAATGATAGCTATTATTATATGCAAATTCAATCAAAGACAAGTGGTCATCCCAACTACCCTTAAATTCAACTACACACGCTCTCAACATATCCTTAATGGTCTAAATGGTCCTCTCAGCCTGACCATCTGTCTAAGGAAGAATGACTGTACTGAGGTGAAATCGGGTACCAAGACCCTTCTGAAAAGATTTTCAAAAGTGAGAGGTAAATTGAGTACCTCTGTCGGAGATGATAGAAAACGGAACACCATGCAACCTAAACAACTCTCTAATATAGAGCTTGGCATAGTCCTTGGCTGAATAAAAAGTATGGAATGGCCAGAAATGGGCTGATTTGATCATCCTATCCACAATGACTCAAATTGAATCATGCTGCTGATGAATACGAGGGAAACCTATCACAAAATCCATGTTCACTACTTCCCACTTCCAAGTGGGAATGCTGAACTCTTGCATAAACCCACTAGGCTTCTGATTCTTAATCTTAACCTGTTGACAAGTGGAGCACTTAGCTACAAAGTCTGCAATATCTCTATTCATTCCACTCCACCAATAGATTTCCCATAGATTGCGGTACATCTTCGTGGCCCCTATATGAATCGAATAATGCGGACTATGTGCTTTTTCAAGAATTTTCTATCTCAACTCATCAACACACAGCACACACAGTCTATCCTAGCATCGCAACACACTATATCTCTATTGGGAGAAAACCTCTACTTTCTGATCTTTGACTGACTCTTTCCACCTCACTAGACTAGGATCCTTATACTGCTTTTTTTTTTATTTCGGCAACCAAAGAAGATTTCAAACTATTCTTAACCCAAATGATCCTATCAATAGAATCAACCAAATGAACATCTAACCTGGTAAGCTGATGAACTTTTCTAACTAACCTTTTCTTATCATCCTCAACATGAGTAACACTACCCATAAATAATCTACTTAGGGCATCTGCCAATACATTGGCCTTACCTGGGTGATACAAAACACTCATATCATAGTCTTTTAATAACTCTAACCACCTTCTCTAACACAAATTCAAATCCTTCTTCGAAAAAACATACTGCAAGCTTTTGTAATATTTGAACATATCAACATACACCCCATATAAATAGGTCTTCCAAATCTTTAAGGCAAACACAACCACTGCTAGCTCAAGATCATGGGTAGGGTAACTTTTTTCAAGAGGCTTAAGCTATCTAGAGGAATAGGCCACAACCTTACATCTCTGTATTAGAACACACCCTAAACCAACTTTGGAAGCATCACTGTACATAACAAATCCATCTGAACCATCTGGTAATGTCAAAACTGGAGTTGTGGTGAGTCGAGTCTTCAACTCCTTAAAAATCTTCTCACAAGAATCTAACCACTGAAACTTAACTTTCTTCTAAGTCAATCTAGGCATAGGGGATGCAATAGACGAGAACCCTTTAATAAACCACCGGTAATAGACAACCAAACCCAAGAAACTCCTGATATCTGGTAGAGGGATGGGTCTAGGCCAGTTTCTCACCTCTTTAGTCTTTTAAGAATCAACTCTAATACTATCACCGAAAATAATATGACCAAGAAAAGTTACTAATCTTAGCCAAAATTCACACTTACTAAATTTAGCGAACAACTGATGGGCTCTAAGAGTCTAGAATACTATTCTGAGGTTGTCTACATGATCATTTTCGTTATGGGAATAGACAAGAATGTCATCAATAAAGACTATGATGAACATATCCAAGTACTGCTTGAACACTCGGTTCATCAAGTCCATGAAGGCTGCTGGGGAATTTGTGAGACTAAAGGACATGACTAGAAACTCAAAGTAATCATACCGAGTTCTGAAAGCTATATTTAGAATGTCACATTCTCTGACTCTGAGCAGATGATTGCTGGATCTAAGGTCTATCTTAGAAAAATAACTGGCACCCTAAAGTTGGTCGAATAAGTCATTAATTCTAGGAAGTGGGTATTTGTCCTTGATTATAACTCTATTCAACTGATGGTAGTCGATACACATTATAAAAGAACCGTCTTTCTAATGCACGAACAAAATTGGTGCACCCCGTGAGGAAATGCTGGGCCAGATGAATCCCTTTTCTTAGAGATCGTTCAACTGTTCTTTCAACTTTTGAGTTTGGCTAGAGCCATTCTACATGGAAGAATAGAGATAGGCTGGGTATTTGGAAGAAGGTCTATTCTAAAGTCAATTTCTCTTTTGGGAGGAACTCTTGGAAGATCTTTAGGGAACACATCTGGAAAATCCCTCACTAGTGAAACTGAGTCAAGATAAGGAGTCTTAGAATTAGAGTCTGTAATGCCCCGCAATTTGGGCTACAATATAGATCATGATTTTGATGCTTTGCTAATCTCGAAGCCATAAAATCCTATCCCAATACGGAATTTTAATTATTGTGTAGCATGTGAATCCTCTTAAGCTTGAATTTAGACCATAGAGGTCCTTTAACTCAAGGATGAGTTGGAACTATTTCGATCGACTAAGTTTTAGTAGACGTTGTAAAGTGTGTCAGATTCCATCGACCATAACTCTCTATATATGTCGAATTAGAAAGCCTTCTAAATGTCAAATGATAGGTATTCAAGTTAGCTTTCCAACAATACCAATTTGGTAAAAATCGGACACCCGAGCAGGAAGTTATGGCCCTTTAAAGTGATAAGCGTCACCTAACCAATTGCCCATGGCCACTAGAAAACATAGGCAATAGCCTAGGCGGAACCTATGTAAACATAGGCGATAGCCTAGGTGGCGCCTATGCAAACATAGGCAATAACCTAGGCGGCGCCTATGTGAACATAGGCAACGGGATGGGCGGCGCCTATGTAAGGAATTCTAGTGATTTAAACACTCCGTGTTGAGGACAAAGTGATCCTTTTCCACCCTTAGCCCTAAAACAAGATATTTAGTTCTAAGGACCCCAAAATATATATTCTTTCATCAAAAGTGCTCAAGATTCTCCTTAGAGTTTCAAAATAAAACCCAAATAGTTCAAGATTTGATCGTAGGTTTTCAAAGATAATTACATATTTGGATTCATCAATCCGCAAGCTTCAAGAAGCACCTATTATCCTTGGAAATAGAGGTATGTGGGGTTATCGAAAAATCTCATGGGTGTAGTTTTTATGAACATGCATGCTTTTAAATGGGGGTTTTCAATCAAATGCTAATATCTTGCTTTCAATATGATTTCTAAGTCATTTACTTTATGTCATGGGAATTGTTTGCCTATATACTTCAATGGTTGAAACCATGCATATGTGATTTGAGATTTTCCATGGAAGTTTGATAAATACAAATGATAAATTATTTTCAAATTCCCATGATAATGTTTCAATAATCCATATTATATTGTGATCAACAAAAGAGAGCATGAATTTGAAATAAATATTATTCACCACTTGTAAATGTGAAGCACCTTGGTTTTTACATGACTATGCATATGATGATTGAATGAAGAGATTGATATGATATTGATGACTTGCAAGTCGGGTATGACGATACCCTATAAAGTATGATATGTGAAAGATTATGAAGCGAGTTTAAATGCATTAATTTTAAATGAGATAGGTGGTTGCCCAAAGAAAGGCATGAGTCAAATGATTCTACGCTGGAAACCGTGTTTCCCGACTCTGGAACTTGATACCATGCTTTGTGGTCTTGCGTACCTGATATTATATTATCCCAAATTGGGATTATGGTTAGGAGACATGTTTTGTGGTCTTGTACACTACCATATTTGATTTGGGTCGAGATACTGTGCTTCGTGGTCTTGTGTGTCTCTCCCTCACTTATACTCTAATCTCGGCGACAACCGAGGTTTGATAGTTGGTGTAAATTATGTAGGGTATTCCACCTAGCTCAGTTGCATTTCATTATTGTTGAGAAAAACTATTGCATTACACCCATGTGCTTTCAAATGATTTGATACGAAATTGCTTTATAATGGCTCTCAACTATACTTTGTAAAAATATTATGTTTTGTTTTGATATCTCTGCGTGCCAGTACTTTTGTGCTAACCCCCTCCCTTCTCTAACCTCTCAGGCTCAGAGGCCCAGTCTAGGGGTCAAGAGAATCAGTAGAACTTTCAGACAGAGCTATAGAGACAAGTGGTGAGCCTTCTATGTTTCGGAAGGTCTTATGTCTTGCGGTCCTTTTATCTTATATTCAGTTTTTGGGTCTACTTGGGGCCTTATCCTAGTTTTCAGATAGACATTATTTCAGTCATTTGTTAAAGATTTTCGTAGATAGTTGTTCAGAGGATAATTGATGTTGAGGGAACATTATCTCCCCATTATTGTCTCTTTTAATATTTATGACCATGTTTCCGAATTATTGTGTTTTTCTGCATTTCTTTGATCATATGAATTAGGTGCATGATTACCAGACAGATAGGGGTGTTTCGGGCCTCAATGTTTTGAAATGCTCATCATAGCCAGGCCCTAGTTTGGGTTATGACAAACTTGGTATCAAAGCACGGTTCATGGTCCCAGGGTGTCTGTGAAATCGCATCAGGTAGAGTTTATTTATGGGTGTGTAGCGCTCCACACTTATAAGCAGGAGCTACTAGGCGTTTAGGAAACGTTTCCCATTTTTGTGATTTAGTTCGTGCTTCAGAGTCTGAACTATCCCTTAATAAATGATCACTTGTGTTTCAGAAACATAGTTATGCCTCCACGTTGTATCGTCGATCAGAATGCTCAGGCAGATGAGGTCCATCCCACCCATGGGATGCGGACCCGCAATAGGGCTTACACTCTAGAATTTTTCCCTACTCCAGGAGTCCCTCCAGTCCTGACCAGTCCACCTTGGGCTCCATGGACTAATGTCAACTGTCCCCCAACTGCTCAGGGAGATATTTCAAATAGATAATTTAGACAGTCTATTTATATGCTGACATTGTTGGTATCCAACTAAGCTCAACGATCGGAAGATGTTGGGTCTACATCTGTTATATCTGAGGCTACTAGAGTCGGATATTTCATGAAGATGAACCCACCTAAGTTCACTAGCACCAAGGTGGAGGAAGATCCACAAGAGTTCGTGGATGAGATAGAAAGATCTTTAAGGTGATGCATGTGGATGAGGTTGAAGGGGTGGAGCTAGCAACCTATAAGCTCAAGGAAGTTGCGAGTCAGTGGTATGCCGACTGGGAAGATGAAAAGGGTGAAAGTGCTGAGCACACAATTTGGGGCGAATTTGTGGAAGCCTTCCTTGAATGATTCTTTCCTTTGGAGTTGAGGAAAGCCAAAGTGGAAGAGTTTATGAATCTGAAACAGGGAAGTATGAGTGTCTAGGAGTACACCTTGAAGTTTAATAAACTAGTCCGCTACGCACCAAAGTTGACTAGTAATATGAGGGCCCGGATGAGAAAGTTTGCATCTGGCCTTGCAATGACCTGGTACTTGAGTGCTAGGGGGATATGTTGAATAAGGAGCTAGACTTTTCTCGACTGACCATTCATATGCATCAAGTTGAAGAGAAAAAGAAAAATATTGCTGAATCTAGAGAGAAAAACAGACAGGCTAAGAGAGCTAGATCTGTGGACCAGCACCAGAGTTAGCTGCAGAGTGATAACTGGGCTAATAAGTGGTCGAAAAATAAGAAGTTTTGGAATAATTCATAGCCAGCAGCCAGTGCCCCAGCACCCAAACCACCGACAGACAGACAAACTCAAAATTTTCAGACTCCTCATGGGTCCAAAGCTCTAGGTACACAGTCTCAGGGCAGTATGGCCCAGAAGCATCGTACTCATCTGTGGTGTGAGGTTTGCGGAAGGAATTATCCAGGGAAGTCCTGGTTTGAGGGAAGAAATTTCTATACTTATGGCAAAGTGGGTCACCTTCAAAGAGATTGTCCATCTGCTGGAGTAAATGCGGGGAGGGGGGGCTAAGTCCTAAGCTGCCTCCATAGCTCCTTTCCCTAAGGGTGCCCTTTCAGCTGCCGAAAGCGGTCGCAACCGGTTATATTCTTTGACTAACCGCTAGGAGGTGGAAGCTTCACCATATGTTGTCACCGATATGTTATGAATATTTTCTTGTGATGTTTATGTATTGCTTGATCCCGGGTCTACTTTATCTTATGTGACCCCTTGTGTGGCTTTTGGTTTTGGGTTTGAGCCCGAAAGTAAAAATCATTAGAGAACGACTCAAGACTGATCAGAGTTGTCGAAGTCCTATGCCGATGTTTGAAGAAGAGAATAGAGTTTGAAATTGGTGATTGGGTGTTTCTCAAGGTTTCTCCTATGAAAGGAGTTATGCAGTTTGGAAAAAGGGGTAAATTGAGCCCTCGTTATGTAGGGCCATATCAGATTTTGAAAAAGATTGGTACAATTGCATATAAGTTAGAATTGCCTGCAAGTTTGGGTTTCATTCATCTAGTATTCCATGTATCCATATTAAAGAAATGCATTGGAGATCATTCTATTGTATTGCCAGCAGAGGGTATCAAAGTGACAAACTCCTTGTCTTATGAAGAAGAGCCCGTTAAAATTTTAGATCGCCAAGTTTGAAAGCTGAGGAGCAAAGAGATAGCCTCATAAAAAGGTATTTTGGAGGAATTAGAAAGTCGAAGAAGCAACTTGGCAGTTAGAAGATGACATGAGAATCAGATATCCCAATTTGTTTACTTTGATGGAGGAGGAGATAGAAGGTACTATTCCTATCATATCTTTCCTAGTCCTTTATTATGCTTGAAATCGTGTCTATCTGTGTCTCGCATCATCATTCGGGGACGAATGATCCTAAGGGGGGGATAATGTAACGCCCCACAATTCGGGCTATAATATAATCCATGATTTCAATGCGTTGCTAATCCCGAAGCCATAAAATCCTATGCCATTACGGTATGTAATTATTATGCAGCATGTGAATCCTCTCAAGCTTGAATTTATACCATAGAGGTCCTTCAACTCAAGGACGAGTTGGAACTATTTCGATAGACTAAGTTTTAATAGATGTTGTAGAGTGTGTCAGATTCCATCAACCATAACTCTCTGTATTTGTCCAATTAGGAAGCCTACTACATGTCAAATGATAGGTATTCGATTTAGCTTTCCAACGATACCAATTTGGCAAAAATCCAACACCCGAGCAAGAAGTTATGTCTCTTCAAAGTGATAAGTGTCGCCTAACCAATCGCCCATGGCCACTGGAAAACATAGGCAATAGCCTAGGCGGCACCTATGTAAACATAGGCGATAACCTAGGTGGTGACCATGCAAACATAGGCAATATCCTAGGCGGCGCCTATGTGAACATAGGCAACGGGATGGGCGGCGCCTATGTAAGGAATTCTGGTGATTTAAACACTCCGTGTTGTGGACAAAGTGGTCCTTTTCCACCCTTACTTAGCCCTAAAACACGATATTTAGTTCCAAGAACCCCAAAATACATATTCTTTCATCAAAAGTGCTCAAGATTATCCTTAGGGTTTCAAAATAAAAACCCAAATAGTTTAAGATTTGATTGTAGGTTTTCAAAGATAATTACATATTTGGATTCATCAATCCGCAAGCTTCAAGAAGCACCTATTACCCTTGGAAATAGAGGTACGTGGAGTTATCCAAAAATCTCATAGGTGTAGTTTTTATGAACATGCATGCTTTTAAATTTGTCATGGGAATTGTTGGCCTATATACTTCAGTGGTTGAAGCCATGCATATGTGATTTTAGATTTTCCAAGGAAGTTTGATAAATATGAATGATAAATTATTTTCAAATTCCCATGATAATGTTTCTATACTCTATATTATATTGTGATCAACAAAAGAGAGCATGAATTTGAAATAAATATTGTTCACCACTTGTAAATGATGAAGCACCTTGATTTTTACATGATTATGCATATGACGATTGAATGAAGAGATTGATATGATATTGATGACTTGCAAGTTGGGTATGACGATACCCTATAAAATATGATATGTGAAGGATTATGAAGTGAGTTTAAATGCATTGATTTTAAATGAGATAGGTGGTTTCCCAAAGAAAGCATGAGTCAAATGATTCTACGTTGGAAACCGTGTTTGCTGACTCGGGAACTTGGTACCATGCTTTGTGGTCTTGCGTACCAGATATTATACTATCCCAAATTGGGATTATGGTTAGGATCCATGCTTTGTGGTCTTGTGCACTATCATATTTGATTTGGGTCAAGACACCATGCTTCATGGTCTTGTGTGTCTCTCCCTCACTTATACTCTAATCTCGGTGGCAACCGAGGTTTGACAGTTGGTGTAAATTATGTAGGGTATTCCACCTAGCTCAGTTGCATTTCATTATTGTTGAGAAAAACTATTGCATTACACCCATGTGCTTTCAAATGATTTGATACGAAATTGCTTTATAATGGCTCTCAACTATACTTTGTAAAAATATTATGTTTTATTTTGATATCTCTACGTGCTAGTACTTTTGTTCTGACCCCCTCCCCTCTCCAACCTCTCAGGATCAAAGGCCCAGTCTAGGGGTCAAGAGAATCAGTAGAACTTTCAGACAGAGCTATAGAGACAAGTGGAGAGCCTTCTATGTTTCGGAATGTCTTATGTCTTGCGGTCCTTTTATCTTATATTCAGTTTTTGGGTCTACTGGGGGCCTTGTCCCAGTTTTTAGATAGACATTGTTTTAGTTGTTTGTTAGAGATTTTCGCTGATAGTTGTTCAAAGGATAATTGATGTTGAGGGAACATTATCTCCCCGTTATTATCTCTTTTCATATTTATGACCATGTTTTTGAATTATTGTGTTTTTTCGCATTTCTTTGATCATATGAATCAGGTGCATGATTACCAGACAGATAGGGGTGTTTTGGGCCTTAATGGTTCGAAATGCTCATCACAGACAGTCCCTGGTTTGGGTCGTGATAGAGTCTTTAACTCAAACGAGATGATAAATACACCCCTTGGATATCATTTTCTAGGTCTAAGGTATGAAACAAGTTAACCTCTAAGTGCTATAGTACTACCCCTCTATTCAAGAACTTGTTTATTTGGAAACTAAAAATGAACAACTGTATTTCTACAATCAACTGAAGCATAACATGAATGGATCCAATCTATGTCGAGAATGACGTCAAAATTCATCATCTCTAACTCTACAAGGTCAACTAAAGCAACTTTTTGAGACACTGTAATCGGGTAGATCCTATATACCTACTGGGCTACAATAGATTAACCCACTAGGGTAGACACTAATAAAGGTTTTACTAAGATTTCAGGACTGAATCCAAAATTGACGGCTATATAAGGTGTTACAAAAGAAAGAGAAACTCCAGGGTCTAGAAAAGCCTAAATATGTAAATAAAAGACTTGTAATGTACCAGTAACTACGTCAGGAGAAATTTCCTGATCTTGTCGGGAATGAAGTTCATAAATCCTATTCTGACGCTGACCAATAGTAGCACTGGCGGTGGCGCACTATTGAGTCGGGCGGCCGGCTGAAACTGATGACTGATGGGACTGGCCCTGCTGGTGCAAATCCCTCCTTTTCTGATCAACTACCTAACACTCCCAAATATAATAGCCTGGCTTGCCATACCCAAAGCATACATCATTGCTAACTCTATACTCACCCTAATGGTTTCTACCATATTTCTGGCAAAGAGGATCTGTACTAACACTGTTTACACTGCCTTGGGACTTAGATCCTGGCGCCCTATCCCTATTATTTTTTCTGAATTTAAGTACTAGGGAACTAGTTAAAGATGGGGCAGGAGCTAAAGATTTCTGACGGAACTGAGGACGGTTACCACCTTCTAACTTTGGCTAAGTAAAATTGAAGCTACCTATTTTAGACATCTTGTTCTCTCTCTCCTTCTCTTTATTCTTCTGCTCCTCAATCTATTGAGCATAGACCATAAGCCTAGATATGTCCATCTCCTTAATTAACATCGCAGTCCTACACTCCTTGACCATATTGTCAGATACCTCAGACACGAACTTGCTCATCCTATACCTACTATCAGCCACCACATGAGGAGCATACCTAGCTAGCTGAGTAAACTTAAGGGAATACTCCTTCACACTTATGTTTCCCTGCCTCAAATTGAAAAACTCTAATACTTTCGCTTCTTTTAGCTCCGATGAGAAGAAACTATCTAAGAAAGCTATAGCAAATTCCTTCTATTGTAAAGGCCCTGTGTCTGTGCCTCTATCCCCTTTCAACAACTTAAACCAGGTATATGCTACATTCTGAAACTGGTAAGAAGCCAATTCATTTGTAGTCTTTTCATCATTTTAACACCATGTGAAGCAACTCTTACATTACATTGTTGTTATTGAGTTCGATATCTTTAATCACCTGACCACCCTAGTCGTTCTTTTCTAGTGTGATTTTAGGCATGTTACTTATACGTTGGAGAATCTAGTCCACTCTACTTTGCTATTAAGTGCTTGTACTTGGCTGAGAATTGCTTTCTTTACCAGTTTGTGTATCTCATTTTTCTCTTACTGAATCTAGAACTTTATGCATATGGGCAGGAATTACCAGGATCCTGGGAAGAAAATTTACCAAAAAGGGAAAATAAGAAGGGAACGATGAATATTTTTATCCGAGGATCAGATAATAGAATCTAGCCTACATTTTATCAAAGCGGAACATCATGTTTTGACATATGGTGGAAATAAATTCCTCCAGTTTATGGCCTAAATCTAGGAGATGAATTCCCTTTTCAACTAGTAACTCAGCTAGAACGTATATTTGATGTACACAAAAGATGAAAGTCTAGAGAATTAGAGTAGAAGGTAAAGAGTTAAGAGTGTGTTCATACTAGTATATAGGACTGTGGTCCTAATTTGTGATCTTACTGCTATATTTACAATTTTTTTCTCGGATTCTTGTCGATGTATGTTGTTTCGAGTAGATACTCATAGTATTATTTTTTGGTAGTATTGTTCATTTACTATATATTGTTGTGTTACTCCTTAATCATTTTCTAGACTGTATTTTGTCTTGAGAAATTGATCAATTGAAAACAGTCTCTCTACCTCACCCGTTACTATATGTTCGGTATTATTCCTTAATATTTTCCTGGACTACATTTATTCAAGAGTCAAGGGTCAATCAAAAATAGTTTCTCTATCTTACCTGTGAGGTAGTGGTACAGACTATGTACACTCTGCCCTTTCTAAACACCACTGTGTGGAAATACACGTGGTATGTTATTGCCGATGTTGTTGTTATTGTTGTTGTAGAGGAGAGTCAATATCGTTAGTTCTAAACTAAAAACAATCATCTCCTTAAATTGCAAAGCTTAATTCTTAGGCTGTAAGTATTTTTATTTTATTTTTCACTCTAAACAGATTCTTTTAAATAACTTTGTTAAATAGCCAAAATTAAAGTTGCATATTTAGAAAATATGTATTTTAGATTCAGATAATTTAAATGAAATTTGTAAAGGTTATTAAATAGCTAAATAAATTTTGCATATTTAAAAAATACAATGTATTATTAAATTAAGATTTGGATGGACTCTTTGGGTATCTTTTGGTGTGAAAGAAAATATTTTCCATGAAGAATATTTTCTCAAAAATAATTTGCTTTCTTATTTTCTAGTTTTGGTAAGTAATCAAAAAAATATGTTATCTTAAAAGTTGTTATAAATGTATTATCATATATAGTTAATGTCTATTTTTAGAAAAGATAGAAACCCTAACTTTGGGACAAAGTTAATTTTTTCCTATAAATAAAGAGGTTTTCCTTCATTGTTATGAACCCCTTATGAAATATGTCATGAGAAATAAGAATTACTCTCTATTATCTCTTCATTTTTTTATTCTTATTTTATATTTCATAACACGTTATCAGCACGAGCCTGTACTTTTTTTATTAGGTTTATACTACTATAGTAGAATGTACGTCTTGTGAAATTAACAGAGTTAATATTGTTGAATGTAATACAATTTGATTCATGTTAAAACTGATTTGATCACTAACATGCTATTGTTGTTTTACGTAGCTTTATGAAAGGTTCAGGTACTTGAAAATGATAAAGTGATAAGATCTCAAAATGGTATGTCACATTATGAACCAATACAAAATGATATATCATAAACAATATCTTTGATCAATATTGGCACAATATTGCAAAGGATCATAAGGATCTGAATTCTACATAATTGAAGCATGACGATATAGAAATATTTATCAAGTGATAGGAAAGGATGCATCTTGGTAAGCATAAAACTTATTTGATTTGGAGTCAAGACACTTGAAGATGTCAAACGTGAAATGCTGAGTATTATCACTTGACAAAATTTATATGAAACTTTTAAAGATTCAAAATGTTTGAAGTATATAAGAGTTTCTAAGAAACTTATTTATAATCCTTATATTACATAAATTTATATATTGAAAATTATTGAAACTCTTGGAGAGATTTTAAAAGCAATAGATTATTTGCTGAAATGAGAAATGTATCAAATTAGGTAGGTTATAAAGTACCATATCTTAGTGCAAGTGGTGCTCTAATGTATCTTACAAATACCACAAGGTCTAATATAGACTTTTCAGTAAATTTGGTAGTAATGTATAGTCCTGCTCCTACTAGAAGACATCAGAATGAGATAAAACACATATTGTGGTACCTAAAATGAAACATCCTGGCTTATGGACCTTAGAAAATTTCCTGAAATTCCATTCTCTGGACCCAATATGAATTAGGGGTATGAGCCATATGTTGGGGTACGAATAGTATGGACCTATTGTATGCTAATTAGTATTGATTGATTGGATGGATTTGCTCACCGGAATGGGTACTAGTTAGGTGGTATGAGCCATATGATTGAAATACGGATCATATGGTTTGGTTTTTCCTTCACTTAACCTTATACTTGGTAACTTAAGTTTAGTCTAAGTATGAGTGGCTTACCTTGAGCTATAAGCCAGGATACAAGTCGTTTCTTGCACTCGTATAGTAGACAATGTTTGATCCTCTTAATAATTCTATATTACCAAGGGTACGAGTTGAAGGTATGGATCATATATGGTGGATACGACTTGGTTTAGATGAGCCCCATGTTGAAAAGTATTGGTTCCAAGGATTGAGGCTTAGGATACAAGTGACAGGTACCACTCATATTGAAGGGTACGACTCGTGTGAGTCAGTCGTATCCTTATGATGGGATTTTGTGCAACTTAAGTGAGGGTATTCTGGATATTTCCCAACTTAACCTAATAGGACCCCATGACTTCTAACATAATTGGGAGAGTATTTGCCCTATCATTCAATTCATTAACACTTAGAAACTATTCCTAAACACTCCATAATCCTCTCAAGAGATTTTGGGCAAGGAAAACTAGGGTTTTATCTTAATAACCAATTTGGGAATCTTGTCAGTGATTTCTCTCTGTTTGCTTTATCAATTAAAGGAATGTTCTCTTCCCTCATTGTTAGTACCAACTAAAGGCATGGTTTTTACAATTGGGGATTTCATTATTGTACGCTTTTCATTTTGAAATATCATTTTGGGGCTTTAATTATATATGGTTGGTCATGGTTTCTCTTGCTTTTAATTATGCGTTATATGCATTAATGTTGGTTTTGAATGCTTGGATTGAATGTGAATGGTTAAATGGTAATTGGAATTGGTTTTGGTTACATTATGCCCCCAATGAGTTTAAAAAAATACTTATAAGGATGTTTTCATTGCATTAATGTATTTTTAATGGAACTCTTGCTTGTTTTAAATTTGGTAAAGGAAATCAAATGGCTTAAATACTTTAAAAAGGTAAAAGGATAAATGGTAGTGCTTGTGGGATACATGGTGATCCCCAAGTGGTTTGATATGGTAAATGGAAGGGCACATGAAAGTACTCTTAATCTATAAATGGTTGGCTTTGGAAAATAGTTGCAAGTTATGATTGGTAAAACGATACTACCACTAATTGCCTTGGTTAATAAATGGATAATGGTTTTGTTGGTTGGAAATAGTATTAATTGGGCATTAAGGGGGGAGGTGTAGCAAACCCGTAGAAGGTGGAGGTCCTCAGGGGACCAAAACTAGAAACTCATATTTGCTGATATGTGGTTTGGTATTGGTGATAGTGTACACGATGTCATACTTTATATTTAGGAATTTACTAGTCATCCCAGGTTATTTCTCGGGTAGTGCGGCTTCACGTACTGAGTCCTTTCAGCTGGGGGAGCTGAACCCATATAGCCCATGGGTGGTTTAGGATAGCAAATTCTACACAACCCAGGTAAATGTTTTAAAGTTCATGCTAAGCTTGGATCCCTTTTCCCGGCACAGACATATATATATATGGTTATATGCATTATAGATGGTTTTACTTGATTTTATAAACGATATTATTTTACCCTTATCTAGAGATGACGTTAGTGATCACTCGCTAACCCATCCTCGCGTGGTTGTATACCCACGCTAGGTAGGAACTAGCCATTCCACTTCTCTTGTTTAGCACTCAAACTCTATATCAGCATTGAATTAAAGTGGTGAGCGTTTATCTTTCTGAAAGGCTCCATTTCATGATATGGTTATTTCTACATACTCCATTTCATGATATGGTTATTTCTACATACCTTAATTATGTCTTGGATATTGGTTTTCTCTATTGTTGGGGGCATGTCCCAACCGGATACTTTTACTCTTTTGGTCAGAGGCTTTGTGTTACTGCTATGGTTTGGGATAGGCAGGATCGGTATTGATGTCACCCTAAGTATTGGCACTGGTATTAGGGCTGACATCATTGTACAATATTATCGGTTGTTCCATCGTATTATATTTTGAGATTGATTATACTATCTCTTGGTATTTCTTTTGTAGTGGCTTGCTTTAAGGCTGGATGGTTGGACTCAGTTGGGTTGGTTACGATCATAATCCTATCCTAATGTCTTGATGTAAGTTAATATATTATCTTGTTATATATTCAAAATTCAGCTAACTCAGGTTAGGTGGTTGGAGGTGGGATTGGTTAATAGGGGGCAGTCCCTGGTCCTAGTTGGACAAGGGTTGGCCAATTTGTGAAAATGAGTCCTCCTACTTTTACTTGAGTGAAGGTGGAGAAGGATTTATCAGGCTTTTTAGATGAAATGGAAAAGATATTTTTGGTGAAGCAGGATACTAATATGGAGGGGGTAAACTTTATAGCTTATCATCTCAAAGATGTTCCATACCAGTGGTATGAATAGTAAGATAGGGGTGATATGGAGGAATCAGTGTTGTGGGAGGCCTTTTCTAATGCTTTCTTAGATTGTTTCTTTCCTCAAGAGTTGAGGGAGGCAAAGATAGAGGAGTTTGTGAATCTTAAGTAGGGACTGTCAAAGAATATGCCTTGAAGTTCCATCATCTATTAAGGTATGCTTCTAATTTGGTGGCTGACATGAGAACTAGAATGAGGAAGTTTGCTTTTGGGTTAAATTGGGATTTGATATTAGATAGCAAGATTGCTTTTCTCATTAAGGATATGAATATTTCTAGGTTGACTTTTCATATAAAGTAGGTAGAGGATGATGAAAGGAGCCAAAAAGATGAGATTGCCAAGGTATGGAGAATAGTTTTTTTGATCAAGGAGGAGCTTATTCTTAGGGGGTTCGAGGTGGTGGAAAATGGCAGAAAAAGAAGTGGGGAAGTTCGGGTTCCTTCTCTACTGTTAGTGCCTCTTACCTAAAGTAGTTAGGAGACAGGCATCACCAAGGTGGTGATAATTTTTGGGCACATGCTGCCCAATCTTATGCAATCTGAGGTTCATCAGTTTCTTTATTACCTCCTTGTCGGTTCTATGGTCAACCTCATCTGGGTTATTACGATGAAAGAAGGGACAAATGTTTCAAGTATGGCCAGCTAAGTCATCGGCTCTGGGATTTTTCGGTTAACAAAGTCGCTATGGGGGCAAACAAGGTTCATGTGGCTTCATCTTCTGCTCCTACACCTGGTGGTGTTTCATCTACTTCTGGTAGTGCTCCTGGTTCTAGTATTGGTTGAAACAGGTTGTATGCTTTTGTTTCTCGATAAGAATCTAAGGTATCACCTGATGTCATTATTAGTATGTTATAACTTTTCTCTCATGACGTATATTATTTTCTTGATTAGGGATCCACTCTTTCTTATATGACTTTTTATGTGGGTGTATCTTTTGTTTTTGATCCCAAAGAGATTTTGGATCCCTTTTCCATTTCTACCTAGTAGATGACTTGGTTATTACAAAAAGAGTCTACAGAAGGTGTGTGGTATCTTTTGGTAACAAGCAGACCCTGGGGGATCTGTTTGAATTAGGAATGGTGGAATTTTACTGTTATTGTTGGAATGGATTAGTTATACTCATGTTATGCATCCTTAGAATGTCGAAACCAGAAGCTTATATTTAGGTTCCCCGGTGAGCCAGTTATAGAGTGGGATGGTGGTTCCATAGCTCCTAGGGGGAGTTTTATTTATTTGGGGAGATTATTTCTTATCTTAGATCGCGGAGGTTAATCTCTAAGGGGTGTCTTTATCACTTGGTTCAGGTTAAAGATTCTAGCTCGAAAGGTCCTTCTTTACGGTCAATTCCAGTGGTTAATGCATTTCTAGACAGCTTTTTAGATGATCTTCCTAGTGTACCTTCGGATAAGGAAATAGATTTTGGTATTGATTTGCTTCTAGAAACTCGTCCAATATCTATTCCTCCTTATAGAATAACTCCGGCTTAGTTGAGGGAACTCAAGGAGAAACTTAAGGATCTTCTTTACAAGAGGTTTATTCGTCCTAGTGTTTCTCCGTGGGGTGCACCGGTGTTGTTTGTATGCAAGAAGGATGGTTCCCTTCAAATGTGCATTGACTATAGGTAATTGAATAAGGTGATGGTAAAGAACAAGTATCCTCTTCCAAGAATATATGATCTGTTTGACCAGTTACAAGGTTCCAAGTTCGTTTCTAAGATAGGTCTTTGGTTGGGGTTCCAGCATCTTAATATTAGGGAGGTGGATATCCCTATGACAACTTTTCATACTTGGTATGGACATGTCGAATTCTTAGTGATGTCATTTGGATTGACTAATGCCCTAACGACATTTATGTATCTGATGAATAAAGTTTTCAGGCAGCATTTGGAACTCTTTGTCATTGTATTTATTGATGACATTTTGGTTTATTCAATGAGTGAGGTGGATTATGATAATTACCTCTGTGTGGTGTTGCTGGCCTTAAAGAAACAATAGTTGTATGCCAAGTTCTCTAAGTATGAGTTTTGGTTGAAGATTGTAGCTTTCTTGGGTCATATTATTTTTAGTAAGGGGATAATGGTGGATCCTCAGAAGGTCTCTGTGGTTAAAAGGTGGCCTATACCCATAGCTCTATCTGATATTCAGAGCTTCTTAGGTTTAGCCGAGTATTATAAGTGTTTCATGGAAAGATTTTCATCAATAGCTGTTTTTTTTACTAAGTTGACTCAGAAGAAGGTCAAGTTTTCTTGGTCAGATGCTTGTGAAGGGAGTTTCAAAAAGTTGAAGGATAGGTTAACTTCAGCTCTAATTTTGACTCTGCCGAAAGATAATGATGGGTTCTTAGTGTATTATAATGCATCTTAGGTAGGGCTTGGTTGTGTTTTGATGTAGCATGGGAAGGTGATTGCCTATGCTTTTAGGTAGCTGAAGGTGCATGAAAAGAACTACTATACTTATGATTTGGAGATGTTGGCGGTTGTGTTTGCTTTGAAAAACTGGTCGCATTATCTGCATGGTATTCATATGGATATCTTTTCTGATCATAAGAGTCTACAATATACATTCACTCAGAAGGAGCTTAATCTCAGGCATAGGAGATTACTTGAGCTTCTCAAGGACTATGATATGAGTCTTCACTACCACCCAAGTAAAGCTAACGTGGTTGTTGATGCTCTTAGCAGGTTGTCCATGGGGAGTTTGGCTCATGTGAAGGAAGGAAAATGGGAATTGGTGAAGGATATTCTTCGCTTGGCTAATCTTGGAGTTCGCCTCTTGGACTCTAAGGGTGGTGGTGTAATGGTGCAAGAAGGGGTTCGATCATCACTTGGTGCTGAGATTAAGAAGAAATAAGTGTTAGATCCTATTTTAACAAAAATAAATAGTGATATTGGTGGGTAAAAGATGGTGGTATGTGAGAGATTAGTGGTGATGGTACTTTATAATATCAAGGTAGGTTGTGTATTCCTTATATCGATGTTTTATGGGAAAGGATTTTGGCTGAGGTACATGATTTGTGCTATGTTATTCATCCTAGCTCAACAAATATGTATCATGATCTCAAGGAGATCTATTAGCTGAACGGTATGAAGAGAAATATGGTCGATTTCATGGCTAAAAGAATGGTGTGTCCATAAGTTAAGGTTGAGTACATGAGTCCTGGTGGGTTGTATCAAGAAAGTAAGTTGGCCAAATAGAAATGGGAGATGATCAGTCATCCTCAATCTCAAAATTATTTGAATTTAGTTTGCTTCATCGTGGATAGGACAACAATTTCTTCTCACTTTCTTCTAGTGAGGACTACCTTTTCGGCAGAGGATTATGCGAAGCTATATCTTCCAGAAAGGGTTGGGGACTAAGGTTAGTCTGCGTGCTGCTTTTCATCTGTAGTAGGATGGTCAAGTAGCGAGAACTATTCAGACATTGGAGGATATCCTTCGGGCATGCGTGGTTGATTATAGTGGTAATTGGGTTGAGCATCTACCTTTGGTGGAGTTTTCTTACTACAATAGCTATCATTCTAGTATTGGTATGGGAAATTTTGAGAAAATGTCTGGTAGGAGGTGTAGATCTCTTATTGGATGGCTTAAGCTCAGTGAGGCAGATATGTTTGGTCCAGATTTGGTTTATTAAGTTATGGAGAAGGTGAAGGTGATTCAGGATAGGCTTAGGGCTGCCCAAAGTCGCCAAAAGTCCGATGCAGATGTTAGGCGTAGATACATAGAGTTTGAGATTGGGGACAAGGTATTCCTACAGGTGTCTCCTGTAAAGGGAGTAGTGCGATTTGGCAAAAAGGGAAAGCTCAATCCTCATTACATTGGTCCTTATATGATTTTTTGAAAGGTTAGTAATGTTGCCTATGAATTGGAGTTTCCTGCTAGTTTATGCTTGGTTCATCTGGTCTTTCACGTTTCCATGTTAAGGAAATACATTGGTGGTCCTTCTTCGGTTGATCCTTTAGAAAGATTGGGTATCATTCTCTGTCTTATAAGGAGGTCCCGATTGAGATATTGGATAGGAAAGTTTGTCGGTTGTGCACCAAGGATGTGTCTTTGGTTAAGATTCTTTGGCTCAACCACAAGGCGGAAGAGGCTAAATGGGAAACGGAGGAGGAACTAAAGTCAAAGTATCCATTCTTGTTTTCTGCTCCTTGGATTCGTACAAAAGGTATGTGTTCTTGAACATATCTTTATTTTTTGAGTTTATTAAAGGAAAGGTTGAATCTCTTGCATCTTTGTATTCCGTCTTAAAGGTAAGAGTAGAGACATCTAAGGGTTGGATTAATGTTTGACAATGAAAATGACTCGGGTTTACGTCTACCCTACCTTGTCCATCATTTAGGGACAATTATTTCTAGTAGGGGAGAATGAAACATCGTGGTTTCTGGACCTTAGAAAATTTTCTGAAATTCCATTCGTGGAACCCAATACGACTCAGGGGTATGAGTTGTATGTTGGTGTACGGATGGTATGGACCTATCATATGCTGACCAGTGTTGATTGGTGGGATTAATGTGGTCACTAGAATGGGTACAACTTAGGTGGTACGAGTCGTATGGTTGGAATACAGATTGTATGGTTTTGGTTTTCATTCACATAACCTTAGACTTGGTAACTTAAGTTGTGTATAAGTATGAGTGGATCACCTTAAGCCATAAGATATGATACGAATTGTATCATGCACTCATATGGTTGACAGTGTTCAATCCTCTTGATATTTCTATGTTGCCAAGGGTACAGGTTAAAGAGATGGATCATATGCTGCGGATACGACTTGGGTTAGATGAGTCATATATTGGAAAGTGTTGGGTCCAAAGATTGAGGGTTAGGATAGGAGTGATGAGTACCACTCGTATCGAAGGGTACGACTCATGTAAGTCAGTCGTATCCCTGTGATGGGATTTTGTGCAACTTAAGTGGGGGTATTCTGGATATTTTCCCACTTAACCTAATAGGACCCCCCAACTTTTAACCTAATTGGGAGAGTATTTAACCTATTATTTTGCTCATTAACATTTAGAAATTATTCTTAAACACTGCATAATCCTCTCAAGAGCATTTGGGAAAGAGAATCCAGGGTTTCATCTTAAGGACCAATTCGAGGATCTTATTGGTGATTTCTCAACATATACTTTGTCAATTAAGGTATTTTCTCTTATCTAATTGTTAGTTCCTTCATGATTTAATTATTTTATGCTTTTGGTTTTCAAATATGATTTGGGGGTTTTGATTATAAATGGTTGGTGATGGTTTTTTATGGTTTTAATTTTGCTTTATATGCATTAATGGAGATTTTGAATTCTTGGATTGCATGGGAATGGTTAAATTCTAATTGGAATTGGTTTTCCTTACATTATTCCTCCAATGTGTTTGACAAAATACTTATAAGGATATTTTTATTGCATTAATGTATTTTTAATGGAACTCTTGCTTATTTTAAATTTTGTAAGGGAACTCAAATTGCTTAACTGATTTGAAAAGTTTAAAGGTTAAATGGTAGAGCTTGTGGGGTTCATGGTGATCCCCAAGTGGTTTGATATGGTAAATGGAAGGGCATTTGAAAGTCCCCTTAATCTATAAATGGTTTGCTACAAAAAATACTTGCAAGTTATGGTTGGTATGACGATACCACCACTAATTGCCTTGGTTAATAAATGAATAATAGTTTGGTTGTTGGAAATGGTTTTAATTAGGCATTAAAAGAAGAGATGTAGAAAAGTTGTGGAAGGTGAAGGTCCCGGGAGGACCAAAATTGGAAACTCATGTTTGCCGATATGAGGTTTGGTCTTGGTGACCATCTGCATGATGCCACACTTAACATTGGGGGATGTACTAGTCATCCCAAGTTATTTCTTCGTTCGTGCGGCTTCATGCACTGAGGCCCTTTCAGCAGGGGAAGCTGAACCCATATAGCCCGGGGTTGGTTTAGGACGACAAATGCTACAGATCCTAGGTAAAGTTTTTAAAGTGCATGCTAAACCTGGTTCCCTTTTACTGGAACATATCTATCTATCTATCTATCTATCTATATGAATATAAATATGTATGGTTGTATGATTTATGGATGGTTTTACTTGATTTTATAAATGGCATTATTTTATCCTTATCCTGAGATCATGATAGCGATCACTAGCTAACCTGTCCTCAGGCGGCTATATACCCACACTATGCAGGAACCGATTATTCCACTCCTCCTATTTAGTAGTCAAACTCGGTATCAACATTTAGATTGAAATGGTGAGCTCCTATCTTTTTGGAAGGCTCTATTTCATGATATGGATATTTCTATATACTTTGATTATGTCTTGGATATTGTGTTTGGCGATGGTTGGGGGTATGTCCCAACCAGATATTTTTACTCTTTTTATTAAAGGTTTTGTGGTATTGCTATGGGTTGGTATGGGTGGGATCTATAGTGTTTTCAGCTTTAGTATTGGCATTGATATTTGGGCTGACATCATTAGACGATATTGTTTGTTGTTTCATTGTATTATATTTTGGGATTGATTATAGTATATCTTGGTAGTTCTTTGGTGATGGCCTGGTTTATGGCCTTTGGTTTGGTATGGTGGAATGGTTGATATGGTTGGATGGCTGGACTCTATTGGGTAGGTCACGATCGTGATCCTATCATAGAGTCTTGATGTGAGTTAACATGCTATCTCATTAAGTGTTTGGAATTTAGCTTACTCAGGTCAAGCATCTTGAGGTTAGATTGGGTAACAGGGGGCGGTCCCTGGTCCTGGTTGAACTTGGGATGTCCATTGCGACAAGGCCCCCGGTCGGGTCTCTTCATAAAAGGACTATCAATATGGGCTTATTTTATTATAAAGATTGTAGTCTCAATCTCATTGGTTATGCTGATGTTGGGAATTTATTGACCCACATAAATCTTGATCTCAAAAAAGCTATGTGTTCATATGTGGGCTTACTGCCATATCTTGGACATCTACCAAAGTAGTTTATCGTACCACTTCATTGAATCATACTGAGATAATAGCTATTCATGAAGTAAACCAAGAATGTGTATGGTTGAGGTCTATGATATATCTCATTCGAGAAAAATGTGGCTTGAAATGTGACAAAGTACCTATAATTTTATATGAAGATAATGCAGCATGCATAGTACAACTTAAGAAAGGATTCATAAAAGGAGATAGAATGAATCACATTTTACCAAAGATTTTATATAGATCTCCAAAAGGATGGTGTTATTAACATGCAATAGATTCGTTCGAGTGATAATATGGATGATTTATTTACCAAGTTTCTTCAACCTGCAACTTTCAAGAAAATGGTGCGCAAGATCCGGATGCAAAGGTTCAAGGATGTTCTCATTAAAGGGAAGTTAATACGTTTTGTACTCTTTTTTCCTTACGAGGTTTTTTTTCGCTGGATTTTTCTTGTGAATTTCTTAATCAGGAAGCCTATATGCATACCGTCACTAAAAAATTTTCCCACTGTATTTTTTCTAGTAAGGTTTTAACAAGGCAGATTATCTATTAATTAGACATTCAGGGGGGAGTGTTATAAATGTATTACCATAAATAGTGAATGTCTATTTCTAGAAAATTTAGGCGCCCTAACTTCATGACATTGTTATGAACCCCTTATGATATCCCTCAAGAAAAATAAGAATTACTCTCTCTTCTCTCTCCATTCTTCTTGTTCTTACTTTATATTTTATAACAAAAGAATTTATATATAATCTAGTAAAAAGTTATAAATGTGGAAGATGGTGGAGTAAGATAGCCAAGGGTAGGGATTTAGAACGTTGAATGGATGAGAGGATACAATAAACATACAATGTCAGTTTTCTGAAAAAAATTATCCAATTAAACATGAAAAATAAGAAAACTATTTCTACTAAATGTTTTTCTCCATACAAAACAAACCATTTACTTTTCCTTCATTTAAAAAAATTACATATTTCATTGAGTTATAATCTTCATCAAAGATACATATTAAACTCAAATTTTAATCTTAATCTTTTAGATATCAATTCAAAATTTGTGTTGTAATTCAAAATAGCATCTCCAACATAATCTCCACTATTTTTTCCTCATATAAAATCCAAATATTTTTGTCACTTCAAGACTTTAATTTTTTTATGGGTTAAAAATTCATATTTATTTAAACAAATATAAAAAAAATTCAAATTTTATAAGTAGAAGAAAGAAAATTAAGTTTGGAAATCAAAACTTAGGCCATTTTTGAAAATTCACTGAAATTTGGGTCATTTTCTTAATCAAAATAATAATTTACAAGCATTTTTTTTAATTTTTTTTTAAACCATTATATACAACTTTAAAACAAATTTTAAAAAGTTGTTCGCATTTACTGAATGTCATATAGAGATTAATATAATCCTACTAAGATTGTCTCATGGTGGACAAATTGTGTCTATACAGAACAAATAAAAGAAATCAAAAGGACTGTTATTTTGGATAGTACTGCAATGAAGAAAGCACGAGAATCTTGTGTGCTCTTTCAGGCGGTAACTTTTTCTTAAACCTCGTTTCTATTGACTTTTTTTCTTTGATTTTCCTTCTTCACTATTTTCAATTAAGCCTTTCTTAATTGTTAGAGGAACACAAGGACTGGTTTCTTGGATAGATCAATGAAGAAAGCTTAAGAATTTTGTTTGCTATTTTAGACTGTACTTTTTTTTTTGGATTCGTCGTTGTTATCAACTTCACTTTTTCTTTGATTTTTCTTCTTCATTATTTTCAATTCATTTATTCTTGATTGTTAGAGGAACAAAAGGACTGGTTTCTTGGATAGTGGAACAAAAGAAGCTCAATGTCTTTCCCACGGTACTAATTTTTTCTTAATTCGCGATTGTTTTTTATTTTATTTTTTCTTTATTTTTCCTTCATCATTATTTTTGATTTTATTTTTTCGGGATTGTTAGAGGAACAATTGTATTGTTTTATTGGATAGTGCAACAAAGAAATCTTAAGAGGTTTGCTTGTTGATTCGGGTGATACAATTTTTTTCTTAATTCATCATGGTTTATGAATCTATTTTTTCTTTAATTTTCCTTGTGAGTCTATTTTTTCTTTGATTTTCCTTCTTTATTGTTTTTCATTTCTTTTTTTTAATTATTAGCTGCTCTGATCTAAAAGAATGTAGAATTTTTTTTGTAGTTGATTTGAGTGATGAGCTACGTTGGTACAATCCAGATTAGCTCTAAGCCTGTAACGCCTCAAAAATAGGTCTCAAAATGTCACGTGGTGCTCAGACTACAAGTAGTCTCAAGCTAACCCTGTAAGGCTTCTACTAAATATGGATGCTCATCCCAAAGAGATATAGATATATAGTTAAATCTAAAATGCGGAACTCTGTCTGTTCTAAGCTGAAATTATCTAAAGATAATATCTAAAAGTATTTGCCTCAAAAGTATAGACAATCAAAACTGAAAATCTGAATTAAATCTAGCAGTCTGACAAGCCTCTACCACTAATAACTAGAGAGCCACTAGGACTATTCCCCAACTGACTCAAACTGACGGAAAAATGCTAAATCAACTACTGTAATAAACTAGAAAATCTGAATGAATGGGTCTTCGAACTATGCAGACTCACCAATTGTCGGGATGTAGATGGAGATGCTCAAAATCACTCATGCTATTGAAACTGAGCAGTTGAACATACATTATGAGACAATGTAGCACATAAACGTATATGTGTATCAGTACTTCTGGAATGTACTGAGTATATTAGGGTGAATGCATAAGTAAAATAATATCTCAACATTAGTGTAAATTTTCAAAAGAATGCATGCTAAGTGTAGATGACTCACAATATCTTGAATAACTGAAAACCGGGAGTCATGTTCATGAGTGATAAAGCATTCTATATGAATCTAGTAAGTCATGATACTTAGTTCTAAAAGTTGTACTTGTATGCTATCGTGAAATCATGCTGTCTAAGTGTAGAAAGGGCTCACTTTTATATCTATAAACTGAAAGCTGAAATCTTATAGTCAATGTCAAATATAAAGAAATATCTAAATAAAATTGTGAGACTTTGCACTTAGTTTCTAAAAGGTGTTCTGTTATTCTTTTTTGTAGTCTTTTCTATTAGGCTGTAGGGAGGTTCTTCTAATCCACATACACTATGTAAGCTATAATAGTCTCCAACGTCTAGTTCTCTTATGATAAAACCTCACATTGGGGAGAGATGTCATACTCTTACCAAGAAGTATAACCTAATCTAAGTGATCATATTGGTAATAGTCATCCAAATAGAAATGGGAATAATCTGATAGTATGAACCTATGTTGGCTTGTAGTTCTGGGGCATGATAACATACCCATCTTGGTGCTAAATACAACTCCCTTTAATATGCGTGCTCATTCTGTTGGAAATCCACTTTTAAACTAGCATAAAGGTTTATAATGAAAACCCATTATGCATCTATCTGTTTCAAACTGTAAGCAAAGCTAGTTTCTTTTCTGTAAACTATAATAAAACTGTAAAGTGTATCCCATATCATATTGAAAGACCAAATCTTTATAAAAATATGAAAATAACCTATCATAGAATGCTTAAAGCATTGTCATTCTTGAAATATCAATGTTCAACTAGAACATAACAACCCATGTATCAAATTCATGTCAAATCATCATTAAGTTCATACTTGATAATGAAAATATTAGTAATTAAATTTTAAATCTGCAAATTACTGCAATATGCATAAAAATATGAAAGTAGACATGCAATTCGACATCTAAATCTCTCAAAACCTCATAAACTTCAAATAGTAATAAGTGGGTATAATCCCTAAACTGAAATTCATATAATTTCATATAAAATTCAACTTTAAAACTAATTTTGGGTGGAATTATCCTTGTTGAAAACCTTCATATACCTTAAGTGGTGAAATTGACAAATAAACTTGAACTTGAATTCCTATTTGGGCTGTTGAAGATGATTTCTTGAATATCTTGAATTGAGAATCTTGAATTTTTTATTATCTTGAAAAAAGAATGGTGGAATTTGGATTTCTTGGGGTTTAAGTTTTGAGGTTCTAGGATTTCTTGGAGAGTAATTTGATGAAAATTGAGCATATAATGCTTAGAATAGGTTATATCTTGTGTTTTATAATATTTGGGGGCTTGGGAAATGACTAGGTTACCCTTTGTAAAAATTAGTTCAGAACTGGTAATCCAAATTTTGTATCCCACCGCGATGCAGTATAATTGCGGTGGCTTACAGGAAAAAGGAAAAATTGCCATTTTGGGCTCTGGTATGATGCGGCGTAATAGCGTTGCATCACTAGAAAAGGATAAGTGTCATTTTGCACTCTACCGCGACTTGGTGTTTGTTGTTTTAAGAATTTTATGTGATATAGGAAATCGCATTGAGCTACTAGAAAAGAAGGAGTGGGAATTTTGACTTCACCGCGATGTGGGATAATCGGGCTGCTTCACTAGAAATCAGACAATTATGATTCTGCACCTCACCGCGGCACGGTGCTATCATGGTTCTCTACTGCTTATCACTAAAATCGCCATGACTTCTCAATCGAGTGTCAGATTAAGGAAAAATTTATACCATTGGAAAGCTAATTCAATTATCTACAGTTTGATGGGTCTAGAGCTAGAAAATTCTACTCGTATCTAGAGTTATACACTTTTGAAGTTGTCTCTTGACATACTAGGAGCTAAACTGAACTATAAAAAGTAAGAGATATCACAATATCTCCCCCTTGGGAACATTCATCCTCGAATGAGACTAGTTAAACTAAAGATTATGAGGGACTGAGGCTATATGCTAGCATGCATAACTGAAAAAAATGCATTATTGAATCTAACTCATACTAAGTGACTGAACTAATCTTTGAATGCATGAATTTACATGAAGATGACTATATGGTTGAATCTAAGACTGGAAAAGAACTAAATTAAGAAAGATTATTACCTTAGGCTAAATCTGAGTTCATAGAGAAAAGGTGAGGATACTTGGTATGCATGGCTGCTTCTGTTTCCCAAGTAGCGCCCTAAATGGACTGATTTCTCCACAGAACTTTGACCAAGTGAACTTATTTGTTACTTAGTCTATGGATCTTATGATCAAGAATCTCTACTGGAAATTCTTCGTATGAAAGGCTATTCTGAATATTTGTGCTTTCTAGAGGGACTACAATTGTTGAACCGTCCATACACTTCTTCAATAAGGACACGTGGAGCACTTGATGAATTGATAACATGACTGTAGGTAGCTCAAGCTCATATGCTACCTTCCCCACACGACTCAAAATCCTGCAGGGGCCTAGATAACGGGGACTAAGCTTCCTATTTGTTGACAAATCTCTTCACCCCCTTCATGTGTGAAACATTCAAATACATAAGGTCATTTACTTTAAACTCAAGATCTCTTTTCCCTTACGTCCGCATAAGATTTCTAACGACTATGAGCTACTTTCAATCTCTCTTGAATCAACTGAAATTTCTCCATGGCTTCAAATACCATATCTGGTCTAATCAAAGTGGCCTCACCTACTTCAAACCAACTGGCCAGTGATCTATATCTCTGCCCATAAAGAGCCTCAAATGGGGCCATCTGAATACTAGAATGGTAACTATTATTGTAGGGAAAATTGATCAACGACAAGTGGTCATCCCAACTGCCTTTGAAATCAAAAACATATTCCCTCAACATATCCTCTAAGGTCTGAATGGTCCAATCTGCCTGACCATCTGTCTTGGATGAAAAGATAAACTGAGATGAACTTAGGTACCAAGACCGTTCTAAAAGGCTTTCTAAAATTGAGAGGTAAATTAAGTACCCTTATCTGAAATGATAGAAAAGGGAACTCCATGCAATCTAACCAACTCTCTAATATATAATTTAGCATAATCCTCAGCTGTGTAGGACACTTGAACTGTAAAAAATGGGTTGATTTTGTCAATTTGTCTACAATAACCCATATCAAGTCATGTTGTCGACGCGAATGGGGTAACCCTATCCAAAAGTCCATATTCACCTCTTCCCATTTCCAAGTGGGAATACCAAACTCCTGTAAAGTGCCACTAGGTCTTTGGTGCTCTACCTTAACCTATTGACAAGTCGTATACTTTCTACAAATTCTGCGATATCTTTCTTCATACCACTCCACCTATAGACTTTTCACAGATTGCGGTACATCTTAGTATCCCCTGGGTGAATGGAGTAACGCACACCATGCGCTTCTTCCATAATCCGCTGCCTCAAATTGTCAACACATAGCACACATAATCTACTCTGGTATCTCAACACACCATCCCCTCTTAGGAGAAAACCTCTACCTTTTGGTATTTAACTGACCTCTTTAGTTTGACCATACTAGGATCCTTATCCTACTTCTCTTTTACTTCAGTAACTAGAAAAGATTGAACTACTCTAAACCCAAATATTCCATTTAGCTAAGTCAAGTAACCTAACACCTAATCTATCTAACAAGTGAACTTCTCAATAAAACTCTCTCTTATCATTCTCTACATAAGAAACACTACCCATAGACAATCTACTAAGGGCGTCTGCTTCTATATTGGCCTTGCTCGGATGATACAACACAATCATATCATAATCCTTCAACAATTCTAACCACCTTCTCTGAAGAAGATTTAACTCCCTCTGAGTAAACACATACTGCAAACTTTTATGGTCCATAAAAACATCAACATGCACCCCATAAAGATAGTGCATCCAAATTTTCAATGCAAATACAATAGCAGCTAACTCAAGATCATGGGTAGGGTAGTTCTTTTTATGAGTCTTAAGTTGTCTAGAGTAATAGGCTATAACCTTACCTCTCTACATCAAAGCACATCCCAGATCAATTCTAGAGGCATCACAATATACAAGAAACTCATCTGTACCATCAGGTAGCACTAAAACTAGGGCTGAAGTGAGTTGTGTGTTCAACTCTTGGAAAATCTTATCATAGGACTCTGACCACTGAAACTTAACATTCTTCTAAGTTAATATAGACATGGGTATGCAATAAAAGAAAAACCTTTACCAAAACATCTGTAATAGCCAACTATACCCAAGAAACCTCTAATTTCTAATGGAGAGATAGGTCTAGGCAAGTTTCTTACTACTATCTTTTGGGGATCAACCGTAATACCATCACTGGAAACAATAAGACTGAGGAAATCTACTGACCTTAAAAAAAGTTACATTTACTGAATTTGGCGAACAACTGGTGATCTCTAAGGGTTTACAACATAATTCTAAGTGGTTTGCATCGTCATCCTCAGTACAAAAATAGACAAGAATACCATCGATAAAGACTATGAAAAACATATCCAAATACTGTTTGAACACTCTGTTCATTAAGTCTATGAATGCTGCTGGGGCATTTGTCAGCCTAAAGGACATAACTAAAAACTCAAAATGACCGTGAAGGGTTTTGAAAGCTATCTTTAGGACATCACATTCCCTTACTCTAAGATGGTGATAGAAGGATCTAAGATCTATCTTGGGGAAGTAACTTGCCCCTTGGAGTTGGTCGAATAAGTCATCAATCCTAGAAAGAGGATATTTTTTTTGACAGTGACTTTATTCAGTTGACGATAGTCAATGCACATTCTCAAAGAACTATCTTTATTTCACATGAATAGGATGGGAGCGCCCCATGGAGAGACACTGGGCCTTATGAAACCTTTATCTAAGAGGTCTTTAAGCTTTTTTTTTAAATCTTTAAGCTTGAGTAGAGCCATTCGATATGGAGGAATAGAGATGGGCTTAGTATCTGGGAGAAGATCAATACTAAATTTTATTTCCCTATCAGGAGGTAACCCTGACAAATCTTTGGGAAAAATATCAGAAAACTCATTGACTACATAAACTGACTGAACTGTTGGAGTCTCAGACTTAGTATCTTTCACTCGAACTAGATGATAGATACTCCCTTTTGACATCAACTTTATAGCTTTAATAGAGGATATGAAATGACTCTTAGGAGATACTAAATTACCTTCCCACTCAAGGAATGACTCATCTGGAAACTAAAACTTTATTACTCGGGTGTGACAATCTATGGATGCATAATAGGAATGGATCCAATCCATACCAAGAATAAGGTCAAAGTCGACCATATCAAACTCTATTAAATCTATGAAACTTTCTATAGATATATTTTGCAACAAATGACTCACCCACTAGGGTAGAAACTAATAAAGGTTTAGGGATTCTTTTAGGACCTATTTCAAAATTTACTGCTACTAGTGGGGCCACATAAGAAAAATTTGACCTAGGGTCTAACAACACATAAACATCAAGATGAACGACACAAAGAGTACTAGTGACAACATCTGTTGAACTCTCCTGCTCTTGATGGGATGGTAAAGCATAAAACTAATTCTGGCACTGACCGCCACCAGTACTGGATGATGCTCCCTGAGGAGGGACTGGGTGACCTAGAGAAGCTGGTGCGCTAGTAGCCTAAGTCAAGGGACGAGCATCTCTGTTTCCTTGCTTAGCATGCGGACACTCTTTGATTCCATGAGCCAACTTACCATAACCATAAGAACCTTTCTATCCTAATAAAAACTCACTATGATAATCCTTACCACACTTAGCACATGGAGGATAATTAGGCTTTCCACTTACCCTATTTTGAGATCTAGACATATCTGACATCTAGACATAGAAGTATTACCCTATTACTCTTATCTAGCTCTGGGGGTGGGAGAACTGGCTAAAGATGGCACTGGTACAGATGAACGATTCAGAAACTGTGAATGATTTCCCCTCCAAACTTTGTCTGGCCATACTAAAACTGCTCGATCCTAGCCTTCCTATGTCCTCTCCCTACCCTTCAACTTTTTTGCCTCAATCTGTTGGGCATGAATCATCAAACTAGCAAGATCCATTTCTCTAATAAGCATGATAGTCCTACACTCCTTGACTACCAAACCTGATAGTCCAGTTACAAACTTACTCATACTCACCCTAGGGTTAGCCTTTGTATAGGGGGCATACTTAGATAATTGGTTGAACTTAAGGCAGTACTCTTTCACTATCATTAAGCCCTGTCTCTAGTTAACAAACTCCTCTACCTTATCTTCTCTCATTTCATATAGAAAAAACCTATCTAGAAATATATCCTGAAACACCTGCCAACTCATAGGAGTTGCATTCTCACCTCTTCCATTCTTCCATATAACCACCCAATCATACGCCACATTATTCAACCTATAGGATGCCAACTCCACACTCTCTTTCTCACTAATATGCATAAATTGGATGATCTTTCTTATCTTATCTGAGTAAATTTATGGGTCCTCACTTGATTTTGACCCAAGGAATTCAGGAGGATTCATTCTCAAGAAGTCATGAATTTTGGTCTTAGTGCATTTTGGATATATTTTTTATCCGCACTAGCATTTCAAGAATAGATCAAACAACCCTTAGTGCGCCTTTTCTTGTAATTGGATAACTTTTGGGTCCTAAAATTATAATAAAAATCCTAAAGTATAAATACCTTTGAGGTTATCTCATTTTCTTAGTTTTGCTTGATGATAGATGAATTGATGAATGTTTCTCTTTTGAGTGAGAGTATTGTACAACTTTTGTTAAACTTTTGTTTAGAAACTTTGATTTAAAGGGTTTTCATCTCCCTCTTGGTCACCGTAGGAATTATATGTTCAATTAGATTGTAATTGAAGGTATCATAGTTTGAAATACTCTTTGGTTCTTAGTTACTTCTTTTGTTATATCTAATTATTTTACTTTTTGTATCATCTTTAGTTTTTGTATTTTGATTTAGTATTATTTGATATCAGAGTCTAGCTTGATTTCATTCCTACGAAGTCAATCTTAGGTCTAGTCATCTCAAAAAGTTGAAAATCACAAAAAAAGTTACTATTCATAGTTTAGGTCTTAGGTCAAACTTTGAGTTTTTGATTTTTTGTTCTTTCTTATGTTTCTTATGTTAGATTTTTATTCCTAACACTATTAGAGTCCATATATCAAATTAGAGCTAAATCCAAGTGAAATTGAGCCTTATACAATCATTGGAAGCTTGGATTTGATAAGAAGAAGTTTAAGGTGTGTTGAAAGATTTGAAGTGTTGGGTGAGGAATCTGAGCAAAATCATGTATGGAATGAGTTTAAAATGATATAAGGTGCATAGGTTAGAATTTTCAACTCGTTTTGAGCTAAGGTGTTCTTGGTGTGTTCTTGAGAAGATTGTTATCTTCATATTCAAGTTCAACAAAAGTGAGTGTTTTATCCAAAAAAAAGGGAGATAAAGGTTGAAAAAGTATTGTACCAAGGAATTTACAAAGAAATCCAAGCATATTCCAAGTGAAAATTAAAGTGGGGACCATTAGAGAGGCATTTTTCACCTTTGAACAAGCCAGAGGGTTGCCAGCTTGGTCTTGACCTACGCTTTTGGTGTGCCTTTTCTACTCCAGACCCATGGCCGCACCTCAAGGCAGTATCCAAGGCCTCACATGTGACCAACCTACTCTAGACCTATATTGCAGCTGCTGTTGCAGTCCAAGGTAGTAGCTCTTGCATTTAACTTGCTCTTGACCTATGCCCAAGGTGTGTAACATACCTCAAGCGCAGATCAGCCTTTCCCAAGGACAATCCAAGTTCCCAAATGCATTCTAACACTTCTAAACTCCAATTTTCTTAGGTTTCATTCCTAAGTTTCCATTTCTTGATTTCGTATTTCTTTTGATTCTTAAACTACTCAATAACTAAGTAATTCATCTACTAAGTTGATTGATGAGTCCTTGAGTCCTATTTCTTTCAACGTTCCTTTTCTTTCAAGATTTTCTCATTTTTAATTCATAGTAGCTTCTTGACTTAAATATGTACATATTTTCTATGATTCATTTCAAATAAGAATCCAATCCTATTAAGAGTAGCACTAGACACCTCGATTACCACACCAAGTATAAACCATCATCCAATATTTGTGATCCAAGTGTGAGGTAAACAAAGGTGTGAAGATTTTGTGAGGTTAATTTCTCTTATGCTAATATGTTTGTTGTTTTATGATGTTTTTGTTCATAGGTACAATGGCTATGGAAGGCAAAAATTTGCAAACCATGGATAACCACTCAATAAATGCTATTTTAGCAGCCATTGAAACTCTCAATCATAAAATTAATTCTATGGACACTAAGATAAATTCACTTGACCTTAAGGTGAATTGTCTTGAAGGGAGTGTATCCCTGATTGGTGGAATAGTGGATATCATATAAGGTCAATAAAATAGATCACTATCTATACCACAACACTACTATGCTTCAACTAGTGGGCATTCTCCAAATCATTCATTTTCATATTTCCTCGGAAAACCATCACCAAATGACCAATCCACCAATGCAAGCACATGATTCCACTCCTCAAGCCACTACATATCCACAAAACCAAAATCTCATTCGACCACTCTGACCCTAATTTAACCAAATACAACATGATGAATCTTGAACCCGAATATCTCAACCTTCACTAAACTAAATTCCCCCATTCCAAGAATCCCTTAACCAAAAACAACCCATTCAAATAGAGAAGGAAGAAGGGGAAGGACAAAAAGCAGAGTTCGGAGCATTCGATTAAGCTAACATAGTGGTAGAGGAAATGAGAGATAGACCAATGGATCAATTTGGTTATCAAGTTCAAGAGGGAATATTTGGTCCAACGTTTAACAATAGAGCAAACTTGGGAAACTGACCCCAAGGCCATGATCAATGGAACCAACATGGTGGTAATGGAAGAGGAAACATGGGAAACCGACCCCAAGGTTATATTCAATGGAACCAACAAGGTAATAGGTATTAAGATGTGGGTATTAATTCAATCAAGGTTAGTCTCCAAATTTTCAAAGGAAAAAGTAATCCTAAAGGTTATCTCTCATAGGAGTCCTCTTATGAAAGGATCTTCTAAGTTAATGATATCACCAAAGTGGAGAAAAGTTGCTATGTCATAGCCCATTTTAAAGAATATTCCAATACTTGGTGGGATTATGTCAAGAGATTTAGAAATGTGTTTATTAAAGTACAACCCCCTCCATGGGATGTGTTGAAGGTATTCATGATACAAAGGTATGTTCTGGAGAGGTATAGACATGAGATACTTTCCAAGTAGTACAACTTGAGGCAAGGTATTAAGTATGGTGTATTATGATGAATTCCAACAATTGATATTGAAGGTTGATCATAAAGAGAACATGAGCTATGACATTATGCGCTACAAGGTTAGGTTGAACAATGATCTCTCCACATGTATGACTGTACACAAGTTTGAAACCATAGAAGAAATCTTTTAAACGGCCTTGGAGATTGAGAGGGATATCAAAAAAGGACATTTTACAAACCAACAGGGTACTCATCTACCAACTCTTGGAGTAAGAGTAAAGTGGTAGCACAATCATTATTGAGATGGAACAAGAATAAGGACTATAAGTCCCATGAAAACAAGCCCGTAAACAAGACCACTCTAAAGTACCCGCCAAGGAATGAAGGTAACACATATTCTACTCTTCATCCTAAAGGTTTTCAATGTTTTAAATGTTAAGGGTGGGGATATAAGGTAGGTGAAAGTCCCAACTAGAGAAATATGATCCTTAGGGAAGGTAAATTGTATTACCTTAGAGAAGAGGTAGGATTGAAAGATAACAATGATGAAAAATCCCAAGATAGAGAGGGGTGCCAAGAAGATAAGCAAGTGAAGAAGGATAATGAAGATGCCTAGACTCAAGATAGAGAGTATGAGGTTTCAAATTTTTTTGTGAGGTGTGAAATAATTAGTAAGGCAATAGATGACCCTAGTCAAAGGGAGAATCTATTCCATACTAAATGTCTTATACAGGAAAATATGTCCTCTTTAATCATTGATAATGGAAGTTGTGCAAATGTGGATAGTGCTACTTTGGTTTATTTATTGATATTGCCCAAAACCAAATATGCCACATCATACTAGGTTCAATGGTTAAATGATTGTGGTGAGCTAAAGGTGACTAGACAAGTGGTAATTTGGATCAAAGTTGGGAATTATCATGATGAATTACATTATGATATGATACCCATGAAAGTTTGTCATTTCTTTATTGGGAGACCATGACAATATAGTCATTCAACCAAGTATGATGGGAGGAACAATCTATACTCTTTTAAGTTAAATAGTTGGAAATTTACTCGTCGTCCACTTTTGCCATCTCAAGTGAATGAGGGTCGCCAAAAATTGATCGAATTAAAAGAGAAGGGTAAGAAGCAATGTAAGAAGGAGGACCAAATTGATTAATAGTATGAATAAGAGGAGATAGGGAGGTTGAAAGGGAAGATCCCTTGGCAATCTTGGCTAGGAACAAAGATATTTTCAAAGAGCATGATGACAACACACCCATGCTTCCCCTAGCCTATGATATTCATGCTAACCACTCTACTTCTCCTATCCCCAATTCTATTTCCCTTTATTTACAGGACTATGGAGATGTGTTTCCAAAGGAGCTTCCCTAAGGATTACCCCCAATTCAGGGAATTGAGAATCAAATTAATTTTATGTCGGATTCTCAATTACCCAACAAATCGGCCTACCAAAATAATCTAAAGAACACAAAAGAGCTACAAAGGTAAGTTGAGGAACTTCTCAAGAAGGGATACTTCAAAGAGAATTCATGTGCAGTTCTGGTGTTGCTTGTTCCAGAGAAAGATAGGACATAGTGCATGTGCGCTAATTATTGAGCCATCAATAAAATAACATTAAAGTATCGCCACCCAATTCCCTATTTGGATGATATATTTGATTATTTGAATAGTTCTTGTGTGTTTTCTAAGGTAGATCTTAGGAGAGGGTACCACCAAATCTGTATGCAATCAGGTGATGAGTGGAAGATTGTATTCAAGACCATGTTTGGTCTATATGAAGGGTTGGTCATGCCTTTTGGCCTCACCAACACTCCTAGTACCTTTACGCGGTTGATGAACCATGTTATGAAACTATTCATATGGAAGTTTTTTATGGTATACTTTGATGATGTTCTAGTTTATAGCAAATCCTTTGAAGAACATGTCATACATTTGCAAAATATGTTTGAAGTGCTTAGAAAAGAGAAGTTGTATGCTAATATTAAAAAATGTTCTTTTGGTGGGAATGAAATTGTGTTATTGGGATTTGTTGTAATTTCAAGAGGAGTCGAGGCTGATGAATCTAATATAGACACCATCAAGAATTGTCCAACTCCGAAATCCATTGGTGAAGTAAGGAGCTTCCATGGGTTGGCTAGTTTTTATAGGCGATTTTTCAAAGGATTTTTTACCATCGCCACTCCTTTGACCAAGGTGATCCGTAATGATAAACCTTTAAAATGGGGTGATGATCAAGCCAATGCATTTGAAGCTTGGAAGGCTATGCTTAGATGTTTCAGATTGTATGTGATGCAAATAAGGTATGAATAGGCACCATATTAATTCAAGATCATAAAGCTATTTCGTATTTTAGTGAAAATCTCAAGGGCACAACTCTAAATTATTCCACCTATGATCTAGAGTTGTACGCCTAGATTAGAACCTTCAGTAATTGGTGGCATTATTTTAGGCCCAAGAATTTTGTTATTTGCACCGATCATGAATCCTTGTAATATATCGGGGCCCAAGATTAACACAGTAAAAGACATGTCAAGTGGATTTCTTTCCTAGAGACTTTTCCTTCTGTAATTCACTACGAAAAGTGAATGAAAATGGGGTAGCCAATGCATTGTCAAGGAAGTATGTGCTTATCTCTACATTGTCATCTAAATTGATGAGATTTTAGAGTCTAAAGACAATGTACCCTTAGGACCCTAAATTTGCTCAAATCTATCAAGAGTATGAGACATGGTGTGGGGAAAGATTGGAGAGAGATAGTGCTTTTATTCCCTACTCCAAGTTTAATGGTTTCTAATTTAAAGGAAGAAGTTTATCTGTGAACTCTATCTCATTGAGAGAATTGTTTGTAAGAGAGGCACATGATACGGTATGATAGGTCACTTTGGATTGACAAGATCCTTGGAATCCTAGAGGAACAATTCTATTGGCCCAAGATGCATTAAGATTTTGCTAAAATTTATGGCCAATGCATGGATTGTAGAAATTCAAAATCTCAACTTCTCCCTCAAGGACTATACACCTCACTACCCACTCCTCAATACCCATGGCTTGACATCTCTATGGATTTTGTTTTAGGATTTGTTAGGACAATGAGGGGTAGAGATTACAATTTTGTTGTGGGTGATAGGTTCTGAAAATTTTCCCATTTCATTCCATGTCATAAAGTTGACGATGCTTCTAATATGGCTTCTTTATTTATTGAGCATGTTATCAAAATAAAAAGAATTCCTTGGACCTTTGTTAGTGATAGGGACTCTAAATTCCTTAGTCACTTTTGGAGGTCGTTGTGGGATAGGCATGGAACTAAACTAGTTTCTCAACAACATTAAAACCACAAACAGATGGGAAAATAGAGGTGGTAAATAGGACCTTGGGTTTTATATTGTGCACCTTAGTTAAAAAAAATGGCCTCTTGGTAGGACCACCTACCTCTAGTTGAATTTACTTATAATCGTGTTATCCATTTGACTATTGGTATGACTCTCTTTGAATGTGTTTATGGTTTTAACCCCCTTACCGCTTTAGATCTCACTCCTTTTCCTAGTGATATGGTGATAAGATTATATGGAAAAAAGAGGGTGGAAACCATGAAGAATTTGCATGAGAAGGTGAGAATGCACCTTGAGAAAGAAATCAAGAGGTGGCCAAAAGGGTAAACAAGGGAAGAAAGCGGCTTGTTCTTGAAGTGGGTGATTGGGTGTGGGTTCACCTTTGTAAGGATAGGTTTCCAACTCAAAGAAAATCTATATTGTTTCTAGGAGGTGAAAGTCCATTTCAAGTGCTTGAAAGGATAAACAATAATGCATTTAAGATTGACCTTCCTCCAGAATATCAAGTGCACAGTAGCTTGAATGTATGCGATATTTCACTCTTTGACATGATAGAAGATGATTACCCCTTGAATTTGAGGTTAAATTTTTCTCTAGAGGAAAAGGATGATACAATCTGGATTAGCTCCACGCCATTCACTAAAAGTCAAGTCTGGGAGATTCAAAGGATCCAAGGATTGTTCTTGAAGCAGTAGATACTTTAAAAAGCCTCTTTACCATCAAGAGGTTGTCATTTGTTGATGATCACTCTCATATTGGTCCAAGGATCATTGGAGGAGGCAAGGGAAGGCAAAAAGTGGCTTGAATACCCCTCAGAAAGGACTTTCACCAAAGGTTCTTTGGATACACTCTACCATTTTATGAGCGGATCAAAACAGCCCCTAGTGAGCCTTTTCATTCAATTGGGTCACCTTTGGGCCCTAAAATTGTAATAAATAGCCTAAACTATAAATACCTTTGAGGCTAGCTCATTCTCTTAGTATTTCTTGAAGATAGATGAATTGATGAATGTTTCTCCATTGAGTGAGAGTCGTGGACAACTTTTGTTGAACTTTAATTTAGAAACGTTGGTTTAGAGAGCAGTCATCTCCCTCTTGGTCACGAAGGAATTAGGTGTTCGATTAGATTGTACTTGAGGGCATTAGAGTTTGACATACTCTTTTGTTCTTAGTTACTTCGTTTCTTGTATCTAATTATCAATCTTATTAATTAGCTTTACTTTTTTGTATCATATTTAGTATTTGTATTTTGACTCTATATCATACCTACCATTGAAATGGAAGGATCAAAACTACTTTAACTAGGATTGGGCATATTTTGGTTCAAATAAAAAAACAAAAAATCAAATTAAAATCAAATTGGGTTTCAATTTTTCAATTTTTTGGATTGATTTTGATTTCAAGTTTTAAAATTTTGGTTAAGTGATTCAATTTTTGAATTTTCAAAAAAAGTAATTCGGTTAAATTGAAAAACCAAAATTTTATAACTAATATATTAATATTATATTATATATAAATTATACACAATTCCAACTCAAATCTGATCTCTACACAATAATAGGCTCAAGTCCAACAAGCCCAATACCCCTTACTATATATAAGTTATAACCCTAATTCTGTAATTCATTATTCACTTAACAATTCTATCTCAGTGAACAACGACACTTCACAAATCACAATTCAATCCTTTTATTTTTCAATCTCAGTTCTCACTTCCATCAACATACTCAGTAATCATTAACATGTTATTGAACTTATGTTATGGTTGTGAATGTTACACTATTATGCTTATGTTACACCATTGAAATTTTTGTTATACTTGTGATTATTTTATTTAATTTCAGGCATGATGGGTTATTTACTGTTGTGAATGAAAATCAGGTTTGATAAAGACTATTTTTCTAAAAAAAATAGCAAATTTCAAAAGTCCAGTCATGACAAAAAAAGGTCCACTACTTTCATCTTTAAAATCGAAAAAATTAAAAAACCAAACCGAATTTGAAGAAATCAGGACAAATCAAATTTATTTCAGTTCAGTTATGGTTGTCATTTCTGTCAAATCAAAAACCAAAAAACCAAACTGATATTAAATAATTGAATTGAACAAATCGAATGTCAACCCCCAACTTTAACATATCATTTATTGTTAATAAGATTTAGCTTGACTTGACCCATAACATGATAGATTTCAGCGATTAAAGTGTTATGGTGATTATGCAACCTATTAGGGTGCAAAACGTTACTTCATTAAGTTTTTATAATATAAATCAGGTTTGATATAGCATGTGACTAGGTTGTCTATTAGTAAAACCAACAAAATGGATCGGATCATGGGTGAATTGTGTGTTATCATTAATTATTTTCCTTCATTGGTATTATGGCATAGGTAAGTTTATTTATTTTCTAATAATCACAATCTTCTCCCTCAAAAAAACATTGTTGGGGGCGAAGATTTGTTACTTCTTAATTTATACAAAACAACAAGTTTAGATATTAAATTTTTTTGCGATTTATGAAACAAAATTTTGTAATTCAGTTAGATGCCGAAATTTGTATGCACAATTCTATAATCTACAATTAGTTTTTGTTGGTGAATAAACTAAATCATTGTTAAAACAAAATTTGTTTGGCTTTGATGTCTTTTAAATGAATCGCATGGTATGATATATTTTCATTCAACATGTGTAGTTTACTAAATTTATGGACAAATGGTTGTGTCATTTAAACATAATATATGTTTATAAAACCCATGAAATAAAGAGAATTAGTTTTTTTTTAGTTTACTGATTCAAATTATTACTGGATCTATTGAAAAAAATAAACCAAAAAAAAATGGGGCGCACTGAAAGATGTCATGATTCTTGTAAGGTGTGGACTTCACTGGATATTTTTTGGGCAATGAAAATCAGAAAATATAATATCATTCATTTTGCAATTGATTCTTCAATAACCCCAAAAAAAAGAAAGGAGGACTAAACTGGAATTTCTTTTTTCCAAAATGATAGCAGATTCTTTTTATGCACAAAGTCATAGAACTAATACTAGAAGCATGTTTCAAGCATATAATACTTGGTGGATCATTGAATAATATTTTGTACTTATATATGTTAGAAGAATATTGAAATTTAAATCACATAAATTTAGTAAATTTTTTAAAACATTATTTCTTATGACTAGTCTTATGTGTGCATGAGTGCATACATAATGTAAAGATATATAGAAGTGTGTCTATGAAGTTGTGTAGTTCGTAATTTTATTTTACATAAATAGAACAAATCATAATGCATTGACTTAGTCCAATTATTTTTATGACGTTATAATTTTTCTATAATTATGTATACTTTCATGATATACAAAACCCTAGATGTTATACGACACAATTCTTATTGAAAATTTTTATATTTGTTATAATTTTATTGTTAATATTGAATTAAAATAAATATTCTTTACTTGATTATATTAAATTATTTTCTTTTTCATATTAGAATCTAGATGTTTTTGATTCAAGATCCAATGTGAAATAAAACTTTAATCTAATTCAGCATAACCTAAAAGAGCAAAAGGTTCTTTAGGCTTTAGATATATCTATGATACCTTATACTGTAGCTACTTTGTATTTTGACACATACAAGATAATCTTATATGATTTTAATAAATTATAATATTATTTTCAACTCCAATAACACTATTTTTTTGCATCAATTTATGATGCAAATATACTACATGCTAGATTTGGTCTTAGCAGTTAAGAAAAAAAGAACATTTAGCCAAATAAATTTCACTTTGTGTTATAAATAATGTAGATTTGTTTACTACCGACATTGTCTACCTAAAATAAATAGTAAAATTCATTTGAAAAATTTAATTCAATCATACTCCATTGCAATTTATTCCATCTAATATCAATGATTCAAATAATTGCAGCTACTTTTAAGTATTATTCCATACTTATAGAGGAAAACAAAATCTTATTATAGTTTTTGTTTCTACTCTTGATTTTGTGCCCTTTTTGTTCGTAATCTTTTTCCCCAAATAGAAAATTAGGTCTAAGAAAAAAGACATATATCTTTCTATGATACTTCTTGTAGTTCAAGGGGTTATGTGCTCATAGGTATGATCATAGACTGTGAATTTATAATATTGTTTGTGTTTGATAGCATGTGATTATGTTGTCAACCAGTGAGATAAATAGAATAAATCTAGGAAGAATGGTGTGCTTTTGCTTGATTGTTTTCCATCAAGTAATTATTTTACTTTTATCTTTTTTGTGATTTTGTAGCTTTATCCTACATATCAATATTAAGCTATTATCTGTGTGAAATTTTGATTGTTCCTCCTTTGTTAGCTACTTCTCCATCTACAGGTTCTCCTAGTTGTGTAGCAACATGTGTAGAAATGTAAAATTTATTAAATCAAATTCATATAAAATTTGAATTTGATCCATATTTTATTAGATCTAAAATTATTTTAGGCTGTAAAAATTTTAAGCCTATTTTATTCCTCATCAAGGTCCAACTCACCTTGAAGCCCAAACTCATGTCACGTATCAAGTGATGTGGCATCCCCGTTAAATTAAAGATCAATAAGACAAGGTCGCCCGTTCAAGAATGTGGTATGCCATTTCAAGTTCAACATCCAACGAAACATCGTCAGGTGTCCTAAATGGTATATTTGTGACCAATCACAAGAAACCTTATCATACAATATTTACGATAAGCTTGATAATTGAATGGACCAATCAGAAAGTGGCAGAAGTGGTTATTTACACTTGGACTGCCTGCCTCCTACAACTATAATAAGAGAGTTATATAATTTTTTGAGGTCATTCTACAAGCATTGGAGGAAGCATCTACATCAATAACACAGTTCATCAAATGAGTCATCAACGAAGTTCTGCCCAGAGATGAACTCGATAAGACGAAGTACTGTCCAACATTCCTGGAGATCCAAATGTATTTCTAGGAGGTTCAAATCATCCTATTTCCAAGAAACACGCCACGGAAGGCCCTCGAATTGAAGAAAATTCTTAGGAGATAAGAATCAAGATAATAACAGAATTGTACTCACAAGATTCATTTAAATAAACTTTTTATTTATTTATTTTTTACTGTAATTAATTTTAGAACGACGAAAATTTATTGTAAATAAATTGTGGCACCCTAGTAGGACCAATTCTGCCCTTCATCACTTCTTTCTACAAATTAAAAAACCATAAATTCAACTACTGCGATGGACTTCATAAAAATCAATGATGTTTCATGCAAAAAGTCTACTACTGCCACATCTACTGCGATCAAACTTGTTGGGTCCATCAATTGACCCAATCTCAATGCTTGTTGTTTGGATGGATCTCAATACTTCAACTTTTTGAAGATGAAAAAGGAGAAAATCTCAAATTTTGGTTGTAACTACAACCTCCAAGGACAAACTTGCATCAATATTATCAGATGAACGATTTGAAACTATCTTCAACTTTGGAGAGTTTGAGGACTTAACGAATTCTCCAACTTCAACGAAAGTCAACACCTTCATGGTTGTTGCAATTGACATGGATGAGAAGTTTCCAATAATGGTGCAAACCACTAAAGCCTTGAATAAGTTTTTTAATGAGAAAAATCTTCAAATCACCCAACTTATAGACAAGTTAGATCTCTATAATCTTGGAGTGTCATAATCTACAACCACAAGAAAAATTTGATGGTGAATCTCTCATCAAGTCAAGTAATAATCAATGTGTTGATCGATTCACTTCAGTGGCCACTCTAATAGTTCAACAACTACAGTATATGATTATAAATACCATCAAGGTGCAATACAGTGGTTCATCAAAAAGTTTCGTAAGATACTCAAAGTTGTATTCTAAACAAATCGAGGTCTTACCGATGCCAATTGCATATTAACCGCCAAGGTTTCAATAATTTGATGGAAAAGGAAATCCAAGGCAACACATCACTAATTTTGTTGAGACTTGTACCAGTGATTGTATACATGGTGATATTCTTGCCAAGTAGTTTCTTCGCTCTTTGAAAGGCGACGCCTTTGATTGGTACACAAACTTGTTGTTTGAATCAATTAATTATTGTGAACAAAAAAAAAGTAAGTTCCTAAATCGTTTCTACAACACCCATCATACGGTCAGCATGATAGAGTTAACAAACACAAGACGAAGTAAAGATCATCCTGTAATGGACTATATAAATCTCTGGCGCACATTGAGCTTTGATTACAAGTATCAACTTTCTGAAACTTCTGTAGTTGAAGTTTGCATTCAAGGGATGCATTAGGGCCTTGTTTGTATCCTCCAAGGAATTAAGCCTCGAAATTTTGAAGAATTAGCTATGTACACTCATGACATGAAGTTAAGCATTGTAAGTCATAGAATGGTATCACCTATTTTTGATCCTACAAAAAACTCATGAAATTCAAGGACTCATCAGAAGAGCAAATAGGGAAATCTATGGCAACAACTGTGAGTTTTATGAAGGCCTCCACAAGAAAAAATTAATAGAGAAAGCTCAAAGTTAACAAATGCGAGAAGTGAAAAATCAACCGACCTTTAAGGAGTTACAAGCAAGGGTATATCCTTTTCTTGTCTCTGATGTTCCTGTTTTTCTTGTGGAGTTGCTAGCTAAAGGATTCATTGAACTTCCTAAATCAAAGCAACCAGAAAAATCTAACAAAGTCGACAATCCTGATTACTGCAAATTTCACTGCGTTGTTAGTCATCACACCATAGAATGCTTCATCCTTAAGGAAAAGATCATGATATTAATGCAAGAGGGAAAGATCATAATTGATAATGGTAATGTAGTTTATGAAAATCATGTTAGCACCAAACTCAACCATAAAAAAGGTTATATTTCAAAAGTTCTACAAATCATGTGCCCTGTGGCATCACTAAAAGGTGAAGGAATCATAATGCTACAATTTAGGACATTTGACCCAATTGAGGTTCCCACCCTAAAGAAAATAACAAGCAAATCCATGTCAAATTACCTCTCCAAAAGAAAAAAGGGTGACACTTGACATTGATCGCTCGCAAACGAAAAATGTCAAAGGACTTCTAGACTCCAACTTCAAAAAGTTGACACAAGATCAAGTGCAAATCTACTTCAACTAATGGGGGCAATAAATAACAAAATGAAGTGTAACAATATTTCATTACAAAGGGTTTGGAGGAAAGTTACATTACAAGAATTCTTCACCAAAATGCTTCTCGATGCACGAACTTAAACAGCTAGTTAAACCACTCCTTGATGCACGATCCTAAACTTCAAGTCAAATCGCCCCTCGACGTATGAGGCTAAACTTCAAGTCAAATCTCTCCTCGATACATGATCCTAAACTGCAAGTCAATTTTCTCCTCGATGCATGAGCCTAAATTGTAAGTTGAAACTCTTCGACTCATAAGCCTAAACTGTAAGTTAAAATACTCCTCAATGCATGAGCCTAAACTATAAGTAAAAATACTATTCAATGAATGAGCCTAAACAACAAGTTAAACTACTCCTCGACGCCTAATTCTAAATTACAAGTTTAAATACTCCTTGACGCGTTAGCCTAAAACTACAATTTGAACCATCCTTAGCGCATGAGCATAAACTGTACTTCACTGCTGCCCGCATGTCCCTAAATTGTGAACAACTATCCAAAAAAGAAAAAAAATAGAAAAGAGAAAAAAAAGAACAAAAAAAAAAATTAACTCATTATCCTGAACTATGACTTGATCTTCTTATCCGGAGTACATTTTAATTCCTAAAAAATCTAGAACAATGTTAGAACCATGTTTCAAGCTCATGCAAAATAAATTATAGTTCTTTGGTAGTTTTTGAGTGGTTTTGATACATATTAAGACCTCAAATGACTCCTAGCTTTTAGATAAATAAAAATATCCCTTACCAGTTGAGTTCGTGGAAAGAATGTTGCTATAGTCAACTTCCAATGAGCATAACTTCTGTATTATTAAGATTTTTTTTATCTCAAGACCCAACAACAGATAAAAAAATCCATTTTACCAGAGAGGTGTATGTCTGCTGAGGTGCGACGACCAAGGTGATGAACCATCAAGCCAGTGAAGGTCCATCAACCCAGACCATCAACCATAGGCAAAAAGGTTGAATTCTAGAGATATATTAATGGTTGTAGTGTCAGTCAGCCACCTGAGTGATAGTTTGTCACCAGACCATCAACCGGGGCCGTTCAGTGCTTAAATAACATTTTAAATGGGATTTTTTGGTTTTTTTCTACCCTTTTTAATCCCTAATCACATCAACTTAAGAAACATAAACTCCCCATTCACTCTCAATATCAAATTAGGGTTTCTTTTCAAGATCATTCCTCAAGAACAAGCTTCAAGCCCTTCTTCAATAAAACAAAGAAATTGTTCTTCCCAATCCAAGAACATTCAAGAAAAGTAAATTCACTTTCAATATTAAAGCTTTAAGGTATGTTAGATTTTCATACATGGTGCCTTTTTACCCATGGAGTCCAAGAACGCATTTTCAAGTTCAAAGTTATGATTTTTACGTGTTAATATGAATTATATCCATGAAATTTCATGAATTTTGATTATGTATCATGTTTACAAATTAATTTGGTTGAAATTACCCTTGATAGATTCGATTTGTGATATTCACATGTTAAATCCTTAACCAACATTTTTAATATTAAAATTATGTGATTATTGCATGATTTAATATTCCCATGCTTTCACTCATGACCCCTATGCGTTTTATGAAATGCTTAGACGAATGGGTTTTGAACAATGACTACTTATGATGTCCTCAAAATTGTATTATGGTTCTATTATTATTGCTATCGAATCCTGGGGGTTATGAATACCCAAAAACTTAGTTGTTTACTTAGTCTCAGTATCTTTAAAATGGTTTCAAATATGTTATAAGCATTTTCATTTTAGTCAGTTATCATAATCAGTTAAACTTAGATTAGTTAAGTATTCTGAGTTAGTTCAGTTGGGTGTAGGATTTAGGACCAAGCAAATATACTGACGTCTTCTCCGTCAGTCAGGCAGAATCGTTAGAAGTAGTCTTTGTATTCTAGAACTATGTAGCCAATGTAGGATATGAGGAGTCACGCATCAGTTTATGCTTGACTTTCTCTTAGGGGTCAACCATCATTTTAGGCTTGACACCCTGGTCCTTTGGGACATTAGTTTAGTTGATCCACATAACCATTGTTAGTACCCATGGTACGATACTGACAGCCTTGCAACTAAGGTCATAGGTTGGACCCCAATTATCTCATATTGGGGCATATCTGTTAGATGAAAGCTCCCACAGTCTTAGACTAGTAGTCAGTATAGAGGTCAGATTTAGGTTTACTTGACCATAGCACACAATTACCAGCTATGCGGTTATTAGTATGTCAGTATTTTCATTTATAGACTATTTCAAAATCATATTATATGTTTGGTAATGCATTCTTAGATCTCACAATTTTCATGCATTTATATTTAGTTACCTCATGCTATTCATTGAGTCAGTTATTATTCATGCACATGAACCCCTGCATATTAGTATAACTTTATCTAGCATACCAGTACATTCAAAGTACTAATCACATACTCATTTCTTACGCTATGATGTTTAATATCATAGGTTTGAATGCTCAGGTTCCCAATCGTACTTAGATATTATAGCACATTAGAAATAACAATAATGGTGAGTCCTCACCTATCGAGGACATGGTTGTTATTTCAGTTTATTTTAGTATTTTATTTTAGTTAGACAATTGGAGTAAGTTGGGGCCTGTCCCATCAACTCACTTTCAGACATTTTAGACAGTCAGTGAGTTGTTGGTCTTTTAAATAATATTTTTAATATTTTCACATATGTTTCAGACTTTTGGGTTTTCAGTTGTATTACTTTTAAATTTAAAACTTTAAGGCGTTTTCAGTTATCCCGCACATGTGTATTTTGTTATTATTAGTCAGTGCACATATCAGGTACCAGTTCAGGGGTTAGCTTGTGGTCTTTCGGGACTGTATGCATTGTATGGAGTCCAGGGTGTATTTTTGGGGTGTTACAAACTTGGTATCAGAGCCTAAGGTTTTTTCAGGGTCTTGACCGTGACGAACATCCCAAACCGTAAAGGCCTGGACGCCCTTCTCTCTCTATTAATCATGCACAATATTCATAAGTTATAATAGAAGATACGGAATTGTAAATCATTACGAAAACATGGCCATATTCTAAGTTCAATCAAACTATGAAAAATGAAATCTAATTTAACTAAACAACATCTGAACTAGTCTGCAAAATTTATACTATATTTGAAAATGACAACTGTCTAAAACTGGGACAAGGCCACCAGTGGACCTAAATCAAAATAAATAACATAATCAGAAAGACATAGGCCTTCTGGAATAAACAAGGTTCACCAACTGCACATATCACTACTGTCTAAAAAATCTACGGCCTAGCAGGACCTCTGAACTGAGCTTTAGACCCTGGGAGGAAGAGGGGTCAATATAAATGTACTATTATACAAAGTAATCCAAAATAAATATTTTATATAAATAAAATAATGGAGAGTAATTTTTCCAAACATCATACATAAAATAGTTTTCAAAACACCTGAGTATCATTTTAATAATCATAAAAACCTTTCTGTCAATGTAATTTCTGATCATCGTATTACTTCTAAGTTAGGTGGTATGCCCCAACAAGTCTAAAACCCCACAGGCTATATGGAGTCCGCATTGACTCGACGGGGAATCCCCCAACCAAGTGTGCTGCAAGGGTTGTAGTGTCTCAGTCTAATACGCCACATGGTACTAGGCCAGCATAATATAATATACCCAGAACAACAAATTACGGTTTTGGGCAATGAGTTTTCTGAATTCGTGCCTTCTTCGGGGGGCCACCTAACATCACTTTATGCCCAATTTTATCAATTTCTAAGCATATATCATCCTAAAATCTTATGTCATAAAAATTTAGTTTCTATGTTTTTCTGAGTCTGTCATGGCATTGTCTATTTTGGTATCATCATACCAAGACTTGCAAGTCGTAATTTTGATCCATAATGCATTAAGCATAATTTTTTCATTAAAACTCAATTCAGACCACCCAACATTTCCAATAGTATGAGATGATTTCATGTTCGGAAACATAAGTCAAAACTATGCAAGAGTTCTTCAAACATATGGTGGTCATGTGCTTTTGAAAAAACTATGCAGTCTTTCATTGTATGTATATTCAACATTTATCAACATGCATAACCCTCTCTTTTGATTTCAAAATCATATTCAAGTCATAGTATAAATCAAGACATTTCGTATCATGCTTTTCAAGATGCATTTCAAAACAATCCTGAGTATATCATGATTAAAGGAAAATCATAACAAGAGAGAGATTTTTCATGAGTCATGCTCTCAATTTAATTACCAATCTTTAAAACATGTGCTTAAATATACATACAATTTCCAACCAATTTGGGGGAAGGTCTAAAGACCAAAACAATACCGTCAAAATTTCTAAAACATAATTATATTCATAAATACAAAACTCCATTCTTAAAATCATGATTTATATGCCCATGATATTTTAGGAAAACCCCGCGTACCTTAATTTATGACTCTTGAATGATCTCGTGCTTTAGGGATGCAATTTGAAAAATTGATGGATGCTTCATTTAGAACTCGCAATGGGGATTCCGAAACTCAATGAATTATTAAAAACCCACTGCGAAATCTTAGGGTATTTGGGGTGTTAGTTTGCAACCCTTGAGAGAGTTTCTTGTAAATTTTTTTGAAGAAAATATGAATAATGTGGTCATTTGGGAGAAAAATCCCATGTTTAAGCTAATAGGGGGATGGAAATTACCCAACATACCCTTAATGAGATGGAATAAAATATAACTAGGAATCTGATTTTATGGGCCTCTACAATACGCCACTATCACGTTGGCCCACTGGAAAAATAACGAACGGGATTCTTGAGGTCACCGCGACGCGTACCCATCATGTTATCCCACTGGTTTGGACCGGAAACTTCATTGCAACATGCCACAATAATGCTAGGCTATTGGAATTTGACAATTGTTAAATAGACCACCTCCGCGACACTCCAAGTACCAAAATGACGGTGTTTTTTGACTAGGACTAAAATTAGCCATAACTTTTTGCCCAGGTATCGAATTTGGGTGAATCTTATATAGACGGAAAGCTCATTCAATTTCCCACGCTGCATAATTGATTATTATGGAAAATTTACATAGGATTTATGACTTTTGGATCATCTACACAAAGAAATAATGATTTTTGTTCTAGCTCAAAATATAGGATGCTACATTATCTCCCCTTTGGGATCATTCGTACCCGAATGATGGGTAGGAACATTGAATCTTAAAGGTATGGAATAATGCAGACTTGATATGTCTTCTAAGAAAGGATATAACTGATCTGAAACATTTAAACTTCTATTGTGAAACTAAGTTCTGACTTGACTTGACTTTACTTGCTTCAAAGAGATGATTCATGCTGAGAGTTTATGATTCCCACCAAAGTGTTTATGCTCAAATCATACACATTGGATTTGGAAGTGATAAGTTATGTAGGTACGAATCATGAGTCAACAAGATTTAGATCGTACAAAGGTATTACACTGTCTGAGCTAAAATAGCTGGAAAAATTTAAGATAAGGTGTTGAACTCTTATGAACTGAGTCATGACTAAATAAATGAATATAAAACATGATGCTTGGACAGAACTGAGTTCACAACTTACATGGATGGAATAGATTATCTTTTAGGATGGTCATACGCAATGGATTTCAGATAGTAGGACTGGGTGAAAAGGTGGAAAACCACAGTAACTTGTCTGCCTGACTGCTAAACTAAATTATATAGGACATTTATACTTAACTGGAGTATCTCTTCAACACTCTTTCTAAAGAAGTTCTAGTAGCGTCAGGGAGAAAAGAATCTCTGACATGAGTTACACAAGACATCCAACTAAGGAATCACAACAATGACACAACTCTATAACATGAAATATAGAAATATGACCTATAAACTAGGATAGAATTACCAAACCTTAGGCAATGCAACTTCTTACTTTTGAGATTCTCACACTTAAAAAAATACTCTCTCAACTATACTTTCCCCTTAAACACCATGCTCATTGATTCCACTTATTTTTCTCACATATCCACTGATATTTCCATTTACTAATGTCTAAACTGAAATAAATTCCCTCATCATCTTCAAGCCTAACTCAAAATCACAAGACGCACCACCTAATACTGTAGTATTAGTCTGAATCATGAATTTAACAAATCCTGCATTTCACAATTTCTCATCTCCTGCATAATTCTTATTGCCATTCCAGCAATTACCTTCAACTTTATATTAGACATTCACAAATACTCAAGGCATCCATCCATATGCATAAAAACATGACATTCAATCCTATCTCCATACCCACATATGTACTTCTAAACAACCACTTAATGTGTGAGCTAATGCTAACACATTTGAGGTGTTTAACTAAGAATAATTGCGAAGTCTTAAGCAACTTTTGTTGTTTTTGATTGATTTATCTTTGATTTTTCAGTAGAATCTAAGATGCTAGAGAATCAACAAGAATGGAAGAAAATGAGCTGAAATCTGAAGTAAGTAAAGAAGAAGTGTGGCTAACGACATTTGTGATAAGTCGTCAGCCCTGTGATAAGCTATTAGCTTCATCGTTAGCAGTAGACAGAGAATTGTCCTAAGATGAAAGCTATCATGACATTTTGTGATAGGACTTCAAGGAGATGATAAGTCATCAAGATTTTTGTCAGCCTAAGACAGAACATGAGAGTTGAGGAAAAGCCTTCACGACATTTGTGATAGGTCATCAAGGAGCTGATAGGGCATCACCATTTGTCGTTCGCATTAGGCAGCGAGTACCAAAAGCATAAAGGAAGCTAATGACATTTGTGATAAGTCATTAGCCTCCAGATAGGCTATCACAAATGGCATCACCAAATCTAAGGAATTTCTGAATTTTATTATTTTGCTTCCATAATTAGGGTGAACTATTTAAAGCCTTGTTTAGGGTTTTCTTAAGGGCCCCAAAAATCTTTTGGGAGACATATATTTTAGTTATTTTCTCTCTCTAGTTTCTTGGATTGTAAAAGCAATTACCTTGAAGGGAGTGTAATCATTACTTTGGGATTTCTAATTTGATCAAATCTGAAAAATAGTTGTTGCTATTCATCTTGCAGTAAGTTAATCTTTCAAAGATGAATTCAACTTGTTGTATCAATTATTATATTATGAGTGGCTAAATCCCTTTTACCTGAATTATGGGATCTAGGGTTAAGTCTTGATAAGGTTCTAAGTGTTCAAGATTCGATAGGTAATAGGACTCCTTGATAATTTTGAGGTTTTAATTATCATCTATTGGTTGCAAACGATAGATAACACCTCTTTTGATTTGCTTGAGAAATAAATCAAATATAGTGGGAAGTTAATTATCAATAGGGACTTGGAAACACTAAACTTCCATTTAATAATCAATGTTGTAACAAGGTTGATTAACCTGAGGTGAAGTCTGGTTAATAAATCTAAATTCCCTAAGTCTGAGAGGATTAGGAAATTAAATGCTTAAGTTGGTCGAGAGACATTTAGGCATAACTTCGATAAAGATAACCTATTGTCCTACCTACTGTGAGAATCTTGAACCACTATTAGTATCTGTCAAGTACCAAAACCCACGGTGAACATAATTCTGGTTTTCCATAAACTCTTGAGTAAAAACACTTAAACTAAAGTGACCAACAATTATTTGATAATCTCCAAAAAACCCCATTTTGTCTTTTCGTGCCAGTTGTTTGAATTTAACTTGTAGCTTTAGTTTCAAACTAGTTTAATCGCCACTTAAATTTTTTCCTGTGGATTCGACCCCGACTCCAAAGTTTGGTAAATATATTGACGACGACCACCTTGCACTAAATTGACGTGTAAGTTGAGCGTTATCACCACTCCTAAAGAACACTTAAACTAAAGTGACCAACAATTATTTGATAATCTCCAAAAACCCCATTTTGTCTTTTCGTGCCAGTTGTTTGAATCTAACTTGTAGCTTTAGTTTCAAACTAGTTTAATCGCCACTTAAATTTTTCCCTGTGGATTCGACCCCGACTCCAAAGTTGGGTAAATATATTGACGACGACCACCTTGCACTAAATTGACATGTAAGTTGAGCGTTATCACCACTCCTAAAGAATCTTTCTCATATTCTCTAATAGTTCCATCCATAACAACTTCCCTGCACTATTCAGATGATACACATAAAATATCCTCAACTAACCAAGCCATACACGGAACATCACCTCAAAATTCTTTCAACTTATAAACTTACATAAAACAAGTGCACACCAATTTTTCCCCAATATAACACATAAAATTAAACTAACCTTGACACATATCAAAAACTCGGCCTCAATATTACTCCACAATTACTGCCTTAGCTTAAATAAGCATAGAATCATCTTTCATCAACAAGAAATGCTTACTCTTGCCCATATAAACAACAGTTAATCATCACTATCTCGACCTAAGGGAAAAAGGTCACTGAAAATTGGAATATTGGGATCTGGAACATAAGGGGAGTACTAAGCATAACTTGATACCCTCTTGAGGCGTGAGGAATAGAGCACTCACGGCATGGACTCATTAAAGAGATCTAATCTAAGGACATACGTGATATAAATCTGAATTTTCACTAATCATTAAGAGTATCACATGTGCACAAGAGTCATGAACTGCATGACCTGAATTTTTGGGTTTCATAACTTACGAAAAGTGATTTTGACTGCTGAACAAATTGAGAACTCATCATACTAGGAACTAGGAGAGTATTTGATTCCTTATCATATGCTTGAACACGAGTTATGATCATGAAGCTGAAACATAAACCCTGAGTATGTATCGGAATAAATAAAGTAGACTACTGAAATAAGAATAGATTGAGCATCATTCTTTCTCATGGCCAATTCTACAACTTACTGGCACATCTATTCGCATCTAAAAACTCATTCTATCATCTCCCCCTTAGATTTAAGCGATTACTTGAAGTTTGTGAACAACTATATACACTCTGGTATAAACTGAAATCACTTTACTCTAGATTCGGGGATTTGACAATACACATAAAACTGAACTTACCCTATAAGACGGTATCTTCATGTATATTAACCAATGCTAATACCTCCTTCTAAGATTCAACTCTTAGGTTTATATTTCCCCTAAAGTCATCATATAATATCTTAAACATTAACCAACTTAGATTCTCCTAACACTAAACATAGATATCTCCAAACCTTTGACGGACCATACCACTTCTGTCATAGTCTACCAGTATTATGCCTGCAAACTTATATTTCTAAGCCATGAGAATCAAGATTATATAAAAAGGCTCAACATCATTAATCATAACTTCTTAACTTGGCCATTTAGAACACCGTGTACCATCTAACTAGTCTTTCTCTATCTAGCAACTTAACGGTACTACTAACCACACGCAACATGCAATAGCCTTAGAAAATAATTCATCCCCATAGCATTTTGGGCTTCCTTTTTCATCATACTTACAATATCATACTTGATTATGAATCAAATTAACTTAAGCCCTTGTATACAATATTCAAGCCTACTAGATCACTTTAACACAACTAACACCACCACATTAATTCATTATATCCGCCTTGATCACAATCTGCTATTCCAACTTAGTGTCTAGTTCTAGCTATGATGAAACACCACTTCATATTCTAGCTATGATGAACCACCACTTCATACAATATTCTTACATGCCAAATTATCAGGAAACATTAATCTGCCAAAACTTCATAACAGTAAGGATCAATCATAATCCTATTATCTATCTTATTTAAAATCCATTAACACATTTTCCTTCGACACATCATTACTATCTACCCCTTTTATACACCTAAACTTAGTTCATGGATCCATAAGTTCCAACTAAACTCCCTCTTGCAACCTCAGGGGCATTAAAAATTAACACCACTCATCCATCAAGTGCCTTCTTCAATAACCTATAATTTTCTTATATGACAAACACTATTAACAACTCTTTTCATACTTCAAGTAAATAACAATTCACCTTAACTAATAACTCCTTCTCTATCTTATCTTCTACTAAATTAACACACAGGGACGTATCACTTCATTACCAACTCAATCATTTGCAAAAAGATTCGGCCATACATATATTCAATAAATTGCCCTTACCACTTTTCTTGCCATTACGCCACTAAACCCCAGTTCTAACCAATACAAGAACAACAAGATGAACAGCAAGATGCTAGTGAATAAAAATAGGCCCCACACGGCTCCACTAGAATTTGATTTTGTGTTTTGTACAAGAAATGAGATGAATGACAAGGCAACTATGCTAGTGAATCAAAAGAGCCTCACACGACTTCACTAAACTTTCAGTTTCAATGACACAATTATAACCAGATTACAAGAGACATAAACTTGGCACACATCATTCCATGATCTAAGAATACACATCTTACTCTATATAAAAAAATTCTAAGTCAAACAGTCCCCCCATAGACTACCATACAATCCACACATGCTATTAGCTACCACATTAGTGTATAACTATAAATGGTAAATCATTCTCAAACATCAGTTATTCAACTAAACACATTTATCTACACAAAAGTCACCCTACTCTGATTTCTAGCCTTGCGACTTCACATCACTAACTTCTTGGTCCAATATTACTACTAATAGGTCATGACACCTTTACTTTAACTTATACTACTACTCAGGTGGAAATGCAGTTCCAATATTCTGCTGTACAACATTCCCCCTGAAGCATGACGTCTATAACATAAATTTTGAAAAGGACTAAATACACTTAATACTGCAGGCTGAAAAGCATAATTTTATCATAATTAAAGTTCACACTAGAATCAATACACCTTGGAGTACTAACGAGCTCTTCTCAAGTTCTTACACAAATTTTAAACTCTTATGTGACTTAATCAGAAAGGAACATACCGTTTAGACTCTAAACTTCTGCACATGAATCACCCCAATAATGAGACATATCAAAGCATATCAAAGTAAGGAAAGAATTAGGATGACTTTACTTCCGTATGGGCGGCACCATAGCATAATTTAGAGTATATAAGAGGGATATTTTGACTCCATAGTATGAACTAGAACATAAAGAAAGAGAGACATTCCTAAATGTCTAGTAGCCTCTTGCCTATAAGTGCGGAACGCTACACACCCATAAATAAGACTCTACCCGATGCGATTTCATAGACACCCTAAGACCATAAACTATGCTCTGATACCAAGTTTATCATGACATGAATCGGGGACCTAGCCGTGATAAGCATGCCGAACTATGTAGGCCCAAATGCCCTTCGCTCTCTGGTAATCATGCATAATATTCATAAGTTACAATAGAAGGTGTGGAATTGTAAATCATTATGAGAAAATGGTCATACTCTGAGTTCAATTAAACTATGAAAAATAAAATCCAATATCAACTACATAACATCTGAACCAGTCTGCGAAATCTCTATTACATCTGAAAATGAAAACTATTTGAAACTGGGACAAGGCCCTTAGTGGACCTAAATCAAAATAAATTACATAATCTAAAAGACATAGGCCTTGTGGAATAAAGAAGGCTTACCAATTTCACATATCACTATTGTCTGAAAACTCTACGTCCTAGCAAGACCTCTAAACTGAGCTTTAGACCTTGGGAGGAAAGGTGGTCAATACAAATATACTGGTACGCAGAGTAATCCAAAATAAAGATTTTATATAAATAAAATAATAGAGAAAAATTTGTCCAAACATCATACATAAAATAGTTTTCAAAACATAAGAGCATCATTTTTATAATCATAAAAACATTTCTGTCAAAGCAATTTCTGATCTTCATATTACTTCTGAGTTTGGTGGTACGCCCCCACAAGTCTAAAACTTCACAGTCTATATGGAGTCTGCCATTGACTTATCGGGAATTCACCAACCTAAGTTTGCCACAGGGTTGGAGTTTCTGAGTCTAATACGCCACTGGACACTAGGCTAGTGTAATATAATATACCCAGATCGACAAATCATAGTTTTGGGCGATGAGTTGTCTGAACTCGTTCCTTCAACATCTATTTATGCCTAATTTTATCCATTTCTAAACATATATCATCTTGAAATCTTAAGTCTTGAAAATTTGCTTTCTATGTTTGACTGAGTCAGTTATAGCATTGTCTACTTTGGTATCGTCATACCAAGAATTGCAAGTCATAATTCTGAGCCATAATGCATTAAGTATAATTCTTTCATTAAAACTCAATTCAGACCACCCAACATTTCCAATAGTATGAGATGATTTCATGTTCCGAAACTTAAGTCAAAACTATGCAAGAATTCTTCAAACATATGGTGGCTATGTGCTTTTGGCAAAACCATGCACTATTTCATTATATGTATATTCAACACTTATCAACATGCATAACCATCTCTTTTTATTTCAAAATCATATTCAAGTCATAGTATAAATCAAGACATTTCATATCATGCTTTTCAAGATGCATTTCAAAACAATCCATAGTATATCATGAGTAAAGGAATGTCATAATAGGAGAAGGATTTTTCATGAGTCATGCTCTCAATTTAATCATCAATCATTAAAATGTGTGCTTACATATATATACAATTTGTAATCAATTTGGGAGAAGATCTAAAGACCAAAAAATACCATCAAAACTTGTAAAACGTGATTATATTCATAAATCCAAAACCCCATTCTTAAAATCATGATTTCTATGCCCATGAGATTTCAGAAAAAATCCCGCGTACCTTAATTTATGACTCTTGAATGAACTCGTGCTTCTGGAATGCTATTCAAACAATTGATAGGTGCTTCTTGTAGCCCTCGCAATGGGGATTCTGAATCTCGAGGAATTATTGAAAACCCACGGTGAAATATTAGGATATTTGGGATTTTAGTTTGAAACCTAAAGAGAGTTTCTTTTAAAAAAAATATGAAAATATCAATAATATGGTCACTTGGGAGAAAAATCCTATGTTTAAGCTGATAAGGAGGGTGGAAATTACCCAACATACCCTTAATGAGACGGAATAAAATATAACTAAGTACCCAATTTTATGGGCCACCGTGATGCACCACTATCACGGTGGCTCACTGGAAAATTATGAATGGGATTCTTGAGGTCACCGCGATGCGGAGCCATTTCGTTGTCCCACGGGTTGGGACCTGGAACTTTAGCACGATGCACCACAATAATACTAGACTAATGGAATTTGACAATTGTTAAACAGAACATCTCCGCGCCGCGCCAAGTACCAAAATGATGGGGTTTTTAGACTAGAACTAAAATTAGCCATAACTTCTTACCTGGGTATCGGATTTGGGTGAATCTTATATTGACGAAAAGCTCATTCAATTTCCCATACTACATAATTTCTTAACATAGAAAATTTTCTTAGGACTGATGGATTTTGGATCATCTATGCATTGAAATGATGGTTTTCATTCTAGCACAAAATATGGGGTGTTATAGTTTTATAGTGTCCTAGTGAGTCTGAAAGCCGCATTAAGTAGATTCTTATGCATGGCTGTGAAGCACGCCACTCTTTCGGGCAAAAGAATACAAAACATTTTTAGGAAAAGTTTCCCTTCTTTCAGTATTCATGTCGTGCAAATGAGCATGAGCTCAAATATAACTCCCAAAAAGAATAATAGAAAAAGATATGGGAATCAGCCCGCAACTCCGCCTGATTAGAAAAATTCCTAGAATGAGCATATTTTGAATACCTAGTTCAGAGTTGTGTTCACTACTTTGGCTCACTCTGTAGTAGCTCAGAACAATCAGACAACTGCTGTCCCAGCTAACCCAGTGGCTAATATCGCTACAACTAAGATTCGGGACTTCACCCAAATGAATCCTCCTCTATATTTGGGATCCAAGTCTAATAAGGATCCACAGGAGTTCCTCAACATGGTTCAAAAGGTAACAGACATTATGGGCGTGACTTTTAGTGAGAGTACAGAATTGGTTGCTTACCAATTACAGGATGTATGTACTACTTGGTATAAGTAGTGGAAGGGGATAGAGGCATAGATGTAGGGCCTATAAAATGGGAGGAGTTTTCTACAAACTTTTTAGATAGATTCTTTCTTTTGGAGTGGAGGGAAGCTAAGGTCCTTGAGTTCATTAATTTGATGCTGGGAAATATGATTATAAAGGAGTAGACTCTTAAGTTTACTCATCCATCCAGGTATTATAATTCCCCGAGAGTACACCCTGGATGTCACACGGTGCTTACAGTCTTGAGAGACCACAAGCTAACCCATGAGATGGTACCTGCTGTGAGCACTGAATAACATAACCATAAATGCGGAAGAGTAATTGATACACCATAAGGTTTTAATAACTGAAGCAAATACTAAATTATGAATTTGAAGAAATAACTATCTGAGTCTAAATAAATTCAAAAATCTGAGATATACTAAATAACTAAGTGACATGTCAACTGAAGTCTGAACACTGAATAACTGACTATAGTATCTAAAAGGCCTTTAAACTGACTAACTGAGAATTGATTGGACAAGCCAACTCCACTAACTATTGAAATAAAGACATGAAGTAAAATAATCTATCCTCAAAATATGAGGACTCACCACTGCTACTACTGAGAGTCTGAGAAGTCTAAGCGCGATCTGAGAACTGAGCATCAGAACCTATGATATAATAATCATAGCATAAAAAAGGTATGTGATCAGTACTTTGAATGTACTGGTATTCTAAATAAGGTAGGCTGACATGCATGGTTTCATGAATAGGAAAAATAATTGTCTGAATATACATGTAAACATGGACTATGGAATAGAGAGCATGAAATCTATAGATACTGAAAATATGTGAAATCTATAAATACTATGTACGCATGAAAATCTATAAATACTGAAGGTACATGAAATCTGTGGATACTGGGGATGCATGACCAAGCATATAACATGAACTGAATAAAATCTACAAACTAAAATACTAAAATAACTGATATCTATTTGCCTTGGACAAACACCAATGAGACTGAACTAATGATCTAATTATTGGAATGAGATTATGGGAGCTATCATCTAACCGACATTCCCTAATTTGAGCTAATTGGATCCAAATTGTGACCCAGTTGGAAGGGTGTCAATACCGTACCACGGATACTAACGCTGGCTATGTGGATCCACTATACTGATGTACTATCCCGAAGGACTAAGCATGTCAAGCCTTCACTGAAGGGTGACCCCTGCGAGATGGTCAAGCCTACACTAATGGGTGACTTCTCATACTCTATGTTGTAGTTCTGGAGTTTAGGGACTACTACTAGCAACTCTACCTATCTGATGGGGAAGCTGCCATCCTAATATGCACTCGGTGCTAAGTCCTACTCCTAACTAAATGAAACTGAGTTATCGATGATTCTGAGTTTAAGTAACTGATCTAGTAATGCTCATAATATGTATTCTAAAGTTATTCTGAAGATGCTGAGATGAGACTAAATAAGCAGCTATGATTTTTGAGTATTCAATACTCCCAAGACTCAAAAGCAATAATAGTAAGATGATACTTATGCTTAGAGGACATAACATACAAGCTTTAATCAAATCTTCATTTTTTGCATTTTATCAAAAACTTGTAGTTCATACTTTAATCAAATCATGGGAATGTTTTGGAACTTGTAGTAATAACATGGATTCAGCATGAATAGGACTAAATCATAATTTAAATTAATGAATGATGACATTAAAACATGGAAAATTGAATAACAACAATAATTTTATTTATACATGGTGTAAAATCATAGTTCATGGGTGAAATCATCAATTAAAATCAAAATAACTTGAAAAGATCAATACTTTGAAATTTAAACCAGATACTTGGACTCCATGGGTGAAAGAAACCCATGGATGAACATTTAACATACCTAGGTTAATGAATTTTAGAGGATTGATGGGAAGATTTCTTGAGATTTGATCTTGTATTTGAGAGTTAGGGTTTTAATGGAGAGAAATTTTATGAACAATAAGCATATTTTGCTCAATTTAAAGATTAATCCTCTGTTTACATGGTTTGGGGGCTTGATGAAAAACAAGATTTCCCTTGGAATTTAAAATCCCACAATTGCAGTGCTGATTAAGGCCTCACTATGACATAGTGAGTGGGTCATCACGATACCCACCGTGATGTGGTGGAATCACGGTAACTCTCTAGATCGTGACAATTATTGTTTTGGGGTTCACCACGACACGATGCACTGTGGTGAACCTATGGAAATTGACAAATTCCAAAATGGCCGACATGCTCGTCACGATACTCACCGCGATGCAGCGTAATCGCCCGTGAGCTATTGTTTTACCAATTCGAATGCAGTTCAATCCCTATTTAAAAATCCTAAAACTTACCTGAAACAAGCTATTTTCCAGCTTCTAAGTGTTAGAAGTACGTACTAAGGGTTGGACTGAGCTAGGAATGTTTGGGGTATTACAATATCTCCCCCTTGGGAACATTCATCACCAAATGATACTAATAAAGCTAAGATGCTGAAAACTGAGTCTATATCTGGCATGCACACTTGAAAGCATGACTAAACTGATATATAAATGCAAGAACTATTGAATGAATGTCTATATAAAGATGAAACTAAGAGGAAAAAGAGATGATCTGAGGAAACTACCTTGAACTGAATCTGCAGTGAAAACTGAGGGTACTTGATCTGCATATGTGTTGTTGTTTCTCAAGTTGCTCCCTCAACAGATTTATTCCACCAAAGAACTTTGACCAAGTGAACTACTTTGTTCCTTAGTCTACGAACTTGACGATCAAGAATTTTGACTAGAACTTCCTCCTAGGAGAGGCTATTCTGGACATCCACATTTTCTAAGGGGACAACTACAGATAGGTCACCAATACACTTTTTCAACAATGAAACATGGAACACTGGGTGCAATGAAGCTATATTTGAAGTCAATTAAACTCATACACTACCTTTTTAAAATGGCTAAGAATTCTAAAAGGACCGATAAATCAGGGACTAAGTTTTCCTTTCATGCCGAACCTCTTCACTCCCTTCATAGGAGAGATTTTCAAGTACACAAAGTCACCGACCTCAAATTGAAGATCCTTTCTTCTCACATCTGCATACAATTTCTATCAGCTCTGGGATGCCTTAAGCCTTTCTTTGATCAATTAAACTTTCTCTAATGCATCAAACACCACGTCAGGCCCTACTACTACGGCCTTACCCACTTTAAATCAACCAATTGGAGATCTGCATCTCCAACCATAAAGAGATTTTGTAAGACCCCGCAAAATTTCAAGCTTAATTTAGTCCTTTAAGCTTGTTAAGGGGTCCTAGACTTAGAATATTCTACTAAATATTAAGACTTAGTTATATTTTTATCCTTCAAAAGTTAGAGCTTTTACTTTGCGACCTTAATGCCCTTTAAATGTCTATATTTTAGTTAATTCATGATCAGGAAAGTCAATAGATGAACCCAGACAAGTTTTGGATTTTTTGAACTTCGTTTGAAGCTCTTTTAGAATCCCAAAATACTGAAGAAATGTGATGTTGCTGCATCGCATTGACTATTGTGTTGGTTAATAATTTTCCCAGTTACCAGTGTCAAATTCTAGTGAGTTGATGCTAACTTGGTGGGATGCGTTGGATATCACATCGATGACATTGATGCATCGCGTCGACCAGTGCATTGGTAACCCTATTTTCAGTCATTTAAAAGATGCATCTCAAGGGGTAATTGGGACTTATTCCCACTCCTTTCATCTCTCATAACACAAAATTTAGTCCCTTTAGAGGCATAATACAATCATAATTCATGAAATCCTCAAGAACAAAACCCTAGGGCTATCAATCCAAGAATTAAATTCAAGATATTTCACCATCAATCCTTCTAAATTCAAGCATTAAGGTATGCAAAGTGTTCATCCAAGGGTCCCTTACACACTTGGAGTTCAATAAACTTCTTTTAAAAACATAAGTTGTGATGTCCATGTTGTGAGTTTGATTGTAATCATATTGATGTTGTGGTATGTATTTCAAGTTAAAATCTTTAATGTATCTCTTGATATTATCATGGCATGTAAGTTGAGTTTTGATTCTCTTATGTAGAAACTCTTGAATTATGAATTAATATGGTAGTCATGATGTATTAGCACTTTTGTTTATGCCCAAGTATAAAGTTATGCCTTTTAAGTATTTGATGGAATGTTCATGAGGTTAGTTTAATAAAATTATGACATGCTATCATGCATTCCTATACATGTGCAAGTTCACGACTTTATGAGTTGTATTATGAGTTGTTGTCTATTGTCAAGTATTCAAGAATTGTTATATCTTATTATCTTCATACTATTGAGTCTTGGGGGTATTTAATATCCAACAAATTAGCTATGTGCCTAGAGCTAGTGTCAGTTACAAAATCCATCTTAGTCATGTCATGATCAGTAGTACTCTCAACAAGTCTCATAACTCAGGAAAACTCAGTAGTATTTAGTTCAGACCTCAGTAAACTCAATTAGTCAACAGAGTTCAATAGTGTTCCATCAGTCAACGAAACTTAGTAAACTCAGTCCAGATCAGTTTAGTGTTATTTAGTTGGGAGTAGGATTCAGCACTAAGTGAACCCAAGGATGAGGGCTCACCTGCCAGTAGAGGGTGTGATCTTTATAAGTAGTCTTTGTGCTCTAGAACTATGTAGCCAGCATAGGTTGAGACATCAAACCTTCCAGATAAGGGTTGATAAGGTGGCTTAACCTGTCAGTTGAGGATCCCACCATTCTCATTAGAGTACCTGATAGATGAGGGTAACTCTCAGCTTATCCTTACCCTTGGCGCGGTATTGACACCCTTCCAAACGGGGTTACAGGTTAGAACCCAAATCGATTAAGAAAGGGTATGCCAGTTAGATAATTATCCCCCACAGTCACAATATCAACCTTAGTCATCAGTAAAGAACTCAGATAGTTTTACAAATTTCAAGACTCTCAGTAACAGTTACTCAGCTCAGTATGGAACTCAACTAGTTCCATCAGAATTAGGACTGTCAGAAATAATTACTTAGTAATACTATATCAGTTATTAGTAATCTATGTTACTAGTAAAATCAGTATTCAGTATTATTATGACTTTAGTTAGAGCTCCTATATTCATACATGTATTTCTCACTTAGTCATATTCATGTTATTCAGTCAGTTATAGTTCATGCATGTTAGCCCTTGCATTCAGCCTGCCTCACTTTGCATACCGGTACATTCACATATACCGACACATACTTTTATCTTGTGCTACGGTGTTTTATACCGTAGACTAGCAGTGAGTCCTCATTATTCGATGATTTTTTTTTATTTTATTATCTTATTGCATTCAGTATTTTAGTAGATGGAGTTAGTTCGGGAATTTTCCCATCAACTCCACTGTTCAGATAGTTTAGTTAGATTGTTTCCAGACTAGTTGTTCAAACAATTGTTCAGTATTGGTATTGTGATACCTTATCTTAATTTTATTTCAGTTATTTGAACCATATGGTATTTTATCCTCTTATTCTGTATTATACCATATTATTACTTAGTTATTTCAGCAGGTACCATTAATGGGTCTTTTGAGATTATGAGCACCGTGTAGTATCTAGGGTACAGAGTAGGTAAAATTCCTTTAGAATGATAAAGGTTTAGATTTTTCTTTTAATGAATTTAATGTTCTGTCCAAGTCAGAAGGAATCGTGAGGCACTTAACAGTTCGTCATATTCTGTAGCAGAATGGTGTGGTCAAATGAATAAATAGGTCTCTAATGGATAAGGTGCGTTGTACGCTTTCTAATGCTGGTTTACCCAAGTCTTTTTAGGCCAAAGATGCTTCCAGAGCTTGTTTTCTTATTATAAGCTCTCCTTCAGTCGCAATTAACAAAAAGACTCCACAAGAGGTATGGTTCGATACTCTTTCCAGTTACTCTATTTTGAAGATATTTGGATGTCTTGCTTATGCTCATGTTGATAATGGTAAGTTGGAATCTAGATCTTTCAAGTGCTTATTTTTGGGTTAGAAGTCTGGTGCTAAAGGATATAAGTGTTGGTGTCCAGAAAGCAGAAAGATTATAATTAGCAGGGATATTATGTTCGATGAAACTGTCATGCTTCCTACTTCCTCCGAATCTAGTGCTTCACCCCTAAATTATCTTAGTGACATGAACCTGGAAAAGTTAAGCACCCACGTAGAATTGCAGAATGGAGTAGAGTCCACACCAGTGCCTACTTCTCAATCTAGCCTAAAGATATATAGTGATACTATTTCTTTTTCACTACCAGTGATGCCATAATATTCTATTACTAAAGACAATCCTAGAAGAGATATTAGACCTCCTCAGAAGTATGTTGAAGATGATTAGGTTTCTTATGCATTAAATGTAGCAGAAGGTGTTGATTCCACTGAAGAAACTTCTTCTTACCCAGAGGCAGTTAGTTGTGATAATTCCGGCCGATGGATGATTTCTATGCAGAAAGAGATGGAATAACTTCATAAAAATGGCACATGGTATCCGGTGAGATTGTCTAAAGATAAGAAAGTTGTTCGTTGTAGGTGGGTATTTAAAAACAAAGAAGGAATGTCGAGAGTTGAAAATGCTAGGTACAAAGCAAGACTAGCTGCTAAAGGTTACAATAAGGTTCTAGGTTTTGAATTCATAGATGTGTTTTCTCAAGTTGTAAAGCATAGTTTCATTCGAGCCTTGCTTGGCATTGTGGCCATGCATGATCTTGAGCTTGAGAAGTTGGATGTCAAGACTACATTCTTTCAAAGAGAACTTGAGGAGGACATCTATATACAACAACCAGAGGGTTTTGTAGTCTTAGGAAAGGAGGACTATGAATAATTACTAAAAAGGTCTCTTTATGGCTTAAAACAAAAGCCTAGATAGTGGTATAAGAGATTTGACTCATTTATGACTTCTCATATATTTAGGAGGCGTAGTTATGATAGCTGTGTCAATTTCAAAAAGGTAAGTGATGGTTCATTCATGTAACTTCTCTTATATGTTGATGATATATGGATTGCAGCAAAGGATATAAGAGAGATAAGAAAAGTCAAAGCCCAGCTCAGTAAGAAGTTTGAGATGAAGGATTTAGAAGCAACAAAGAAGATCCTCCACATTGAAATTCTAAGGGATAGAGAGAAGTGTAAGTTATAGTTATGTCAGAAAAGGTATATTGAGAAAGCGCTTCGCAGGTTCAATATAAAAAATGCCAAACCTATTAGTACTCCATTGGCATTTTATTTTAAAATCTCGGCCATGTTATCTCAAAAGACAGATGATGAGTATTACTCTATGTATCGAGTTCCATACTCTAGTGTCGTCGGGTCTCTTATATACGCGATAGTGTGTTCCCAACTAGATTTATCATATGCAGTCAGTGCAGTTCGCAGACACATGGTAAATCCTTGTAAAGAACATTGGAAAGAAATTTAGTGGATTTTCAAATACTTGCATGGGTCTGCTGATGTTTGTTTGCACTTTGGGAAAATAGAGATGGAGTGATTAGGTATGTTGATTCTAATTTTGTAGGAGAACTTAATAAAAAGAAATCCCTTACTGGCTATGTTTTTATCATTGGTGGTTGTGCTATCAGTTGGAAAGCTGCTTTACAGACTATAGTTGCCTTGTCAAATACTGAGGTAGAGTACATAGCTATTATAGAGGCTTACAAGGAAGCTATTTGGTTGAATAGTCTGTTTGGTTAACTTAGAAAAGATGCACAAATTACTATGGTGTTTTACGACAGTCAGAGTGATATCTTCCTTACAAAATATTAGATGTTTCACATGAGGACGAAGTACATCGATGTTCAGTATCATTTTTTGTGTAAAACTATTGCTCGTGGTGGTATTGTGGTAAGCAAGATTAGTACCCATGATAACCCTATTGATATGATTACCAAGACATTACCAAGTGCCAAGTTTGAGCATTGCTTGGACTTGGTTGGTGTCAGTAGTTAAGATGTGCCCTTAGGGACTTTTGTAGAAGAGCTGGAGAGTTTTCTTGAAATCGATTCGAATTTTGAACTGGAATTCGTGTCAAGGTAGAGATTGTTAGAGTTTATGACCCAAATTTTATTGATCCGGCCCTGAAAGTTCGTGGTGCGACCCATGTTTGTGATTTTTTTGGTGTATGTTTTTGGGCCTAGGATTATTTTATGCATGTATTATGTAAGTGCATTTAGTGGGTCACTTTGAATGTGTTATGTACGTCATTCTCCCCATTGTATTATTCATCCATCATAGTGAAATTCCTCTGCCTCTACCCGTGGTTTTTCCAGTCAAGGGTTTCCACGTAAATCTTGTGTTCATCTTATTTTTCCTTTTGCTTATCATATTGCTAATTACTATCCGATCGTAACACTTGTCATAAGATTTGTAGAAATATATCGTTTATCCTTTAGTCAAGCTTCAAGAAGAACTCTTAATGCAATTCTTTTCCATGTTCGTAGAAGATGTTGACACCATCTTAAAAAACAAAAAATCCAAAATATTGAGGAGAGAGCTGCTCCATGAACCTACACGCCTAGATCTCTAGAAATATGGGTGCATCAAAGAGTCTTCCGCCAACAATAAAGAGAAGAGACGAGTGGTTCCATGGAACTTTTGTCGACATCTAATGCATCTTCTAAGAAATTTACATTCTTTTGAAAATACGAAAAAGAAAAAGTTTTGAGCCTACTCTTTGTCTCAACTAATGGATAGCGGTGCCAACAGTTAGAAGCTGTTAGTTTCACCTTGGTTCTTTAGTTTGGCTTGATGAAAATAAGGGTGTCAGGGAAAGTAACTTTTTATTCGACAATCAATATTGTTTTCAGCCCGAAGCAACACAAAGATATTGAAAAGCTTTTTGATATCCTACTCTTAGACATTGGTGCCCCTCCTTGGCTCTGAAAGTTAACAAGAAAATAGATATTAAGTTAAGATAGAAAAAAAATTAAAAGATAGAAAAAAATGAAGTTTGAATGAATATTCGGAGTCCTTTATAGATGTCATCTTGAAATCAAAAGGATTCTTCATTATCTCCTAAGCAGTTAAGTCTTCTCGACAAAGGAAAGACTTGTCATACTTTGAAATTTTCTCGAGTCCGACCTTCAACATATTGTGGAAGTGATGCGGCCCAAAACTTAAAGTAGAAGATGAAATTCATGAAGCGTGTAAATCTGATAAAAATACATTATCACAAGATATAAGCTAAAATTTTAGAAATTCATCTGAGAAAATCTAGTAATTACCTGATTGTGCTTTTCATGTATAACGAAGATCTATGAGTCTACATTCCAACATCACAAGCCGCTCGAGATTTTAATACTCATAAATCAAGATATAAGACTTCTCTCAAAAATTTCTACAAGATTTCGATGTCTAAAAGATTTTGATGTCTATGGAAAAAAATTCATAACCCATCGTGGGAGGGTCTAAATCATGAAAGGCTTATGGTGTTGGAAATTAGACTCGTAAGGCTATCCTTCCATAATCAGATTTTCTATTATGGTTCGTTACTTTTTGTTTGTCTTGTGCAGCCTCACGAAAATTCACAATTCTTGACATAGGAACATCAAAATTAGGAGCAATTTTTTGTGTTGGAAACTAGACTCATAGAAAAATGTTTTACGTGAGAATCACAATCATATTTCTCCCAAATCTTCCCAGATATTTCCCCAAATCCAGACTTCTAATCAGGGTTAGCTAGTTTTATTAGCTTTGCGCAACATCACGATAAATTTTGTATCTCAATATAGGAATATCAAAATCAGGAGAGGTTTTTTGCCTTGGAAATTAAATTCATAGATCTACATGTCTCATAGGAATCACAATGAAATTAAGCCTGAATCATCCCAGTTACAGTTTTGAAACCGTACTTTGAATTCTAATTCGTCAGTTTTATCAGCTTTGGGCGTCTTCACGAGAAGTCTTGTATCTTGACTTAGGATTATTGAAATCTCAAAAGACTGGTAGTAATTTGAATATTGATATAGTAAAACCTTCGACATATTGCAGAAGTGATGCATCCCAAATCTTAAAGTAGAAGATGAAATTCATGAAGTGTGCAAATCTAATGAAAAACAGATTATCACAAGATATAAGCTAAGATTTCAGAAATTTATCTGAGAAAGTCTAGCAACAATTTAATTGTGATTTTCACATATAATGAAGCTCTATGAGTCTACATTCGAATACCATAATCTTCTTGAGATTTCAATACTCCTAGGTCGAGATACAAGACTTCTCGTGAAGCCGCACAAAGTTTATAAAAGTGAATAATTAGAATTCAAAGGCCCGGTTCAAATAAATAACTCGGAAAATTCAGGTGTAATTTGATTGTGATTACCACATGGGATGTATTTCTATGAAACTACTTTCTAATGCAAAAAATAACTCCCGATTCTGATACTCCTACATTAGGATACAAAATTTATCGTGATGCTGTGCAACGCTAATATCACTAGCGAACCAAGAATAGAAGATCGGTTTTGGGGAAAATAGCTGGAAAGATTCGGATGCAATCTAATTGTGATTCTCACGTAGGATGTAGCCCTACAAGTCTATTTCCAAATAAAAAAATGGCTTCAAATTTTGATGTTCCTAAGTCAAGATATGAGAATTTTTGTGAGGCTGCACAAGACAAATAAAATGTGATGAACTAGAACTGGAAATCTAATTTTGGAAGGATACCTAGGCATATATGGAGAGAATATGGGTGTGGTTTTCATGTAGAATGTAGCCTCGTGAGTCTACATTCCAACACTGCATGTAGTTCATGATTTATACCCTCACACGATGCGTTATGAATTTTTTCCACAAACGCCCTAAGCTACCTGAAAACTCAATTATGGAAGAGAGAGAAAAAAAAGAGAATAATAGGAGTCGTATTGCAGCTCAAGATTAATTACAATGACTTAATGAGGCGATGATGTACCTTTATAGACTTTGAAGGCCTCCAGTTTGATTTTAAAAAGGAATCTGGAGAACAAGTTGTCTTCAAGAAAAATTGGGGCATCCAAGTGTTCAAAATAAGTCAAATTCCTAATCCTTTTTAAAGTGGGATAACATCATTATTCAATCCTATTAAAATTCAATAAAAGACTAATGCACGGATCCTATTTGATTTGGATAAATTTAATTTTAAACATAATTTATACTCCAAATAAAGGGATTCACATTATTCTACCTAGATTATCATGACTTTGAGTAGTTGGATTTTGAAAAAAATGCTCAAGTCTTGCAAAAAAAAAAAAGAAGCCTTCAGTGTGTATTAATTGGTTGGAGTTACCACGCCAAAGAGGAAATTGAGACACAGTTGAAGAGTTTGGCTACATTTTATTTTCATCAAATACGAATATTTTACGAGGATTAAATTACGCGCACTCACACAAACATAAAAAAGCTTCATGAATACTTCAAATATCGTCTTTAAAAGGTCCAACAAATCAAACAGCTCGATGAGCCTTGAAGCACGGGCATGTAATGCCCCGATTTTTTGGAGTCGAAATGCCACATGGTGTTCATAACCCCAAAGGATCACAAGCTAACCCTCTTCTGATATATGTACCTAAGCACTGTATAATATAGGTAATAAATGCGATAAATTGGCAGACACTTGCCATAGGGTTTAAAACATCTAAAATAATCAATACTGAGAATTTAATGCTGATACATCTATCCAAAAAGCCTCTAACTATCTAAACTGTGGAGTTGATGGGATATGTCCCCAACTAACTCCGTCTACTGAAAATAAACTGTGTCTAATGCCATAATAAAATAAGGATCATCCTCGAATGAAGAGTTCTCACTGCTACATCTACTGCTACTGACTGAGTCTGAACTTCTAAGGGTGCTCTGGATATCGCGCTTTGGAGCCTATTATATAAGACACCATAGCGTAAGAGAAAAGTATGTGTTAGTACTTTGAATGTACTGGTATGCTAGATGAGGTAAGGCTAGATGCAAGGGCTTATGCATGAACATTTCTCAACTAAATAATCATGAGAGTATTGAATGAGGACATATGCATGAATTCACAACCATAACTGAAATCATCCTGACTCTGAATACTAAGACTCAGATACTACTTTACTGATGTCTGAACTCACTACTAATACTGAGAAACTAAATAACTGACTCTTTTGATATTGGTAATGAGTACTAAAATTGAGATCAATCCTATCTAGCGAGTGATCTCTGAATTTGATGATACTTAAGATGATTAACTGAATCTACTCATATCATTGAATAAGTTCTGAGCTTTCTACTATCGACTGACTAAATCTATGATCTAAACTTTCTAACAGATGATCTCTCAATCTACTAATAATGATAAAGAATAATTGTATCTGAGATCAGACCTATCAAGTGGAAGATCTTTAAATCTTTTAATAATAGAAATGATGGACTGAGTTTGAGTTTAGGACTATCTGACGGGTGATCTCTGTATCTATTAGTACTAATTCTGATTAACTTTGCGTGAGACAAGGCCTGTCTAGTGGGTGGTCTATGTATCTATCAAACTATCTAAGTTCCTCACTGAGATGGGTTACTGTATCTGACAGTCTTGATTTTTGAGTTCTACTCTGAAAACTGATACTAAAAATGCAATTGTGGGAGTTCTCACTTAACCGACATACCCTGAATCTGATCTGGTAGGGTTAAACCTGTAACCCCAGCTGGAAGGGTTTCAATACCATGCGACGGGTAAAGATCTCTGCTATGGTCAAGCCTCTCTAACGGGTGACCCTGAATAGGAAGTCAAGCCTAAGGCAGTATGATAGTCAGGCCTTAATCTAACGGGTGACTCCTGGTCCTGCGCTGGCTACACAGTTCTGGAGTTCAAGGATTGCTACTAATGACTCTTCCTCTCTAATGGGAATTCATCATCCCTGCATTCACTCGGTTCTAGCTACTACTCCCAACTGAAGAACTCTAAACTTATTCTTATACAGAACTAAACTAAACTGAATCTGTTACTAATTTGATTATCTTACTTGACTGATCTGATTAAGTTTACTTAATTCCGTTATCTTATGGAATACTTTTGAATTCTACTTTTTATTTGAATACGATTGAGTTCTATAACTTACTGAGCTTTACTAAAATCTGAATTGAGTTATGAGCTTGATTAGAATGAATATTGAGATTTACTGAGTTTCCTTAACTTCTGTCACTAACTGAAATAAACAGTTCATAGCACGGCTGAGATTATCTTGAGATTGAATCAATTCTAGACAAGCAGCTAAGTTTTTGGGTATTAAATATCCCTGGACTCGATAACATAAATAAATAAGACATGACAACTCTTGCGTAATAATCATAATAATAGACTATCATTCGCAATATAACCAATGAAGCATCATCTTGAGCACTTGGGACTCTTAAACATGTAATTGTAAAGAGAAGCATGTTATTGTCTCATAACTCATCCAAAAAGGAGTTCACATGAGCAGAAAGACATGCAACATATCATAATTCATTCATTTAGTCCTTTCAACAAACACTTAGCATGCACTAGTTGACACATACTTGGGGATATTATACTTTATGTTACAATAACACTATTTTCTTCACATAAGAAATTTATCAAGCATGTGAGAGGCACCCTTTAGTCATACAACATTCAACACACCAAATAAACATAATTACATAATTCAACATGCTTCTCGAAGGGGATTTATCATAAACCTCACATAATCAACACATACTAAGGTCAAAGGTTGACTCTTTATAATCAAAACATGAATCAAAACTCATCAACAACATGAACTTCAATTTTTATTCCCATAAATCATGAAAACTCATAAAACATGAAATTTAAAATTTTGAAAAGGATTCTTGAACTTCTTGGGTTGAAGGAACCCCAAAATAAACATCCAACATACCTTACTATGTAATTCTTGAAAGATTCACGGTGAAACCTTGATGATTTGGGTCTTGGATTAGAAACCCTAGTTCTTGATCTTGAAGAAAATTGAGAGAAACCAACAATATTTGGGTGTAAATGTGTTGAATCTCATGTTAAAGAGTATATATAGGAGTTGGAAAAATACTCTTTTTCCCCTTGGAATTAAAATCCGGAACTGGAAAAAAATCTCAATTTTACATGATAGTATGACACGCCATAATCGCGCCAGCTTACTGGAAATTGGACAATTGGGAAATTGAGCCTTGATGTGACGTGGTGGAAATTGCATTGCCACCTTGATTGCGAACTGTAAAGATGCCTCAACATGGTGGTATCATGGAGGCTCACTGGAATTTGACAATTGCCATTTTGGATGGCTCTGCGATGCGCTAAAGTGTCAGGTGGCATACTGTCTCACCAAAATGGCTCTAACTCTTTGCCCTGGTGTTGGATTTAGGCGAATTTGGTATTGATGGAAAGCTTATTCAATTCTTCACATGACAGAAAGTCGATATTAGGAAAATTCTACATGCCTTAAAATACTTCTCACTTGGAAAGTCAGCCCTTACTCTTCTTAAAGATGAAACTTGACTTGAAGAAAATTCGGGGTATTACAGGGCATCTGTAGACACGTAAAATTTATTGTATCAAATTCATATCAATTTGAATTTGATACATATTTTATTGGATCAAAAAAGTTTTTGGGCCGTAAAAATAGTAAGCCCATTTTATTCCTCATCAAGGTCTATCTTACATTGAAGCTCAAACTCATGCCATGTGTCAAGTGATGTGGCATCCCAGTCAAATTAAAGACCAACAAGACGAGGCCACCCATTCAAGAATGTGGCAATTCAATTCAATTTCAACAGCCGATGAAACATCTCTAAGTGTCCTAAGTGACATATTTGTGAACAATCACAAGTAACCTTCTTACGCAAAATTTGTCCCAAATGGCATATTTGTGACCAATCACAAGCAACCTTATCACATAATATTTATGATAAGCTTGATAATTGAATGGACCAATAATAATGAGGAAAAAGAGGTTATTTTCACTTGGCCTCCCTATCCTCTACAACTATAAATAAGATGGTTCTATAATTTTATGAGGTCATTATGCAAGAATTGGCGGAAACATCTACATCAACTACACAGTTCTTTAAAGGAGTCATCAATGGAGTTCTGACCGAAGATCAACTCGATAAGACAAAGTGTTATCCGACATTTCCAGAGATCCAAACACATTTCTAGGAGGTTCAAATAAACCTATGTTCAAGAAACACTGTTATGGAAGGCCCTCGAATCATGGAAAAAGATTAGGAGAGATGAATAAAGAGAACAACAAAATTGTACTCACAAGATTCATTTAAATAAGATTGTTTTTTAATTTATTTTTGTTGCAGTTAATTGACAGCCTGATGAAAATATATTGCTAACAACGTGCATATTAGTTAGTCGAGAAAATTTGTAAAAGGGAAATGGACCATCTAATTGAATCTTAATAAGTTACCTAGCTAGTGTTACATAATTTTTTTTGTTGACGTCTTAATATGGCTTGATCCTTCACTTTATCCATTGTTTTTATTAGTATTATTTTTCTGTACATAAACTTTTAGTTGATATTTTCACTTACTTTGCAGGATTTAGAAGTTGATAGGGTAGAGATGAAGGCATGTTCTGATGGGAATAGGGTTCTTTGTATCTTTAAAGTATTGTGTACAGAATTCTTCTTAGAAGTTATGGTAAAGTTTTATTTTTTATTGATACTAGTAGCACAAGGGAAACATGAAACAAACACCAAATCAGTCCACAAGTTTGAAGAACCGAAGACCCCTTTGGTGACCACTCTCGGATTCACTACAGCAACAATGAAAACACAATAATAACAAGAATATATTAAAGGTGTAAATACACCAAAACAGAAACATATGGAAAGACATACAACAATAACAAGATAGGAACAACACACGGTTTTACTAATAAGAGATAGAAGCAGTTACAAGAACACAAACTACTACAAGATTACAATAAAAGTAAAGGGATAGTTAGAAAGATTGAATGAAGGTATAATATTAAGAACCCAAGAGAATATTCCACTCTTGAACCCTTAACACTACACACAACTTTCACCTATCTCTTACAAAGACACAAGATCAGAATCCACCTCCCAAACATTACGTTTCCAAGCCATGAGATCAACAAGAGTGATTCCACACTCTCTATGGCTAATTTTGGTTTTGGTGCCTCAAGGAGAGAGGACTTGTGTTTCTTTGTGTTTCAAGACTTAAAACATCATGAATAATCTAAGTCTAAAAGCCCTACAATGTTCTATTTATACTAGGTTACAAATAAATACAAAATAACCAAAATGCCCATTTAAGAGCTAGGCTTCCTTCAAGTGTATTTAGGGGTTGCCTTGTTGTGTTCCAAGGATCCTCTTTACACTCACAGTGTGAGATTAGGGTTGGTTTGGTGTGTTTTAAGTCCTTCACTCGCACACTCCAAGCCCCGGGTTTATTACATTCTCACATGCGTCCATCTTTGTAGTCATACTTATATCATCCCCCCCTCCTTAAAAGGATTCGACCTCGAATCCATGCCTTGCAAAATCAAAAAGAGACAAACAAGCACACTTCCTTATGGCATGAGGGTTAGGATTAACAAAAATAAAAAATAATGGTGTGCACTCAAAACACTCAAAATAGCCCACACCAAAAAAAACGAGGACCCATTGAGTTCAAGTCTCGGCCAACAATAAATCTTGACATGTAAAGGTGGTTTATATTTGACATATAACCAAGAATCCTTAGTATTAAACATTATGAAGCCATCGACAAATTCAACAAGGACTTGTCTATGATAAGCACCCAAAAGAAACACACATAAGCTGAGAGTAAATATTCCCCACCCTAAGATGGCACCGGGATCAAATGGGAAGAGTGACCATAGACACGGGTCTAAACAACACACCTATTTCCCGCAGTCTTTACCACAACCACACGGCCTACTCTATACATTGGCCTACATATCATCATAAGTAAAGAGAGAGTATAGAAAGGTGGCACTCAATTCTACTTCTACTATGGTGTCCATAAAAGAGCCACACAAAGTAGAAGAAGTAGTTTCCAAGACCACACATTCCTTACCCTTAAGAGTACTCTCATCTTCCATGAAGAGATTTCCATCTTTAGGAGGAATGTTGTCACACCATAGTGGGTTAGCATATATTCTATAGCTTAAAGGCAATCTATACTATCATTTTCACCACTAGGTCTATTAGGAGTGTTTAAACTATCTTCAAACAAGACATTGTACCTAAAGAGTGAATGATCTAACCCGTGGACATATTAGGAACTTTCACTCTCTAAGGAATCATTATCAAGTTCCAAAGATATGTCAAGCACACGATTAGACCTATGAGCCAAGCAAACATTAGAATCCTTACAAGAATATAGGCTCACGGGTTCACTCCTTTTTTCTTGACTAACATTTTCAAATTCTTCACTCACTTGAGACTCATTAATCACATCACACATATTCTCAAGTGGTGGGCAAGTTTTACACACAATTTGGTCAGCACAATTTTCATAAGATGTTTTGTTTCATTCAGCACAATAGCTTCAACACTATGTGGACACAAGTTGATCTTACTAGAAGAGTCAATTTGGTCATCTATGGAATTAACTAGTGTATCCACTCGACACAATATTTACATTATCTAGAAGTGGTAAGGAATCAATATACTCATACGTAGGTAAGCTACTACTTACACTCAATGGCTTATTAGTCACACGTTCACCATACACATGTTCAAAGTGTAAGAGATAGATATTTTACATTGAATTTCATGAGTATGTTTGTATTTACCTTGGTGTGAATGTCCTTCACAAGTTTGGGAAGTAACTTCCATTGGGAAGATCTCACCTCAAGGTGTTTGGACCTTAGGTTTTCGATTTGTTGGGATAAGTATGGATACCAATTGGCGTAGCCTTTCAACGTGGCATTGAGATTGGTGGCAGCCATGATACCTAAAAGAAAAGACAACAACGAACAACAAAACAAAAAAATGTGTTAGCTCAAAAATGCATCACCACACTCTCACTCTCAATTTTTACCTCACACTTGGTTTCACAAGTGTTGAAAGTCAACTTGTACTTTGTGAGTGATTGAGGGAAGAGTCCACCTTGGTCCAGAATAAATTTTCGTTTGAGTTAACTCAAAGAAAATTTTCTTACAGACTTGAACCAACAAGATACAATGAATTCAAAAAAGAGAAAAGAACACAAAGAACATTAACACGAACAAATGGACACAAAACTAATTTACAATCTACTAGAAGTTTACTATCTTGTCAATTAGCATTCGGACCAATCAAATGAAACTACGGAACAATAAAAAGAAACTAAAAAAATATGAAATTTGAGCCAAAATTGTTGCATGAACAGTAACAATGATGATGTGGTAGCACGTAATTGGTTGCGGTTTCTAACAATTTTTATTGTCCAATCTCAAGTCTTGATCAATTTACAATTTAGTAATTGGTGGAATTTATTCTAAGGAGGGAGATTAAAACAAGTCTTGGAGCCTTTTAAAATTCAAGTTTTCAAGACTTTGACTTTCTTGTACTTCTTCTTATAACATGGACCCTTGTTTTATGGAAAGTTGTTGGAAAGTGGATGCGATGTAATTGACTATTTGATGAGTAATGGTAAGTCTTTCAAAACTAACAAAGTTTCACCCATTTTTCCTTCACCTTTATAGATATAATTTTTAATTTATATTAATAAGATATAAAGGTTGTGAAGAACTTCAAGAACAACATCAACAATCACCAAGAACAACCAACAAGAATCTCCAAAAATACCACAATTTTCACACGACCAACTTTCAAATTTCACAATACAATATCTTCAACACTTGGCCAAGACAACTATAATTTCAAAAAAATGGTTCTTAGGCCTCAAATGAACAATAATATAACGTGTACAAGCATAGAACAACAACAAGTCCAAAACAGTCCACCACAATAATGTTTCAACAACAATTCGGCCAAGCCCTATGTTCACGAAAACAACACCAACAATGTAAGCTCAAACTTAGATTTAGACTCAAAAATGTTAGAGATGATGATAAATAACACTAGAAACAACAAAACAAGTAAAAATCTCGGCCAATACATAATAATAGCATAATTTCAGCCAAGAACACAAAATGGACAGATTTGCTTCTTTTTGATTTTTCTGTTTTCTAACACTTTTTTTTTCAAATTTTCTATCAAGCAAGCCCAAGATTGATATTGTAGGAACAATATAAAACCATTATTTGATACCAAATGATACAAGAATCACAAGGGAAACACAAAAAAAACACAAAATAAGTCCATAAGTTTGAAGAACCGAGGACCCCTTTGGTGACCACTCTCGAATTCATTGCAACAACAATGAAAACACAATAACAACAAGATATTGAAGGTATAAATATACCAAATAAGAAACATATGGCAAGATGGACAACAATAACAAGATAGGAACAACATACGGTTTTACTAACAAGAGATAGAAACGGTTACAAGAACACAAACTACTAAAAGATTATAGTAAAAGTAAAGGGATAGTTAGATAGACTTAATGAAGGTATAATCTTAAGAACCCAAGATCATATTCCAATATTTGACCCTTAACACTAGACACAACATTCACCTATCTCTTACGAAGATACAAGGTCGGAATCCACCTCCCAAGCATCACGTTTCCAAGCCATGAGATCAACAAGAGTGATTCCACACTCTCTATGCCTAATTTCAGTTTTGGTGCCTCAAGGAGAGAGGTATTTTCTTTCTTTTTGTTTCAATACTTACAACATCATGAAAAATCTAAGTCTAAAAGACCTATAATGTTATATTTATACTAAGTTACAAATAAAATACAAAATATCCAAAATGCCCTTTTAATAGCTAGGCTCCCTTCAAGTGTATTTAGGGGTTGCCTTTTTGTGTTCCAAGGCTCCTCTTTACACTCCAAGTGTTATATTAGGGTCGGTTTGGTGTATTTTAAGTCTTTCACTCGCACACTCCAAGCCCCAGGTTCATTACATTCTCACATGCGTCCATCTTCGTGGTCGTACTTGTATCATTTGTATAGGATTTCCATCTCCAACTTATGCTGTGATTTTTTCAAGGAGTTAAAGATCTGGTACTTGTTGCAGCTCTTTACCTTATTGTGGCTCTTACTGAACTCTCTCTTCCTGAAATTTTTGCTTGTGTGGTCGCCTTTATTGCTACTTATTGGGCCGTTACTATCACACCTCCTCTTTGCTGATGACACTATTCTAACTGGTTTCACTAACACTTCCATATGTCATTCTATAGTGAACATCCTTAATGAATCCATGGCCATTTCTAGCTGAAAAGTCAACTATATACTAATTAAATCAAAGATTTTGCTTCTCCGCCATATGCTCACTACCAGAAAAATGAAATTGTTGTAGCCTATTTTTCAGGAAGGAAGAAACTTCGGGAAGTACCTTGGATTCCCACTTTTTTCTTCCAACATACAAATCCTGACTTTCAATTTGTCATTGGCAACTCCCGGAATTGACTAACAGTTGGAACTTGGAAACAAGATTATTATATCATGGCGGAAGAACTACTCTCATTAACACAACTTCTCTATAAATAGTCTTCCAAATCATGTCATGAAATTAATTAGGCTTCCTATCAATATAATCCATAAATTGGAGACCTGTGAAAATAATTTTCTTTGGGGTTCAACTGATAGTAAGAAAAATCTTCATCGTGTTTCCTGGAATACTGTTACTCTATGAAAAATATAATGGAGGCCTAGGAATTCAATCCCTAAAAATAAAAATAAGGCATCATGGACGCAGTATCAACAATAGTTGTATCAAGTCTAGGAGTTTCACCTAGAGGCACATTTGTAGAATCAACAGAGAGGTGGTCGACAGGAATAATGAAGATGATTATCGAATTTTATTTTCTATTGTCTCCATTTATCACACCTTTGATTGCTAGTGTGCCACCACAATAGGGAAGGTGTGATAGATGGAATTTTTAAGGTGTCATTTGGTAGAGTGTATAAGAATAATACAAAATAATGTGAATTAATAATGCTTGTATTAGCTATGCATAGTTATGTTTGTATTTTTCTTATGCAGTGTTTGGTTTGATATATTAAAAATAACATGAATTAAATAATTTCTAAAAAATAAATTATTTTTTTTACAAAAATACGCTCTATATCTATGTTGGAAAGGATGTGGGAAATTTTTTCAGGGATAATAGTGTCTTTAATCATGTTAATGCATTCATTGGATCCATTGCATTGATAATACCATAGATTTTTAGGTATTAGTGTTGGGTTCAGAGTGTATATGTGAATAGAAAATGTAGAGAAAATGGTGGAGGGAAAGAGAGATACCAAATTAGAAAGTGTACTCCTAAATTGGAAAGTTAACTAATTCTCCCACAATGGTGTGGGGAGGGAACTTCAGAGTGTTTTTAATAAGGAACACTAACTCCACATGGATAGTGAGGCAAGAACAATGTGGTGCATCGCACTGTCATCGTTGTCGCTCGCTCGACTCGGCTTTGGATTTTGACTTGGATTTGAAAAATGATCGATCAGATCTATTTTTTTAGATGAATTTTATTCAAAACTTGCGTTACAAGTTAAAAACTTAATCCAAAAATCTAATATAATTATTTTTTTCTAAGTGCGGGCACATTTTTGACACCATGCAAAGGCCTACGCTACACATCATGAAGGGATGCGACCCTTCGAGGGAAAAGGCACACTTTTTACATGATATATTCCTCAGGTAGAGACATAATTTTTGAAATCAAAACACTCTTAATTCTATACAAAAACTCTTTATCGTCATTAAGCTATTGAGTAAGTGCGACAAATCCAATAATTTGAGGCACCGCTATTTTTTGGATTGAAGGCCATTTTATTCAGGGAGGAAGATTCCATATCCTCGGGTACATTGAGGGGAATTATTCCTTAAGAACACTCCTTGAAGTTGAGGGACTTGGCCTTAAAAATTCTAGTTCATCTCATTTCTAAAATTTAACACACTTCTTGGATAGATTATTCATAATCTTGTGTTGAAGGTGTTAAGGAACTTCATAAGTGTTCTTGTCTTGGTCTTGAAATTGTGTTGAAGTTGGTGTTGTCTATACAGACTCTTGTACCCGAAAACATCAAAAATAACAATCTTAAGGAATAAACTTTTGGAATCTATATTGCTTGTTTTCTGGAGATTAAAGCTTTAAGCTTTATATTTTGTTTGCACTTAACTAGTGATTTGAAGACATAATATCTTCATAACAAGTTAAAGATCACTTGGTTGACAATTAGAAGTAATAAAAATTTCATCGTTAAACTAGAAATAAGAAGTGTTTAAAGTTGTTGTAACTTTTTAATAAGTATTTTGATAAACTAAAGGTATGTCTTGAGGTGACAGGAAAGTAATGACTGATAGTCAAGTGCATGATGCTGGAACGACCATGGCAGCAACTAGTATTGCCACGATGAGTCGTACTAATGCTCCACAAGCTATGGCACCGGTGGAGAAATACGGAAAGTTCGCGGGTATTGACTTCAAGAGATGGAAGCAGAAAATGTTTTTCTACCTCAACTCTTTCTCTTCAAAGGTTCACATTTTTGAAGACTCCAGAGGTGCCTGAGGGAACCTCTGAACAAGAAAGCTTCGTGATTGTAGAGACTTGGAAACACTCAGATTTCCTTTGCAGGAATTATATCTTGAGTGGTCTCCAAGATGACCTTTACAATGTGTATAGTGGAACAAAGACAGCAAAAGAGTTATGAGGAGCACTAGAATGGAAGTACAAGATAGAGGATGCCGGAACTAAAAAAAAATTCATTGCAAGATTCCTGGAGTATAAAATGATAGACAATAAGTATGTTGTTTCCCAAGTGCAGGAACTGCAAGTGATCATCCATGATCTCCTTACGAAAGGTATAATTTTGACAAATACCTTTATTGAACAATTTAAAAATGTTCTTAGTATCCATATGAACTTTATTGTAGGTTTTATTATGAATGAAGTGTTTCAAGTACCAGCAATAATAGAGAAGCTACCACTTATATAGAAAGACTTCAAGAACTATTTGGAACACAAATGTAAAGAGATGTCAGTCAAAGATCCGATTGTACGACTACACATTGAAGAAGATAATAAGGCTGAAAAAAGAAGGTCAAGAGGCAATTCTACAATGAATAGAGCAAATATTGTAGAAGATGACCAAAATAGTCTAAAAAGTAAAAGAAAGTTGAAAATGAAATAAATCAACTCAAGAAGAAATTCAAGGGAAAATGCTTCAATTGTGGTAAGATTGGCCATAAGTCTATGGATTGTCGTGCCCCGAAAAAAGGAAATAAGAAGGACCAAGCAAATCTGGTTGAGTCTATGAAAGAAATGGATGATCTGTATGCTATGTTTTTTGAATGCAACTTTCTAGGAAATCCTCATGAATGGTGGATGGATTCTTGGGCCACCCACCATATTTGTGCTAATAAGGAGTTGTTTTTGATGTTCGATCTAGCTCAAGTAGAAGAAAATATCTACATGGTAAACTCCGCTACTGCAAAAATAGAAGGAATAGGAAAAGTGTGCTTGAAGATGACTTTCTGCAAAATGTTGACACTTAACAATGTCTTGTATGTTTCGGAGTTATGGAAGAACTTGATTTCTATTTCACTTCTAGGCAAAAATGGATTCAAATATGTATTTGTTTCTATAAAAATTATACTTAGTAAAGGAGAAGTGGATGTAGGAAAAGTCTACCTCAATAAGGGCCTATTCAAAATAAATGTAATTGCTGAAAATAAATAAAAGTTTAAATTCTTCTTACTTGCTTGAGTCTTATGATTTGTAGCATGATTGATTAGGCCATGTTAATTACAAAATATTACGAAAACTGATTAACTTAGAAGTTTTGTGAAACTTTGAGTTCAATAAATCAAAGTGTCAAATGTGTGTGGAATGAAAGTATGCTAAGCATCCGTGTAAGTCCATTGAAAGGAATTCCAATCCTTTACACTTAATCCACTCTGACATTTGTGATATGAAGTCAACACCATCTCTAGGTGGTAAATAGTATTTCATAACTTTTATTAATGATTACACTAGATTTTGTTATGTCTACTTGCTTAATGTAAGGATGAAGAAATAGATGCATTTAGCCAATATAAAACTGAAGTTAAAATCAGTTAGAGAAAAAGATCAAAATGATAAGAAGTAACAAAATGATAAGAAGTAATAGGGGCAGAGAATATGAATCTCCCTTTGAGCAAATATGTGTAAAGAATGGAATTGCCTATCAAACTACAGCCCCGTATTCACCTTAATCTAATGGAATTGGGGAAAGGAAAAACTAAACTTTGAAGAAAATGATGAATGCATTACTTATAAGTTCAGGTTTACCACAAAATTTGTGGGGAAAATCTATCCTTATGGCTAATCGAATACTCAATAGAGTGACCCATAGTAAGATATGACCTAAGACGGTGGACTACTTGTTCATAGGATATGCTAAAAGTAGTAAAGCATGTTGATTTTTGGTTCATAAATCTGAACATCTGGATATTAATAAAAATACGATAATTAAGTCAAATAATGTTGAATTCTTTGAATACATTTACCCCTATAAAACTATACTTGAACAATCTAGTGGAGGGTCTAAATGACCATAAGATGAACTAAGTGAGAATGTTCATAATGAAGAGAATCCAAGATGTAGTACACATCAAAGAATGTCAACTTCATTTGAATTGGATTTTGTAACATTTCTCTTAAAAAATGAGCCTTAAACATTTAAGAAAGCGATGGCATCTTTGGACTCATCCTTTTGGAAAGAGGCAGTCGATAGTGAAATTGATTTAATCTCAAGCAACCATATGTGAGAGTTGGTTAATCTTCCTCCAAGAAACAAACCTTTAGGTTCTAAATATATCTTTAAAGGAAAATGAGCAGATGATACTATTGATAAATACAAGGTGAGACTTGTAGCAAAAGGCTTCAAACAGAAAGAAGGCCTTGAGTACTTTGATACATACTCGCTAGTAACAAAGATAACGTCGATTCAAATGTTAATTGCCTTGGAAGCAGTATATGGTGTTGAAATCCATCAACTAAATGTGAAAACTGAATTCCTAAATGGAGAATTCAAGGAAAAAATTTACATGGAACATCCTGAAGGTTTTGTGGTTCCAGGAAAAGAAAATAAGGTGTGTAAACTTGTTAAGTCACTTTATGGACTAAAATAAACACCTAAACATTGATATGCAAAGTTTGACCAAACCATGTTGGCAAACGGGTTCAAGATTAATGAATGTGATAAATGTGTTTCTATTAAAGACACTCCAAATCACCAAGTCATTGTGTGTTTATATGTGGATGATATGTTGATCATCAGTAGAGATATTTTAGACATAAATTCAATGAAACAAATGCTTGAGAGCAAATTCAATATGAAAGACCTTAGAGTTTTGAATGTGATCTAAGGAATAAGAATCCATAGGACTCCACAAGGGTTAGAATTGTCTCAGTCTCATTATATCAAAAAGGTACTTACCAAATTCAAGTATATGGAATTCGATATTTCCAAGACTCCTTTGGATTTGAGCTTTGCACTTCAAAAGAATGAAGGTGAAAGTAACTCACAATTGGAGTACGCAAGAGTAGTAGGATGTTTAATGTATATAATGAACTGTACACGACCATACATAGCATACATTATAAGTAAGTTGAGTCGGTACCCAAGTAATCCAAATAAAAATCATTGGTTATCAATGAAAAGAGTTTTGGGGTATCTTAATACACTCAAGACTACGCTTTGTATTATAATAAATAATCCATGATACTTGAAGGATATAGTGATGAAAATTGGATCACCAAATCATATAAAGTAAAATCCACAAGTGGATATATATTTACTATCAGTGGAGGAGCGGTCTCTTGGAAATCTTCCAAACAGACATATATTGCTCGCTCTACAATGGAATCTGAATTTATCACATTAGATAAAGCCGGTGAAGAAGCAGAATGGCTCCGAAATTTCTTGGAAGATATTCCTTATTGGCCCAAACTATTGGCACCATTATGTATACATTGTGATAGCCAAGAGACAATAGGTAGGGTAGGGAGCATGATGTACTACGGTAAATCTCATCACATAAAACGGAGACATAATACCATTAGAGAACTTCTCTCTAGTGGAATTATCACTGTTAACTATGTAAAGTCAAAGGATAATATGTCGGATCAACTTACAAAAGCCCTATCTAGAGAAGAAGTCGAGAAGACATCCAAAGGAATGGGCTTAAGTACTAGTACAAGTCAGCATAGTGGTAACTCTACCTAGCAGACTGGAGATCCCAAGAGATAGGTTCAAGGAGATCAAACAACGTTGTGTCTGATAGGTTCAAAATTTTTAATATACCAACCCATTCTCATGATATAGACAATTTTTAGTAAAAAAGGATAAGACTTAAGGTGAAAAGTCTTCTAATGATTAGCTAAATTTGGCAGATTTGAAAAAATAGCTTAATCTATAGGATTAAACGTTTATAAATCACCTATGTGAGGGTGAAGTGGAAGCTACTTCAAGGGGAATGTTATTAAAGGCCTATTATCTAAGCTCTCATGAAACCGGGACATGTTCATAGATAAAAAGAAGAAAATCGTGAGAACCATAAATAGTAAAAGGTTGGTTGTGTGACATGTGTTGTCTAGGCGTACATTAAAGCTCAACAGTTCAAAGATATCAAATCTACTGATTGACCGATTGCATTTGATGCATGGTCATTACAAAAAGTTCAAAAGTAAATCTACTTATCCATATGCAATCTGTAAGACCCCACTAAATTTCTAGCTTAATTCAGTCCGCTAAGCTGATTAAGGGGTCCCAGGCTTAGAAAATTCTAGCTAAGTTTCAGGACTTAGTTTATTTTTAGCCTTAGAAAGTTGGAAATCTCATTTCATGACCTTAAAGTCCTTTAAAGGTTAATTTTTAAGTTGACTCATGATCAGGAATGTTATAGGGGTTCCCGGATAAGTTTAAGATTTTTTGAACCTCGTTTAGACCAAGTTTGGAATCCCAAAATTGTGGACTAACGCGATCTTGGAGCATTGCGTTCCTAGTGCATTGGTCAATATTTTCCCCAACTACCAGCATGCCATTCTAATGACATGACGCAATCTTGGTGTGACGCATTGGATATCGCATCGATGGCATTGACGCGCCATGTCGGATATTGTTTGGCAACCCAGCTTTCAGTAATTAAAAAGTCGCATCTCTGAGGGCATTTGAGTCTTTTTCCATAGACCTTTAGCCCTCAAAACATGAAATTTATACCCTTTAGAGGCATAATACAATGATTATTCTTAAAATTCCCAAGAACAAACCCTAGGGCTTTCAATCCAAGATTCAAATTCAAGAGAATTCACCATCAGTCTTCCAAAATTTAAGCAATAAGGTATGTAAAGTGTTAATCCAAGGATCACTTTCATCCTTGGAGCTCAAGAAACCAATTTTAAATCCAAAAGGGTGATTTTTATGTTGTGGGTTGTATTTTATCCATGTTGGTATTAATGTATGTTTTCCAAGTTGAAATCTTTAATGTATCTCATGATATTATGATAGCATGCATGTTGAATTTGAATTCTCCTATATTTAACTCTAGAAATATGAACTTAAGATGATAGTCATGATGCTTTACCATGTTGTCCATGCCCAAATACAAGATTATGTCTTCTAGGTGTTTGTCAAAATGCTTAAATGAAAGAATTGTGAAATTGTGACTCTTTTATAATTAAATAATGATCCCATGCTATATCCATGCGTTTAAGTTGACTTTTATGCTAAAGATATGCTTTGTAATGAATTGATGAAATGCCCATGAGATTAAAATTGTGAAATTATGTTATGATACATGCCTTCTAATTCTTGTTCAAATTTATGAATTTCAAGTTCTCATGAAATCCCTCAATGAATGTATTGTGAGTTGATGACTATTATCCTGTGTTCAAGAATGGTTATGTCTTATTATTTTTATGCTATCGAGTCCTGGGGGTACTTAATACCCAATAATTTAGCTGTGTGCCTAGAGCCAGTGTTAGTTTTCAAGATACTCTCAATCAAGCCATGATCAGTAGAATTCAAGCAGTTATAGAACTCAGTAAAAGTCATTAATCTCAGTTTCAGTCTAGTCCCATACAATATTCAGTTAAACCCTTAGTAAACTCAGTTAGTTATCAGAATTCAGTAGTATTCCATCAGTTAATGGAACTTATCGAACTCAATCCAGTTCAGCTCAGTATAATCAATTTTGTATATATTCAAATAGGAGTAGGATTCGGCACTGAGTGAACCCAAGGATGGGAACTCACCTTCTAGCAAAGGGTGTGATTCTTAGAAGAAATCCTTACATTACAGAACTTCGTAGCCAGCGTAGGTTGAGAAATCAAACCATCTAGATAAGGGTTAATGAGGTGGCTTAACCTGTTAGATAAGGTTTCCACCATTCTCATTAGAGTACTTGATAGATGAGGGTCACTCACGGCTTATCCTTACCAATGGTGCGGTATTGACACTCTTCCAATTGGGGTTATAGATTGGACCCTAAATCAGCTATATTATCTTATTTGGGGCATATCGGTTAGATGAATACCTTCCACAGTCTTTGTCTCAGTCTTCATTAAAGAACTCAGATCGTTCTACAGATTTTAGAACTGTTAGATACAGTCTCTTAGCTTAGTACTGAACTCAGCTAGTTCCATCAAAATCAGGACTTTCAGACATAGTCACTCAGTAAACAACATATCAGTTATCAGTAATCTATGTTATCAGTAAACTCAGTGTTCAAAATCCTCATAGTTCTATTTATAGTTATGTATTCATGCATGTATATCACCCAGTCATGTTCATGTTACTCAATCAGTTATAGTTCATGTATATGAACCCTTATACTCAGCCTACCTTACTTTGATACCAGTACCTTCTCTCATACTGACGCATACTTTTCTCTTTCCCTATTTTCTTTTAGACCATGGGTTCAGATACTCAGGTTCCCGATCACACTTAGTAGTTCAGGTTTTCGTAGTCAGAGTTAGTGGTGAGTCCTCATAGTTCGAGGACATGATTATTTCATTATTTCCGTACTTTAGTACTTAGTTTATTTTAGCAGTTGGAGTAAGTTGGGGACATGTCCCATCAATCCTTATTCAAATAGTTTAGAGGTTTTCTTCAGACTATAGAATGTTCAAACAGTTATTTTAGTTTTTGGTACTGTTATACCGTATTTAGACATCATTTTATTCAGTATTGTTCAGTTTTGAACCTTATGGCTATCCATCCCATTATTTTAATATTTTAGTATTATTATATAGTTATTGCAGTAGGTACCACTCATGGGTTAGCTTGTGGTCCTTTGGGATTATGAGAACCATGTAACATCCGGGGTACCAAACTCGGGGCATTACAAACTTGGTATCAGAGCCTAAGGTTCAATAGTGTCCTAGGATATCTAAAAAACTGCATCTTATAGATTCTTGTACTTGGGTGTGTTGCACACCACACTTATGGACAAAAAGTTATGCGATGTTTTAGGAACAGTTTCCCCTCTTTCAGTATTCATATCGTATGAGTGAGCATGAGCTCAAGTTACACTCTCTTTCTAATCCTAGCTTTTCTTCCGTTTGTATAATATGCCTCCAAAGAAGACTCAGGGAAGAGGAATGGGAGATCAGTTAACCCCTCAGCCCCTCCATCTAGATCCTTTGGGCGAGAATGTCTCCCACGTGAAGTTCAGACCACCTTTCACCACCTTAGCTCATTTTATGGCATCCTAGAATAAACATCCAGCTACGGTTTTGCCCAACCCTGTTGCCAATACTACTGCTGCCAGGATTTGGGACATTACCTAAATGAATCCTACTTCTTTTACTGGGTATAAGATAGATGAGGACCCTCAAGAATTTTTTGATCAAGTGCAGAAGGTTACAGATATCATGGGGGTAAATGCTAGTGAGAGTGTTGAGCTAGTTGCATATCAATTGCATGGTTCACACATGGTTTAAGAAGTGAAAAGTATAGAGGAACGCAGATGCAGGGTCTGTTGAGTAGGAGGAGTTTGACACTACCTTCTTAGATAGGTTTTTTCCCCTATAGCTGAGAGAAGCTAAGGTGTTAGAGTTTAGCAACCTCAAGCAGTGTAGCATGACAGTAAAAAAGTATTCTCTTAAGTTTATTCAATTATCTAGATATGCTCCTTATGTAGTGGCAGATAGCATATCTAAGATGAGTAAGTTTATTTCTGGGGTGAATGATAGTGTGGTCATAGAGTGCAGGACCGCAATGCTTATTAGTGAGATAGATGTAGCTAAGATTATGGTCCATGCTTAATAGATAGAGGATTAGAATATTAAGGAGAGAGAAAAATAGAATAAGAGAGTAAGGACAGGTAGTTTCAACTTTGCTCAGCCTAAGTTAGAATATGGTAATCATTCTTAGTTTCGTCTGATGTCCTTAGTTCCAGCTCCTTCCTCAGCCAGTGCTCCAGTTCCTAAGTTCACAAATGGTAACAAATATAGGGCGCTAGACTCTAAGTCTCAGGGTAGTGTCAGCAGTGCCCGAACCCATTTTCTTTGTCAAACTTGTGGCAAGCACCATCAGGGTATTTACAGAGCTGGCAGTGATGTTTATTTCAGATGTGGTAAGTTAGGCCACAGAGTCAGAGATTATCCTCAGTTAAGTTTTTAGGGTCAGCATAACTATTCCTCAGCTTAATTCGGTCGCCCAAATCAGCAAGGTGATACTTCTTGTGCTATCAGTGGTCAACGACCAAACAGACTCTATGCTCTTCAGTCCCAACAATTAGGATAATTCTTCTTTTGTGATCACTGGTACGTTAGAAATCTTTTATTTGTATGTTAATGCTTTGCTATTCCAGGAACATTTTTGTCTTTTTTACTCATTATATAAAAGTTGGTTTTGGAGTCAATTCCAAAATTCTAGCAGAGCCCTTTTCAGTATCTACCCCAGTGGGTAAATCTATCATAGTCTGACGGGTATACAGGAACTATCTGGTTATGGTATCTCAGAAAGTAACTTCGGCAGACTTAGTTGAATTAGAGATGATTGATTTTTATGTCATTCTCGGCATGGATTGGCTCCATTCTAGTTATGCCACCGTTGGCTACAGAAACAGAGTTGTCCAGTTTTAATTTCCAAATGAGCCCTTCCTATAGTGGAGGGGCAGTACTTCAGCATTCAGGGGTCAGATTATTTCCTACCTAAGGGCAAGAAAGATAATATCTAAGGGATGTGCCTATCATCTTGTTTGAGTTAAAGACACTTGTTCCAAAACTCCCAGTCTTGAATTAGTCCTAGCTGTAAATGAATACTCAGATGTCTTTCCATAAGATCTTCTAGGAATTCCTCCTGAAAAGGAAATAGACTTCAGCATTGACCTTCTTCCAAACATCAGCCCATATCTATTCCGCCATACAAAATAGCACCAGCAAAACTCAGAGAATTAAAAGAACAGTTGAAGGATCTCCTGATAAGGGATTCATTAAACCTAGCATGTCCCCATGGGGTCCACCAGTTTTATTCATGCATAAGAAAGATGGTTCTCTCATATTGCACATAGACTATCGTCAGCTCAATAAAGTTAAGAGAAAGAACAAGTATCCACTTTCTAGAATCAATGACTATTTTGACCAACTTCAGGGTGCCAGTTATTTCTCTAAGAAAGACCTCAGATCAGTCTATCATCAACTCAGAGTCAGAGAATGTGACATTCCAAAAACAGCCTCTTGAACTCGGTACAGTCACTTTGAATTTTTAGTCATGTCCTTTGGTCTTACCAATGCCCCAGCAGCCTGCATGGACTTGATGAACTATGTGTTCAAGCAGTACTTAGACATTTTCATCATAGTCTTCATAGATGACATTCTTGCTTACTTCTATAGTGAACACAATCATGCAGACCATCTCAGAATAGTATTGCAAACTCTAAAAAATCATCAGTTGTTTGCCAAATTTAGTAAGTGTTAATTTTATCTAAGGTCAGTAGCATTCCTTGATCATATAATTTCTGATAATGGCGTTAGATTTAATCCCCAAAAGATCAAAGCAGTGAAAAACTTTCCCAGACCTATCTCTCCATCAGATATGAGGAGTTTCTTGGGTTTGGCTGGCTACTACATATGGTTTATTAAAGGGTTTCCTTCTATTGCATCCCCTATGTCCAGATTGACTCAGAAAAAATTCAAGTTTCAGTGGTTAGATTCATATGAGAAGAGTTTTGAGGAGTTGAAGACTCAACTTACCTCAGCCCCTTTTCTAACTCTTCTAGATGGTTGAGATGGGTTTGTCGTGTACTGTGATGCATCTAGAGTAGGTTTGGGTTTTGTCCTCATGCATCATGGTAAGGTGATAGCCTACGCCTCCATACAACTTAAGCCCCATGAGAAGAACTACCCAACTCATAATCTTGAATTCACAGCAGTAGTATTTTCCTTGAAGATTTGGAGGCATTACTTGTATGGGGTGTATGTAGATGTGTTCACAAATCACAAAAGCCTTCAGTACGTATTCTCTCAGAAATACTTAAACCTTTATTAGAGAAGGTGGCTAGAGCTCTTAAAAGATTATGACATGAGTGTCCTTTATCATCCGAGCAAGGCCAATGTAGTGGCCGACGCTCTTAGTAGACTATCTATGGGTAGTATTGCTGAGTTAAGGAAATTAAGAAGTAGCTAGATTAGGAAGTCCATAAGCTTGCCCAACTAGTTGTCCGCTTAGTCAATTCAGCAGAAGGTAGTATATGGGTAAAGAGTAGTTTAGAATCATCTCTAGTTTTTGAGATAAAGAAAAAGTAGGATAGAGATCCCAGTCTAGTCAAGTTGAAAGAGTCAGTCAGAGATGAGAGGGTAGAGGTTTTCTCCCAAGGGATAGGTGGTGTATTTCATTGTCAGGGTCATCTATGTGTGCTAGGTGTAGATGACTTGAGGAAATGAATTCTTACAGAAGTGCATGGTACGTGTTACTTTATTCATCTAGGGGATACTAAGATGTACCATGACTTGTGGGAGATCTATTAGTAGAGTGGGATAAAGTGAGACATTGCAGAGTTTATGGATAAGTGCTCAACATGTCAGTAGGTTAAGATAGAGCATCAAAAGCCGAATGAGTTCATGCAGGAGTTCAGTATTCCAACTTGGAAGTGGGAAGAAGTGAACATGGAGTTTGTGATGGGTTTGCCTCGTACTCGTCACCAGCATAATTCAGTTTGGGTCATTATAGATAGAATGGCCTAATCAGCTTATTTTCTCATAGTCCATACCTTTTATTCAGTCAAGGGTTATGCCAAGCTCTATATCAGAGAGTTGGTCAGATTACACGATGTTTTGTTGTCCATTATCTCAGATAGAGTTACCCAATTCACCTCTCAGTTTTGAAAAGAATTCTAAAAAGGGTCGTGGTACCCGAGTCCACCTCAGTATATCCTTTCATCATTAGATGAATAGTCAAGCAGAAAGGACCATTCAGACCTTAGAAGAAATGCTAAGGGTATGTGCAATTAATTTCAGGGGTAGTTAGGATAACCACATGTCTTTGATCAAGTTTTCATACAACAACAGTTATCATTCCAGTATTTAGATGGCTTCATTTGAAGCTCTCTATGGTAAGAGATGTAGATCTCCAATTGGTTGGTTTGAAGTTGGTTAGGCCATAATTGTAGGGCCTGCATTTGTATTTGATGCCTTAGAAAAATTTTATTTAATCAGAGAAAGGCTCAAGACAGCTTAGAGCTAACAAAAATTATACACAGATATGCACAGAAAGGATCTCAAGTTTGAGATTAGTGACCATATGTATTTGAAAATCTCTCCCATGAAGGAAGTGAAGAGGTTCGACAAGAAGGGAAAGCTCAGCCCCCGATATGTCGGTCCTTCAAAATTCTTAGTCGCTTTGGTAAAGTAGCTTATGAGCTTGAATTGCCTTCAGATCTAGCCTCATTGCACCCACCATTCCATGTCACCTTGCTAAAGAAGTACATAGGTGACCCAGCAGTTGTAGTCCTTATAGAGGGCACAGACGTTCAGAACAGTCTCTCTTATGAGCAAATTCCAGTCAAAATCCTTGACTATAAGATTCGCAGCCTGAGGAACAAAGAAGTCCCTCTAGTCAAGGTTCTTTGGTAGAATCCTTCCATTTAGAGAGCTACTTGCGAAGTAGAAGAAGATATGTGGACCAAGTACCCTCACCTCTTCTCCGCAAACTCAGACTCAGCTAAAGGAAATAGCTTTCCTTAAGCTTATTCAGTTTCATGCTCCGATTTCCATTATAAATTTGTTATCAATTACCACTGCATATTCAGTCATATGAATTTATGTGTCAGTTCAGTCATGTATACATGCATTAGATATGCATTCACATTATAAGAAACTCAGTTTATTAGTAATCCCAGTCATGCATTCATGAGTAAGTTATTCGTGCATCAGATATGCATGTTTAGAATGATAATTCAGTGTATCAGCAACTTCAGTCATGAAATCATGCATCAGATATGCATGTTCATCATAAACTTTAGCATGTCAGTAATATCAGTCCTAGACTCATATACCAGATATTCATGTCCAGTAAGTAGATTCAGCCTACTAGTAATCTCAGTTCAGTCAGTCTCATTCGATGATGAATATTCCCAAGGGGGAGATATTATAAGACCCTACAAATTTCTAGCTTAATTTAGTCCTCTAATCTGATTAAGGAATCCCAGGCTTAGAAAATTCTAGCTAAGTTTCAAAACTTAGTTTATTTTGGAGTCCCAGGCTTAGAAAATTCTAGCTAAGTTTCCAGACTTAGTTTATTTTTAGCCTTTAAAAGTTTGCAATCTCATTTCATGACCTTAAAGTCCTTTAAAGGTCGATGTTTAAGTTGAATTATGATCAAGAATGTCAATAGGGGCTCCTAGATAAGTTTTGGATTTTTCGAACCTCATTTAGACCATGTTTGGAATCCCAAATCAGTGGACCAGTGTGATCTTGGCGTGCCGCATCATCTAACGTGTTGGTTAATATTTTCTCCAGCTACCAGTTTGTCATTCCAGTGACACGGTGCAATCTTGGTACGACACATTGGATATCGAGTCGATGCCATCGATGCACCGTGTCGGATATCACGTCAGCAACCTAGTTTTAAGTAATTAAAAAGCCGTGTCTCTGAGGGCATTTGGGTATTTTCCCCTCAACCTTCAGCCCTCAAAATATGAAATTTAGCCCCTTTAGAGGCATAATACAATCATTATTCTCAAAATTCCCAAGAACAAAACCCTAGGGCTATCAATCCAAGATTCAAATTCAAGAGAATTCACCTTCAGTCTTCCCAAATTCAAGCAATAAGATATGTAAAGTGTTCATCCAAGGATCCCTTTTATCCTTGCATCTCAAGAAACTAATTTTTAAATAATGACTTGTGATTTCCATGTTGTGGGTTGTATTTTATCCATGTTGACATTAATGTATGTTTTTCAAGTTGAAATCTTTAATGTATCTCATGATATTATGATAGCATGCATGTTGAATTTGAATTCTCTTATGTTGAACTCTGGAAATGTGAACTTAAGATGATATTCATGATGCTTTACCATGTTGTCCATGTCCAAATACAATATTATACCATCTAGTTGTTTGTCAAAATGCTTAAATGAACGAATTGTGAAATTGTGACTTATTTGTAATCTAAATAATAATCCTATTTTATATCCATGTGTTTAAGCTGACTCTTATGCTAAAGTTATGCTTTGGAATAAATTTATGAAATGCCCATGAGATTAAAATAGTGAAATTATGATATGATGCAGGACTTTCTATTCATGTGCAAATTTATGACTTTCAAATTCTCATGAAATCCCTCAATTACTGTATTCTGAGTTAATCACTACTGCCCTATGTTCAAGAATGGTCATGTCTTATTAATTTCATGATATCAAGTCCTGGGGGTATTTAATACTAGACAATTTAGCTATGTGCATAGATTCAGTGTCAGTTTTCAAGATACACTAAGTCAAGCCATGATCAGTAGAATTCAGTCCGTTACAGAACTTAATAAAACTCAGTACAATAAGTGTCAATCTACTCCCATTCATTATTAAGTTAAATCCTCATTAAACTCAGACAGTTATCAGAATTTAGTAGTATTCTGTCAGCCAACGGAACTCAGCGAACTCATTTCAGTTCAGCTTAGTATAATCAGTTCAGTATCTATTCAGGTAGGACCAGGATTAAGCATCGAGTGAACGAAAGGATAGGAACTCTCCTTCTAGCAAAGGGTCTGATTCTTAGAAGCAATCCTATTATTCCAGAATGATGTAGCCAGCATAGGATGAGATATCAAACCTTCTAAATGAGGGTTGATAAGGTGGCTTAACCTATTAGAAAAGGGTCTTACTGCTCTCGTTAAAGTACCTGATTGATGAGGGTCACTCACATCCTGTCCTTACCAGTGGTACGGTATTGATACCCTTCCAATTAGGGTTATATATTAGACCCCAACTCAGCTATATTATCTTATTTGGGGCATGTCGGTTAGATGACTACCTCCTATAGTCTCAGTCTAAGTCTTCAGTAAAGAGCTCAAATAGTTCTACAGATTTTAGGACTTTTAGATGCAGTCTCTCAGCTTAGTATGAAACTCAACTAGTTCCATCAAAATCAGGACTGTTAGACACAGTCACTCAGTAAACAACATATCAGTTATTAGTAATCCATGTTATCAGTAAATTCAGGGTTCAGAATCCTCATGGTTCCAGTTACAACTATGTATTCATGCATGTATTCTCACACAGTCATGTTCAGTTATTCAGTTAGTTATAGTTCATGCCTATGAACCCTCTCACTTATCCTACCTCACTTTTCATACCAATACCTCCTCACGTACTCACACATACTTTTGTCTTGGTCTATGGTGTTTTATACCATAGGTTCGGACACTCAGGTTCCTGATTGCACTTAGCAGTACAAGTTTCAGTAGTCAGAGTCAGTGGTGAGTCCTCATAGTTTGAGGACATAATTATTTCATTATTTCAGTACTTCAGTACTTAGTTTATTTCAACAGTTAGAGTTAGTTGGAGACATGTCCCATCAACTCCTTATTCAGTCAGTTTAGAGGCTTTTCTTTAAAATATAGCATGTTCAGATAGTTATTTCAATTTTGGGTACTGTTATACCTTATTCATACATCGTTTTATTCAGTATTTTTCAGTTTTTAACCTTATGGCATTTCAGCCCATTATTATACATATTTCAATATTATTATACAGTTATTGTAGCAGGTACTAGTAATTGGTTTTCTTATGGTCCTTCGAGATTATGAGTACCGTGTAGCATCCGGGGTACCATACTCGGGGTGTTACACAATCAGCCTTTGTTAAATGATCACATGTTTTTCCTTATCTTTCTTCAAAAGATAGTCATTCCTTATTCATGTAGGGTATTGTTGGGTTCAAGGTGTATATGTGAATGGAAAATGATGGAGGGAAAGAGAGACACCAAATTAGAACTAATTCTCCCACATTAGATGGATAAGGGAACTTTTGAGTGTTTTTAATAAGAAACACTAACTCCATATGGATAGTGAGGCAAGAACAAAGTAGTGCCTCAATTCATCGTCGCCGTCGCTCGCTCGGCTCAACTTCGGCTTTGAATTTGGATTTGGTCTGATCAATGAGATCTATCTTTTTAGATGGATTTTATTTGAAACTTGTGTTACAACTGAAAAACTTAATCCAAAAAGATGATACAATTATTTTTTTTCAAGTGCGGGCGTATTTTTGATGCCATGCAAATGCATACGTAATGCATCATGAAGGGATATGACCCTTTGATGGAAAAGGTATGCTATTTCATATTGTAGGGTGACCTACGGGTGTAGATGCCATGTAGGTACACAACTTATGAGTGTAGATGCAGTGCAGAAGCTACTGGAATTTGTAAAACGTCACTTGTGGCTGTAGATCAGGCGCAGGTCCAGTATAGAATGGGCGTAGAAATGTGACTTCTACTGAATAGGTGCCTTTCTGCTGAACCAATCCATCCTTTCTGAAAGGACACATTAAAGGATATAAATACCTGATATGTTCCTTAGGTATAGACATAATTTTTGACAGAAAAACACTCTTCTTCTATACAAAAAATCTGTGTGCTCATTAAGCTATTGAGTGAGTTAGACGAATCCAACAATTTAAGGTATCTCTATTGTTTGGATTGAAGGAAATTTTATCCTGGGAGGAAGATTCCATAACCTCGGGTATAGTGAGGGGAATTAGTAGTACACATTAAATTAATGCATGTATTAGTTCTTCAATACACTCCACCAAACAACCCCTTGTGCTTTTGCATTTTTTAAACTTGTGGTATTTAAACATATTGATGTTTTTTTCTTATCAATAAGAAGCATCAAAATACTGTGTTTCTGTTGTTCACTTTATAATATTGAGTTACCGTACTAATGTGAGTTATAGATGGAACAAAACAAGAACCTTGACAAGAAATTCATGCTTTCTTGAAATTTGGACCTCAGGAAACAAAATTAAACAAACATGTACAAGACTAAAAAAGATTTAGTCCAAAAATATTGAGTAGTCTATGATTGAGTTGTGAAAACTTCTGAATAGGTTCCCACGATCTTGAAAGTATCTTTACTCGGATCCCAAATCTCAAGTTTATCCATGATAAAATGATAACTTATAAAAAGTACTATGTAACAGTGCAAACTAAATGATCCAACCAGGCAACAGCTAAAATGCTACTCAAAAACAATTGATGAGAAATTGTAACTCCTTTTTCATACTTCTTATAACTACTTAAGCTAATTGTCTCCAAGTAGTTTGTTAGAGTTTGTGACCCAAATTTATTAATCCGACCCTGAAAAGTTTGCGGTGCTACCCATGTTTGTGATTTTTCAAGCGGTCTATGGTGGTATGGACCTGTATTTTTTTGGACCTAGTATTTATTTGTACGCACGTATTATATAAGTGCAATTAGTGGGTTATTTTTGGACGTTCATAAAATATGTCATTCTCCTCATTATACTCCTCTTCTTTCATAGTGAAATTACTCTACCTCTGCCCATGGTTTTTGCCGCAAGGATTTCCATGTAAATATGTGTGTTCATCTTGTTTTTCTTTGTTTGTGGTTTTCTTATTTCTGTTCGATCATAACATAGTTCTTTTGGAGTCTAATTTGGACTTTCAGATTTTTTATATATCAACTATACATCTCAACTGATTTACATATTGAAAAATGCATTTGTCTCCTAGATTCCAGCTATAAATTTTAGTAACTTTCTTCCATCCATATGTCAAAACATCAGAACTTGATCTGCTATGATAAAAGGTAGTCCACTTTCTTTTATCTGGTTCTCGGAGAAAAATAATCATCCTTTATTTCTTTGACTTTTTCAGAAAATGTTTGGCCAGGTTTTGATAACTCCTGCACAGGCATAATGGAGGTCTAAATTCAACAAGAAAAAAAAGGATACACAAACTGGGAAACAAAGCCAGGTATAAGCAATTAATTGCAACGTAGAGCAGAGTAGATTCTCAAAGAAATATGACTGAAAAAATGCCCTCATCAGTCAAGTACAAGTGTTCACTTTACATTTAAATGTCAGTATAGTCATGTCCTGCTTCGCAAACGCTAAACTTGAAACATAGTTACACTTTATTTTAGTATTAATAATAAATTATAAAGTGTCCAGTGTGAATTAGAGATGCTTACTTTAGAAAAATTAAAGCATCAAAAAGTCAAATTCTAATCTAATTCAGGTATATGCGCTTGCAATCATATTTTTACTGTACGTGTATATTTATCTTAACATATGATTTACAAAGAAATCAACACTTCACCTCTGTCCTTATGAATTTTTCAAAAATGTTTTGGAGTGCTTAACCTCGAAGTTGTCTTGATAAAGACATTATTCTCTCTATAAAATCTTATTAAATGCAAAAGTTTGATAAGAAGAATGTCAAATGCATGTATCTTCAGCAGTAAACTAAAACTCTAGTATAGGCTAAAGCAGTGTATGTGCGTGTATTGATAAATATTGATAGAGACTCCATCAAATAGTAAGAATATTGTAATCCACCAAAATTGACGGGAGGAATGATATTAAACAAGGTGTTACCAGAAAATCTTGACCATCAACCTTCACCAAACATGAATAGATGTCTGCATTAAGAGATGGTGCACCTCCTGAATCAAAAGACTCACTTTTGATTACTTCATTAATATTATTCTCACACTCTTCTCTTGAATCTTGTACATACCGACCAGAAAAAAAAAGAAATAAGACTGATATTTAAGTAACCCAGCAAGGAACAGAGAGCATGATATTTTAGTTAGGAGTAAGTTCTGATGAATGACCAAAATTGTGATCCATTTAATACCCAGTACCAATTGCTTCTCTTTGTATTTCTGGATGATTATAAAACCCCTGAGAAATAGTACTTATAAAATGAGTCCTAAGACCAGTAAAAGAAGACAACTAATTACATTCAATATAATATCATTCTACCTTTATATTTAAGATATCAATATTAATCAACACTTAAATTTGTAAGGTCTGTGTATGCATAACCCTATGCAGATCCTTCTGGTGGAAATACACTGGGTATGTTGTTAACCTTTGGGCCATCTAAATCAAGACAGAGATCAATCTCAACATGCATCAGCAATACCAAGCTTTAGTTTAGCCCTCGTGCCTCAATTACATTGGCCTATTATGCATATTCAAGACAACACAACAAAAAGAAAAGAATCCTAACACTTTATTTTGAACAGAAAGCTTACCAAATTGAGATGCTTATTTGAATTTCCTATCTTTTAGACCCAGAAATGAAGTCTTAATAGCTTCTGGAGAAGTCCTTGCTCTTCTTTATCCTTTTCTAA